>NC_092336.1:337670000-338015500 GCF_046630445.1 Rutidosis leptorrhynchoides
TTTTTATGTAATTATATTTATAAATTTGTATTATTAAATCAGATAAACCAAAATCTGTTATACATATCAGTCGTATATAATTAGAGTCTGTTATCAATCACCATCAAATTTTATTTTTCTTCTTCAATCTTTTGTTTCTATCATAATTCTATCAAACTTAATAACCCCACAGATTGATTCGATTGTCCTTTGAAATCTTTTACAATCAATTATAAGCCAACCTCAATCATTCCTTATAATTACCTAGTGACATTCGAAAAAAAGAAAAAGAAAACATATACACCGGTTCCTCTGTTACGACGGGTTCAAATCAAAAGCTCAACTCCTAATCAATTTTTCAAAATCTATAAATGTAGAAGTGTTAGGAATTCTATAAGCGAACTGTCTACAAAATCTCAGGTTCCAATTCTTCTTAACAAGTTCTATTTTCGAAGTCAAACATTTTGAAACAAAAAGTCAACATTTGTTCTTCAGCAAAATTCGAATTCTCTGTTTTGAATTAAGTTAAATTGATGATTTTTATAGTTTCTATGAGTGATTTGCCAACAAATTCGTCTAGGAATCATAGGCCAAAACAGCCTTAATCTCGAAATCAATTTTTTTTTTTTAACCGTGAGGTAGCAGCAGCAGAGTTTTTTTTTATTTTTCTCGTTTTCAAGTTAGCCAAGGATCCATATAAATCGAGTATGTTTTGTGTGAAAGTCCTAAAACTATTTGTGAATTGGTTTGAACCCTGGTTGAATCGAAGAAAAAGAAGAAGATAATGGAGTCAGGAGATAACGGGTTAATTAATATTAGATAAGAATTTATTCAGAAAAACAGAAATGGATCATTGGTTTAAGGCGTTAGCGGGTCTACGAGAGGTCACGGGTTCGAGCCCGGGAGTGGGCAGCTTTAATCTTTTTTGGAAAATCTTTGTGAGGTAGCATTCTCACTAATTATTATTATTATTATTATTATTATTATTATTATTATTATTATTATTATTATTATTATTATTATTATTATTATTATTATTATTATTATTATCATTATTATTATTATTATTATTATTATTATTATTATTATTGATATGATTTTTAGTGTTATTATTATTATTGTTATCATTAATGTTATAAACATTATTATTATTATCACATGTATAAGTATTATAATTATTATCATTACCATTATTAGAAGTATTAATTATATTATTATTAGTAGTAACCTTATCATTTTAGTATTATTACCATTAGTATGATTATGATTATTGTTATTATTAGTATTACGAAAGTAATAAAAATTTATTATTATCATGAATACTAGAATTTGTATTATTTTATAATTATTAGTATTATTATTATTAACATAACTATTAATATTATTATTATTATTATTATTATTATTATTATTATTATTATTATTATTATTATTATTATTATTACCATTATCATTTTCGTTATTAGTGTTAACATTATTATTAAAGTTATTATTATTATTAAAAGAGTCAGTATTATCAAAACTAGCATTTTTTATAAATAAATATTTTGTATATAAAAATATACTTATTACGTATACTATAATTATATTAAAATTTCATATAGATATATATCAAACATTTTAAACATTTTATTTTATAAATATTTACACATAACAAACTATAGATTTTTAAATATAATACGGAATATATATAGACATGATAATATAACTAAAGGTATAGATATTAATAATTTTAAAAATATATACAAAATAAATATATAGATAACAAATAATCTAAGATATAATATAAGTAAATGTTTTTAAATGGAATTTAGTATAAATTCTATATAACTACAAATATATAAATAATATATATATTAATAAATGGATGAATGTGATTTCCATTATATTTATTAATAGATATACAAATGATATAGGTTCGTGAATCCGAGGCCAACCTTGCATTGTTCAATGTCGTCATATGTATTTTTACTACAAAATACAGTATTGTGAGTTTCATTACTCCCTTTTTATATATATTTTTGGGACTGAGAATACATGCGCTGATTTTATTAATGTATTACGAAATAGACACAAGTGATCAAAAACTACATTCTATGGCTGGATTATGAATATTGAATATAACCCCTTTTTAGCTTGGTAACCTAATAATTAGGAAACGGGTATGGTCCCTAATTGACGCGAATCCTAAAGATAGATCTATGGACCTCGACAAGTCCCATCCGTGGTACGGATGCTTTAGTACTTCGAGATTATTATTATTATTATACAGACGAGAGGTTATGTTTGGGGGATATTCTATGCATTAAAGTTAAGTCGGTTATCAAGCGTTCACCATATGAATGATTTTTAATTCGCAGGTTACGCGTATTATTTTTGTACTCAGGTTACGTGTATAATTAATTATATGAAATCTTGTGGTTTATTAAAATGATGGAAATGAATGTTTATGATAAACTAATGAACTCACCAACCTTTTGGTTAACACTTAAAAGCATGTTTATTCTCAGGTTTGAAAGAAATCTTCCGCTGTGCATTTGCTCATTTTAGAGATATTACTTGGAGTCATTCATGAAATATTTCAAAAAATGTTGCATTCGAGTCGTTGAGTTCATCAAGATTGATAATAAGTCATTCATAGTTTGGATGTATTATGAAATGGTATGCATGCCGTCAACTTTCATTGTAATGAAAGTTTGTCCTTTAAAAAACGAATGCAATGTTTGTAAAATGTGTCATATAGAGGTCAAGTACCTCGTGATGTAACCAAATGTAATGTATTCGTCCAGATAGATTAGGACGGGTCGTTAAAGTTGGTATCAAAGCGGTGGTCTTGACGAACCAGGTCTGCATTAGTGTGTCTAACTGATAAGTCGTTAGGATGCATTAGTGAGTCTGAACTTCGACCGTGTCTGCATGTCAAAAGTTTTGCTTATCATTTCTAGGTGGAAATCATCTGCTATTCATCCTTAGAAAATTACCTGCTTATCATTCTTAGTCTAGACACATCTTACTGCATTGATTACATGAATAGTGTATAGACAAAAATTCATATCTTAGTGTATCTGGTAATTCATATCTTAGCGTATCTGTTACTGTAACTTTGCCTGACATATTCCGTAAATTCCTTCGTAATCTACGAAATCTTTTGTTCTATATATATATAGATATTCTATTTAATTAGAATACCATTCGATAGCCGGAAATCATTTCATATCGAAAAATCCTTTATTCAATCGTACGAATTGGAACTCACCACTAGTTCAAGTCCCTCAGATTCTGATATGGAGTTTCAGCTATGCTCCGGAAGCAGCGTCACCAAAATGAATCAACCAATCAGCCATCCCCAATTCATCTGATGGGTTCGTAGTCTATTAAATCATTAGAGACAAGAAGAAGGCGATCCCTTCCATCCACCACATTCCCCTCTTGGCGAAGAACCTGGAGCACTTACCAGCGAACCTGTTTGTAATACTATTTTCTCTCTCATTTCCAGAGTATCTCGACACGACTATATATTATCTCAAATTCTAGACCTTATTCATTCGCTCGTTCCGACCGACAATCATCCCGGAATAATATAAGAAGTCAACGAACTTCGCGCTCGAATAATCAATTTGGAGAACATGGTGCAAAATTTACCAGCTTCAGCAATATCATCAGCACCAACAGTACCATCAATAAATAGCATCAGTACCATCAACAATCCATGCCTCAACATCTCATTCTGTACATCGAGTATAATCATCATTCTACGTATCGTTCTACATCAATTATCTTTGTTCTTCATGGCGATTATGTAATCTCTAATGTTTTAGAGATTATATATATTCTCGTTCTAACGGTAAATCAAATGAGTTTAATATCATATTGACTCATTAAATCCATGATTACATCTGAAGAAAATATATATGTATATATGTTTTCATAAAGATGGTAATGAAAAATTCTTTTGTACAAACTGTTAACGGTGAAAATATTTTAACGGGTAGGTAATACCCGAGGAATATTTAGATTTCACATTAATAAGTTACACTGTACATTCTTTCAAATCTGATTCAACAGTCATTTACTATCCTACTTACATCCACAGATGCACGTATCCGTTCACCACAGAATAACCATTTTCATTCAATTTCATATTTGGATTTTGACTTATCAGAATCCGACAAGTGGCATAATGAAGAAAACATTGGACAAAATAAAATTTGTTAGAAACAAACAAATTAACTATGAGAAATTTTGTTAAGAATCCTCGCTAACAAAATCCTAGCTAACTGTTCCTAGCTAACTGTTAATTCTTATTTACATTTATTTATCGCAATTTTAATTCTCGCAAATTTATTTATCGTCATTTAATTTCTGTTATTTAATTTACGCACTTTAAATATCGGGACACGTATACAAGGTTTTGACATATCGTATCAACGGATCTATATATATTATTTGGAATCACCATGGATACTCTATATGCGGTAATGATCGAGTTAGCTATACAGGGTTGTGGTTGATTCTCAAATAATATATATACTTTGAGTTGTGATCGAGTCTAAGACATGTATATAATGGGTCAAGATACGTATTAATTAATTCGAATATTATATATTAAACTATATATGAATTATTGAATTACTAATTGTGGACTGCTAACTGTGGACTACCAACATTGGACAATTAAAATGAATTAAAATATTAATTATAACATATGAAACTAAACATTTCTTCAAGTTTGCCACTTGATTTCATCTTAAACCTCATTTGAATCTTGATGATTACAATATGCGTTCAAACATTTCATGATTCTTGAAAACACCTCAATCGAGAGGATGAACCAATCGCACTTCATCTACGGAAGAAAAGATTGATGCATATAGTTATGCACCTGAAACCACTCGGAACCTGTGTAAAAGTTTAACACGTATCTGTGCTAGCTCCTTTGGCGTTGTTATTACCGAAAATAACTTTACAATTCCTTTTCAAAATAGCCAATTTTGTCACAACTTCAGCAAAGTCAACTTCGACTTTTCATCCGGATTGGTCTTATTATAACCTTGATAAACACGATTGCCCTTTTATTTTTATCGGGGAAAACTTTTATATTCCACCTTTATAACCACAGACGTATCAGTAACCTCATCGCTTCGTGGCTTAAATCTCTCTGACAAATCACTATATTTATCTATTGAAGTCTTATCATGAACTCATCGGCATCCTGTAACGATAATTACCATACCAAATACCGAGAGGCATCAATCGATAATCTCGAATTTCTCAGCGATGCTATGACAACAATTATATATATATATATATATATGTGTGTGTGTGTGTGTGTGTATATATATATATATATATACCCTAGATTTACGAACTTCAATTCTGAACTTCTGAAAAGCACTTTAGCCTATGAATCAGTTTTCTGAGTTTTGAAAAAGCTGATGAAGCAGTGAAAACTGATGACGACCTTAACAGCCAAAAGTTTGATGATAAAGAATAATGTGTTGGGAAAGCTCAGAAAAAGAGAAAGTTTGGAACGGAAAAATGGATTGAGAAAACCATGAAGGAGACTGTAACGACCCTGGATTTTCCAACATTTATTTATTAATAATTATTATTATTAATAAGTGTGATTAAACGAATGTATGTTATTACATTTACATGTTGCCATAATTGCCCGAACTTGACTTTTAAGTGCCCGAAACGTCTTTGTGACACCCGAAACTTCACGAATAATATTTTTAGGATATTATTTACATTCATGATTAGTTTTATTAATCATTTTAATTAACTAAGGGTTTTAGTTAATTACTTGGGCTTTAATTGGATTTATTTGTTAAATACTTAAACTTGAGCTTGACAAAGTTAATGGACTCATGAATAAGACTTATAAGCCCACCCTACATCTTTTATGGACTCTTTAGCCCAACTCCCATGTAACTAGTCCATTTATTTTACATGTAAGTAGTACTTACAAGGGTAACTAGTAGTTTAAAAGACTTGAAATCTTGTTAGCTCATAATCCCCATGAACAACCATCCTTTAACCAACTTTGTAAGACTTTACAAGCTATTAACCACCAAACTTTCTTCTCCTCCCTCCCCATACTCCAACCGTCGGCCTCCATAGGGTGAATGGGAGTTTTTGTTTCAAAATTTCACTACTTACTTACTCACTTTTGCTCTCATTTTCTCACACACACAAAACACTTCAAACTTGCAACTTACTTTCTCTCTCTTGTTTTCTCTCTTTACTTGTAATTTTTATGAACAGCTCCTCCTTTCTTTCTTGATTTAAAACCGCCACCTTATACCCTTTAATCATCATCATTCTTTGTTTGATTTGTTACTTGTCTTGATGATTGTTTACTAACTAGTTAGTTACTTACATGTTTTCAAGAATTAAACTCACTAGTTTCATTTTTCTTTATCTTGTATTAACAAGAACATTCAAGAACTAAACTCTCTAGTTTAGGTTCTACATATATTGTTTCAAAAGTTTGTAAGTTCATGTGTTGAAAGCATACTTGTGATTCATGAAATAAACTTTAAAGTTTACTTTCCTTAAAGATCAAGCTTAGGCTTGAATCTTTAAAGTATGCAAACCATGAACTTAATTTCTTGTTTACTTAGCTATTTACTTCATTTACTTGCACTTTAATTTCATGATTTATGTTATTATTGGTCAAATGTTACTAGTTAACTTTAATCTCATTTCTCTTGAACTAAAAGTTAATTTAAAAGATCAAGAACATGTAAATAAGTTTTCTTTAAATATAACTTTGTATACTTATGCTTGACCTAGACTTTTGAGTCTTGGATCTTCAAGATCTAACTAAGAACTATGTTCTACATCTTAAGATCTTGATTGTTAGTTTACTTTCAATTTTGTAACTTATTATTAGTTTTAAAGTTCATGTATGTGTTAGATCTAAGACTTTGATGTAACCTTGGTTCATCAAAACACTTACAACTCTTAAGTGAAGTTGTGCTACATGTCTTGGACTTGCACAAGGGTTATGATGGTCACAACTTGGTAAATATGATGTAAACACATCAATGAGTTGTACACTTGAAGCTATAGGCATCAAGGATGAGAACCATGATGAACATCAAACACCAAACCCACCGGAACCCATTATTTCACTGCTTACTGTTCTCTGCCTAATGTTCTGCTGTTTCTGTAACAGACCAGTAGACCTGGGCTGTTGTGATTATGATTTTCAAATAGCTCTTTTTGAGTAGATAACTTTTCATATAGGACTTGTCTTAATCCGAGTTACGGTTTAGGATTTATGGCCCTCCGATCGTCACTATGTCCTTTTAACGTTGTGCAGAAATTTCTAACCTACTCGCACTTAGACCGTCGCCACGGTCAAACGAAGACGATTTTGCTTCTGTAAATTTTACCACACTTAAAGGACTCATAGACGGAGCCATGGCCACTGGTCTCACCTTAATTCAGTAAGGGTAGAGGCCGTGGTGACTGACTGAAGTCAGCCTTTATTTTAAACTACTTTCATAAATGAAACCTACTTTACGCCTTTTGTTTGATGATGAATGATGATGACCTTTATGACCTTAAATACATACTTTTAAACCTATTAAGATGATTTACTGACTTAGTACTATTTGCCTTAGGTTGAGGACCTTCGGACCGATTACTTGCACACCTTTTCCGAACCGACTTTACGACTACATTATCATTGTGAGTTATAGCATTCCCTTTTTACTTTAACTTATTTTGGGAACTGAGAATACATGTGGATTTTATGTTTTACATACTAGGCACGAGTACTTAAACTTATATATGTGTGGGTTATACAACGGCATAAACATTCCCTTTAGCTCGGTAACGTTTAATCATTGGTTTTTGAACCATGAACGCGAATCTTAGATATGGATCCATAGGGTTTGACATCCCCACTCGGGCTAGTCGCGCTAGCATTTAACGAGTGTTTAATACTTCGTAAACATACGCACTTGCCAAGTGTACTTTCAGGGGGTATAAATTTTAAGCTAGTTACCAAGTGCCCACGGTTAACATATACTTTATCATACTGTTTTGAAACGCTCTTTGTAGCACTGAAATCTCGTGGCCTACCTTACATACTGTTATACTTAAACTATAGCTCACCAACCTTTGTGTTGACGTTTTTAAGCATGTTTTTCTTAGGTGTTTGAGGTTAGCTTCCGCTGTGTACTAGTCGTGCTGTAGACACCCGCTGCTTAGAGCTGTTATCGCATGAACTACTTTATTTTACATTCAAACATTAGTACTTTTGAACTATGACTTGTAACGACCGTTGTGGTCACATACACTTATTATTTTCTTCTACTTAGCGAAGCATGCTTTTGGATTGTAAAACATTCGATGTTGGTTTAGACATCACTTTATTTATGAATGCAAACTCTTTTTGAAATCGCATATAGTACTTAACCTTGTAATGATCCTGTTGTTGATGATTCGTACACGATGGTTTTGTACGGGGCATCACAGAGACTGTGGACAAATCACAAAGAATAAACCTGTCTTCAAAGAATCCAAATGATTCAGTATCTGCTGAAGTCATTAACGAAAACCTTACTCCCAACTTTACACTTTTACGGAAAAATTTTCTTCATCATCCATCGAACTTAGAAATTCCAAAATATCATCATAAATATCTTCGATATTTCTGAAGATATTTTTATAAATATTGTCATCCGAAATTATTTATCTCTTCGTGCTATCTATATTACATCATAAAGGAAACTACTTTAGTTTCTAAATTTCTTTAAAATTCGAGTTTGAATTATGAATGACTTTGAAGTAGTGTTGGGAACTGAAGCATGAGTTAGTATAATATAATGACACTTGATCAACATGATTATATTACAGTAAGTCATGCTGAGTATCTAATGGAACGTGATGATTCACAGACCCTAACGTCATCGTGTGCCATGTTACACGACTCTTACATTCTACATAAGGTTTAAACATATTAAGAACATATATTCTTGATAGTTCTATCTTTTCTCTTGAATTCTGGTAATTTGACAAATCAGATTACGCTATTACCATTTCTCTCTTAGAACATTAGTCGTGATCATCTGAAACTCCATACCTACGAAATCTGGACCATTATTCGTTTGACTTAAAGTCGGAAAGAGAAAACAAAAGGGATGGAACTCCAAAATATAAAGGAAATGAAGAGGGTGGATTTATAGTAAAATATCAGACAGATCAATCAAGACACATCATCGTATTTAACCAAAGATGATTCTAATATCCTTGAGAATCAAATTTTGTTCCGAAGATTTTCTCCAAATCCCTGGAACTCTGGAAATCAATCATGTCTACGTCAAAAGATATGACGAATCTACATTTACTCATTTCAGTCTTTTGCAATAGCTTCACTCATATTCTTCGAGTAGTCGAATTATCTTATCCATATTACGCAACAGTAATAAAACTCTATTTATCAGCTCATATGAGTCATGAAAACATACTAATTGTCAGCCATGATAATCCCACTCAAATTTCGGGACGAAATTTCTTTAACGGGTAGGTATTGTGACGACCCGGGAATTTCTTACCAAATTTAAACTTAATTTTTATATGTTTTCGACACGATAAGCAAAGTCAGTAATGTTGAGACTCAAAATTTGTGAACTGTTTTTACATGAAACCATTTGACCTTTGACTATTTCCGGCGATTCACGAATAATTATTTATAAATAAATATGTATATATATTATATAAATATAAATATAAGAATATATAATATTATAATTTAATAAAGAATACTTTAATTAATTAGAATGTAATAATTAGGATAATTAAGTTACTGATAAAATAATTAAATATATATATATATATATATATATATATATATATATATATATATATATATATATATATATATATATATATATATATATTATCAGTAACTTAATTATCCTAATTATTACATTCCAATAAATTAAAGTATTCTTTATTAAATCATAATATTATATATTCTTATATTTATATTTATATAATATATATACATATTTTATGTAAATACATAAAATATATAAATATTAACTATTCAGTAAATGACATCACATAATATAATATTACATAAATAATAAATGGTATTATATTAAATTACAAGTTTGAATATAATTGATATATTAATATTATTTTCTTTATTTTCATTATTATTATTGTTGTTAATTTTAATATTAATATTTGTAATAGTATTACTTTATATATATATATATATATATATATATATATATATATATATATATATATATATATATATATATATATATATAATTTGATATGTTTAAGTTGTATTATTATTATTATTATTGTCGTAGAGTTTATTATACCATTATCATTAAAAATCATTATTTTATAGTTATCATTATTATTATAAATGAAACAATATATATTATTATTATCATAAATAATATTATTATCATCTTTATAACTATTATTATCAGAATTATTATTGATTATTATTATTATCAGTATTGTTTATTATTATTATTATTATTATTATTATTATTATTATTATTATTATTATTATTTTTATTATATCTATTATTAATATTATCAAAATTATTTTAATATTATTATTAATATTATTATTATTTCTTTTATTATTATTATTATTAAATTTTATTAGTAATAACATTCTAAAATGCCCTGTTCATATTAATTATAAACATTTCATATTAATTGGTTTCTTTGCGAGGTTTTGACCTCTATATGAGACATTTTTCAAATCTTTCATTCGTTTTTAAAAACAACCATAACCTTTATTGTTGAATAAAGGTCTTAATGACATAATTTAGATTGTCTATCAAAGACAATCTCCTCAAATAATTAAGTTTTTACACAACCCATTACAATATGATCAAATATATTACAACAAATACTCCGAATGCAAGTTTAAACAATATAAACAATTATGCCGACTCCAAATCTTGACCTTGGGTTGGCATACGACAGTGGAAGTGTTTTTAATATTCACCTGAGAATAAACATGCTTAAAATGTCAACAAAAATGTTGGTGAGTCATAGGTTTAATTTATATATAATAATCATAACATTTAATAAGCAACAAGATTTCATTTAATTAAATGCGCAGGATCATTACAACTGCAAAAATCATTCATATGATGAGTCGCCTGGTAACCGACCTTAACATAGAGTGCTTAAGATATCTGGCATCATACATTCCACTATTCAAATGTATGACAAGAACCCCTTCGAAGTACTAAAGCATTTCCACTATTCGAAAATGGGGGTGGTTGGTGCCCGTAGATCTACCTTTAGGATTCGCGTCAATTAGTGTTTTTCACTAATTCTTAGGTTTTCAAGCATAATAATAATAAGTACAGATATCCGGTATAACAAAACAATCGTAGAATGTAGTCCCATGAACTTGTGCTTATTTTGTAAAAGATTTATAAATTTTTGCATGTATTCTCATTCCAAAATAATTTAGATAGTAAAAATGGGACTATAACTCACTTATTATGATCTCCGAATAGATGGTGATAAGACTTGGCCTTTTGACAAATTCACGAACCTAATAATAATATTCTTATGTCAAGATATATATATATATATATATATATAATTAATATTCTATACTTATGATACTTGTGATAATTTTAATTGTCCATTGTTAGTAGTCCAACGTTCGTAGTCCAATAGTCTAATAGTCCAATAGTCCAACAGTATAAATATATATATAAATATAAATGCGTATATTGTGTTAGAATTCACTAACACTATAATATATTGTCTTAATATAATAAGACACATAATATGTATATTGTCTGAAGTAATCCGCGACCCATTGTATACATGTCTCAGGCTCGATCACAACTCAAAGTATATAATATTTTGGAATCCACTTCGACCCACAGCTAACTCGAGATTACTGCCAATAGTGTTTAATAGTTCGTTCCAATAATATATATATAAGAAGTCAAAATGATATGTCAAAACTTTGTATACGAATCCACGGTGATCAAGTCATATATATATGGTGCCTTACGATCTTTATTAAGACTATAATATATTGTCGTAGAACTTAATCACGACTATTATAAATTGTATTTCCATAAGTTCGGGAACAAGACATGTATAAATACATGTAGGATACAAGGTAAGTTAGCTAGGATAAGGTTAGCATCCATTTTTATAAATCATGTCCGTAGCTAAAAATTAAGAAAAATATCCAATTTTGTTTTACCCATAATTTCTTCGTTACAAATCCGTTTGGAGTGATTCGAGTTGCCATGGTTTCGTATCGAACTCAACATTAATAATCTTAAAAGAGAAAGTATAGGTTTATAGTTGAAAATACGTCTTAGGTGTCAAATAAGAGAAGATAGTCATATCCGTCGTAAGAACGACATCTTGATGACCCTTTTTAAAAACATATTTCCACTTAGAGTTTAATCATGGATTTTGGATATATTTCATATCCATATAAAATAAGATTTTTCACCAAAGGAAATCTTTTAATTCAAAGTTTAAGATAGGGTTTTAAAATTAAACCCAAAACAGCCCCCGTTCGACTAAGACGGCGTATATTCGATTTTAAGGTGTTCTTCGTGTGTACAAGTTTTATATCCTTATGTTAGCTTGACATACTGTCATAATAAATGTGTTGAAGTATTTTAAAAGTCAAGTTAGAAGGATTAAGTTTATTTGCAAACAAGTTTAGAAATAATCTAAACTATGTTCTTATTGTTATTAGTTATAACTCAAAATAAGATAGCTATATGAATACGAATCGAATAAGATTATGAATAAGGTTACCACCTCAAATCAAATGAGTAAAGTTTCTATAGAAATAAGGAGAATATCTTGAGTTCAAAGATACTCTTGATGGCTTGGAATTCTTGAAGTGTTCTTGATCAAGCTTTGTTATGATGATTATAACTTGGATTATGAGATCAATACTTGCTGAATTGAATGGAGGTTTGAGAGAGTGTTTGAGTATGTTTTTAGAGAGTAAAATGATGCAATTAATTGGAATTAAATGGATGGTTATTTATCCTACATGTTGGCATCAAAATGGGGACAACAACATGGCTCCATGGTTTGTAATTTTATGCATTTAGTCATACTAGTTTCCAAGCCATGGTTCTCACAAGTCTACATCATGTTTATACATGTCTCACAACTGATTGATGGTGCTAAGATCAATGATTTGGTATGTATATACCTATAGTAAATACGTATAAAAGCTGGGTATTATACGTATATAAATACCGAATGAATACGAGTAGAATTCTTGATAAAATTGAATGAGAAAAATGAGTATAGCTATCTTTGTTAAGTATAAGTATGTTAGTATATATATCTAAGTGTGTATTAATACATATTAATACAATACATATACATATATTTTAATTTAGAAGTTACTACAACGTTAATCGTTATATATATGTATATAGTCTTGAAGTCTTTAAGTTAGTAGTCTCATTTTATATATATAACTCTTTATTAATATATTTAATGAGATATTTAAATATCATTTTAACATGTCATAAATATACATATCTCAATATATATTTCTTTAATTAATTGTTACGATATATGACGTTCGTGAATCGTCAGACAGACTGGGTGGCCAAACGTTTGTATAAAATTCATTCCAAATAACCAAGTCTTAATAAATTTGATTGCCTAACATGTTGGAAACCTTAATTATGTAAATATTAATCTTCTATATATTAGCAGAAAAATCCGGGTCGTTACATTACACACCCGTTAAATTAAATTTCGTCCCGAAATTTAGAATAGTACCTAGTTAACGTGCGATATCGGAAAACAAATGTGGGTACTTCAGCTTCAATTGGTCTTCTCGTTCCCAAGTGAATTCAGGTCCTCTACGAGCATTCCACTAAACCTTAACGATTGATATCTTACTTTGTTTGAGTCGTTTGACCTCACGATCCATAATTTCGACGGGTTCTTCGACGAAATTTAGTTTCTCATCAATCTTAATTTCTTCTAAAGGGATAATGAGATCTTTGGTGGCTAGTCATTCGATCTTAAATGGCCCAATGTATCTTGGGACTCAATTTCCCTCGCTTTCCAAAATGAATAACACCTTTCCAAGGTGATACCTTAAGCATAACCATATCACCCTCCTCAAACTCTAAAGGTTTCCTTCTAACATCCGCGTAGCTCTTTTGCCGACTCCGGGCTGTTTTCAATCGTTGCTGAATCTGAATGACCTTGTTGGTAGTTTCCTGGATAATTTCCGGAACTGTATTATGTTTTTCCACCAGATCATTCCAACAAATCGGAGACCCGCACTTCCTCCCATAAAGTGCCTCGAATGGTGCCGCCTCAATGCTAGAATGATAGCTGTTGTTGTAGAAAAACTCAGCTAACGGTAGATGTCGATCCCAACTGCTTCCAAAATCAATAACACATGCTCGTAGCATGTCTTCGAGTGTCTGAATCGTCCTTTCACTCTGCCCATCAGTTTGTGGATAATATTCAGTACTTAAATCTAGACGAGTTCCCAACGCTTCGTGTAATGCCTGCCAGAATCTGGAAGTAAATCTGCTATCACGATCAGAGATAATAGAGATTGGTATACCATGTCTAGAAACAACTTCTTTCAGGTATAATCGTGCTAATTTCTATATACCATCCTCTTCTTTTATTGGCAGAAAGTGTGCTGACTTAGTAAGATGATCGACTATTACCCAAATCATATCATAACCACCTGCGGTTTTCGGTAACTTAGCAATGAAATCCATGGTAATGTTTTCCCATTTCTATTCTGGGATTTCAGGATGTTGGAGTAGACCTGATGGTTTCTGATGCTCAGCTTTGACTTTAGAACAAGTCAAACATGCTCCTACATATATGGCTATATCGGCCTTCATTCCTGGCCACCAAAAGTTTCTCTTGAGGTCTTGGTACGTTTTCTCTGCTCCGGGATGTATTGAATATCTAGTTTTATGTGCTTCATCTAGTACCACTTTCCTCAAATCCCCATTCTTTGGTACCCAAATTCTTTCAGCTAAATACCTGGTTCCGTCATCCTGAATATTAAGCTGTTTTTCTAATCCTTTAGGTATTTCCCTTCCAAAAATTCCTTCCTTCAAAACCTCATGTTATGCCTCTTTTATTCGAGTAGTAAGATTAGTATGAATAATCATGTTCATAGCTTTTACTCGAATAGGTTCTCTTTCCTTTCGACTCAAGGCATCGGCTACCACATTTGCTTTCCCCGGGTGGTAACGGATTTCACAATCATAATCATTTAGCAGCTCAACCCACCTACGCTGCCTCATATTTAGTTACTTTTGATTTAAAATATGTTGGAGACTTTTGTGGTCAGTGTATATGATGAACTTGACCCCATATAGAAAATATCTCCACATCTTTAATGCAAAAACAACGGCGCCTAATTCCAGTTCATGTGTGGTGTAGTTTTGTTCATGAATTTTGAGTTGTCGAGAAGCATATGCAATCACCTTCTTCCGTTGCATAAGAACACACCCAAAACCCATTCTTGATGCGTCGCAGTAGATAACAAAATCTTCCATTCCGTCAGGTAACGATAAAATAGGTGCCATAGTCAACTTCTTTTTCAACAATTGGAAGGCACCCTCTTGTTTGGAAGTCCATTCATACTTCTTCCCCTTATGTGTCAATGCGGTTAAAGGTTTGGCTACTCGGGAGAAATCTTGAATAAATCTCCTATAATAACCGGCTAAACCCAAAAATTGACGTATTTGCGTTGGAGTTTTCGGAGTTTCCCAATTTTTGATGGCTTCGATCTTGGTGGGATCAACTTTGATTCCATTACTACTGACTACGTGGCCAAGAAATTGTACTTCATTTAACCAAAAAGCATATTTAGAGAACTTAGCATAAAGTTGTTCTTTTCTTAACAGCTCTAACACAAGTCTCAAGTGTTGTTCGTGTTCTTGGTTATTCTTCGAATAGATAAGGATGTCATCAATAAAGACAATAACAAACGTATCTAAATATGGACTACATACTCGGTGCATGAGGTTCATGAAAACTGCAGGTGCATTGGTTAAACCGAATGGCATAACCATGAATTATAGTGGCCATAATGAGTTCTGAAGGCTGTTTTCGGTATATCGGCTTCTTTAACCCTCAGTTGATGATAACCCGACCTTAAGTCGATTTTGGAGTATACGCTCGAACCTTGGAGTTGATCAAATAGATCGTCGATTCGGGGTAAAGGGTATCGGTTTTTGATGGTTACTTTGTTCAGCTCACGGTAATTGATAAAGACCCATCTTTCTTTTTAACGAACAAAATTGTAGCTCCCCATGGTGACGTACTCGGTCATATAAAACCACGTTCTAATAATTCTTGTAGATGACTTTATAATTCTTTCATTTCGGTGGGCGTAAGTCTATATGGAGCACGAGCTATTGGTGCGGCTCCTGGTACAAGATATATTTGAAATTCAACGAATCGGTGTGGAGGTAGTCCCGTTAATTCGTCCAGAAACACCTCAGGAAATTCTTTTGTAACAGGGATGACATCGATTTTCTTTTCTTCTTTTTCAACCTTCTCGACGTGTGCTAGTATGGCATAGCAACCTTTTCTTATTAGTTTGCGCGCCTTCAAACTACTAATAAGATTTAATTTGGCATTACCCTTTTCTCCGTACACCATTAATTGTAACCCATTTTCTCTCGAAATGTGAATCGCCTTCTCATGACAAACAACTTCGGCTTTCACCTTGGACATCCAGTCCATTCCAATAATTAAGTCGAAGCTTCCCAATTCCACCGGTATTAAATCAATTGCAAACGTTTCGCTAACTAAACTAATTTTTCGATTTCGGAAAATTTTATCAACCTTAATTAGTTTACCGTTTGCTACTTCAACTATACACTTTTTATCCAAAGGCTTTAACGGGCAATTTAATTTGGCAAAAAATTTTCTACTCATATAACTTCTATCGGCACCTGAATCAAATAAAACATAAGCAGGTGTATTGTTGATAAGAAACGTACCCGTAACAAGCTCCGGGTCTTCCTGTGGTTTCTCCCCATTAATGTTGAAAGCTCTCTCACGGCCTTGCCTATTTCCATTCCTGCACTGGTTTATGGTATGGACCAGTTTTCCACATCCATAGCAAACAACACCGTTATTATTTATTCCGGCATTATTTACTCCTTTGTTTCTATTTAGTCTGTAGACTTCACACTTTGTCGCAATATGGCCATTCCTATTACACTTGGTACATAATTCTCTACAAAACCATTCCGGATGAAACGTATCACACCTGGGGCATATAGTTCTTTGCCTTTTGTTGTTGTTGTTGTTGTTGTTGTTGTTGTTGTTGTTGTTGTTGTTGTTGTTGTTGTTGTTGTTGTTGTTGTTAGGGTTATTGTTGTTGAGTCGTTTGTTGTTGTTATTGTTGTGATTGGGATTGTTGTGGTTGTTATTATTATTGGGATGGTTGTTGCGGTTATTATTGTGGTTGTTGTTGCGATTATTGTTGTTGTTGGATTGGTTGCGATTGTTGTTGTAGTTGTTGTTTTGATTGTTGTTGTTGTACTGGTGACCCTGATCACTGCTTTCCTCCCACTTTCTTTTTCTCAGTTTCATTATGGCCTCCTCGGCCACTTCTTTCTTTATCCTTCCTGTAATTTGGCCTATCAATTTGTGGGCTATACGGCTCGCTTTCTGCATTATTGCAGGGTCGTTAGCACCTACATGCTCTTGGATTCATTCCGGCAACCCTTTTATGAATGCTTCAATTTTTGCTTCTTCGTCCTCAAATGCTCCAGGACACATTAAAGCCAGTTCATTGAAACGTCGCTCGCAGGTAGTGACATCTAACCCTTGGGTTATCAGTGCTTTAAGCTCTGCCTTGAGCTTGTTGATTTTGGTTCTGGGACGGTACTCTTCCATCATCATGTGCTTTAAAGTGGACCATGGAAGTGCGTAGGCGGTATTCTGTCCTACGTAATCCATGTAGGTATTCCACCATGTCAAAGCAGTACCCCTGAAAGTATGTGTGGCATACTTAACTTTATCCTCTTCTGCGCAGTTGCTGATTGCGAACACGGCTTCAACCATCTCTGTCCACCGCTTTAGTCCAACGGGTCCTTCAGTTCCTTCAGACTCATTGGCTTTGCAGGCCATAAAAGCTTTGTTGGAACATCCTACCCGGTTGCCATTGTTTCCTCCACTGCTAGAACCCGATTGGTTATTATTGTTCATTGCATTCACCACTGCAGCCATATTTGCAGTGAAAACTTGAAGTTCTTCTGTGTTCAATTATTGTTGTCTAGTAGCTGGAGGAGCCATTTCCTTCAAAAATAGCCGACTGAGTTAATCATATAGAATTTTAGAAGTAGCCAAAAAGTATTTTGTAGCTTAATATGAACTTATTATTATAAAAGCCTTTTCTTTATATTAGCGTTTTATAACTATAATAATGTTCATACTTAGCAGCTAACACACAAATTAACTACTAAAATTCTAATATGAAAAACTCTGGTAAGTTATTACGTTACTACGTAATAATAAGTTGTAATAATAATAATAAACCTTCCATGCTTATTCTTATTATTATACAATCATAAGGAAAATTACATTGCGGATTTTCTTACAAACTTAAACACACAATATAATACATATTATACAATGCATGGAATATAGGATAGCTGCCGATGGTTCAAGAACGGCGAGATTTCTTAGATGTTGACATTGTTTCTTTCTCGGCCAAACGTTTGGATTTTCGTTTGGATAGTTCTTTTTCCAATTCCTCCCAATTGGTTCTTTCGGCTAATTGTTTGAGAGCAAAACCAACAGTCGTTATACGAGAGTAATTTTATAAAGTGGTCTCTTAGGTGGTTCAGGTGGATGATCACAAATATTTTGGGTCATAATAGGTTCATCGGGTTTGGGATCGGGTATAACAGCCAAAGATTTTCCCAAATCACGTTATGGTTCGGTGATTTCCACAACTTCTTCAGGATCCTCTTCTTCGGGTTCCTCTTCGGGATCTTCTTCTGGATCCTCTTCTGGAATCTCTACTGGCAATTGTGAATCTTACCAATTTTCCCAACAATTTTCCACTTTAATGGTAGCACCAAAAGTTAACTTTTCCGTTGGTTCATAAGTCGTATGCTTTGACTCAGCCTCCGAATCACTTGATAAGTAAATGAAATCTAAATCACTAGAGATGCTTATATGATCGGATGAAGTCATCTATCACATAATAGCAGGTACGTTAAGAGAATGATATATCTTATAATATTTATATGTTAATAATCTTATGTTTCCAACAATTATATTAAGCAATCATTTTTAAAATAATTACGGTCGAAGTCCAGACTCACTAATGCATCAAAAATCAGTTAGACACACAAATGAAAAATTTTCTGATTCTCTAAGACCAACGCTCGAATACCAACTGAAATGCCCCGTTCATATTAATTATAAACGTTTCATATTAATTGGTTTCTTTGCGAGGTTTTGACCTCTATATGAGACGTTTTTCAAATCTTGCATTCGTTTTTAAAAACAACCATAACCTTTATTAATGAATAAAGGTCTTAATGACATAATTTAGATTGTCTATCAAAGACAATCTCCTCAAATAATTAAGTTTTTACACAACCCATTACAATATGATCAAATATATTACAACAAATACTCCGAATGCAAGTTTAAACAATATAAACAATTATGCCGACTCCAAATCTTGACCTTGGGTTGGCAAACGACAGTGGAAGCATTTTTAATATTCACCTAAGAGTAAACATGCTTAAAACGTCAACAAAAATGTCGGTGAGTCATAGGTTTAGTTTCTATATAATAATCATAACATTTAATAAGCCACAAGATTTTATTTAATTAAATGCGCAGGATCATTACAAGTGCAAAAATCATTCATACGATGAGTCGCCTGGTAACCGACCTTAACATAGAGTGCTTAAGATATCTGGCATCATACATTCCACCATTAAAATGTATGACAAGAACCCCTTCGAAGTACTAAAGCATTTCCACTATTCGAAAATGGGGGTGGTTGGTGCCCGTAGATCTACCTTTAGGATTCGCGTCAATTAGTGTTTTTCACTAATTCTTAGGTTACCAAGCATAATAATAATAAGTACAGATATCCGATATAACAAAACAATCGTAGAATGTAGTTCCATAAACTTGTGCTTATTTTGTAAAACATTTTTAAATTTTTGCATGTATTCTCATCCCAAAATAATTTAGATAGTAAAAATGGGACTATAACTCACTTGTGATGATTTCCGAATAGATGGTGATAAGACTTGGCCTTTTGACAAATTCACGAACCTAATAATAATATTCTTGTGTCAAAATATATATATATATAATTAATATTTCATACTTATGATACTTGTGATAATTTTAATTGTCCATTGTTAGTAGTCCAACGTTCGTAGTCCAATAGTCCAATAGTCCAACAGTATAAATATATATATAAATATAAATGCGTATATTGTGTTAGAATTCACTAACACTATAATATATTGTCTTAATATAATAAGACACATAATATGTATATTGTCTGAAGCAATTCTCGACCCATTGTATACATGTCTCAGGCTCGATCACAACTCAAAGTATATAATATTTTGGAATCCACTTCGACCCACAGCTAACTCTAGATTACTGCGAATGGTGTTTAATAGTTCATTCCAATAATATATAGAGAAGAAGTCAAAATGATATGTCAAAACTTTGTATACGAATCCACGGTTATCAAGTCATATATATATATATATATATATATATATATATATATATATATATATATATATATATATATATATATATATATATATATATATATATATATATATATATAATGTGCCTTACGATCTTTATTAAGACTATAATATATTGTCGTAGAACTTAATCACGACTATTATAAATTGTATTTCCATAAGTTCTGGAACAAGACATGTATAAATACATGTAGGATACAAGGTAAGTTAGCTAGGATAAGGTTAGCATCCATTTTTATAAATCATGTCCGTAGCTAAAAATTAAGAAAAATATCCAATTTTGTTTTACCCATAATTTCTTCGTTACAAATCCGTTCGGAGTATTTCGAGTTGCCATGGTTTCATATCGAGCTCAACATTATTAATCTTAACAGAAAAAGTATAGGTTTATAGTCGAAAATATAGCTTAGGTGTCAAATAAGAGAAGATAGTCATATCCGTCGTAAGAACGACATCTTGATGACCCTTTTTAAAAATATACTTCCACTTAGAGTTTAACCATGGATTTTGGATATATTTCATATCCATATAAAATAAGATTTTTCACCAAAGGAAATCTTTTAATTCAAAGTTTAAGATAGGTTTTTAAAATTAAACCCAAAACAGCCCCCGTTCGACTAAGACGGCGTATATTTGATTTTAAGGTGTTCTTCGTGTTTACAAGTTTTTAAAATTCTACAAGCAAACTGTATACAAAATCTCAGGTTCCAATTCTTCTTAACAAGTTCTAATTTCGAAGTCAAACATTTTGAAACAAAAAGTCAACATTTGTTCTTCAGCAAAATTCGAATTCTCTGTTTTGAATTAAGTTAAATTGATGATTTCTATAGTTTCTGTGAGTGATTTGCAAACAAATTCATGTAGGAATCATAGGCCAAAATAGCCTTAATCTCGAAATCAATTATTTTTTTTTAACCGTGAGGTAGCAGCAGCAGAGTTTTTTTTTTTTTTTTTTTTTTTTTTCCTTTTTCAAGTTAGCCAAGGATCCATATAAATCGAGTATGTTTTGTGTTAAAGTCCTAAAACTATTTGTGAATTGGTTTGAACCCTGGTTGAATTGAAGAAAAAGAAGAAGATAATGGAGTCAGGAGATAACGGGTTATTATTATTATTATTATTATTATTATTATTATTATTATTATTATTATTATTATTATTATTATTATGATTGTTAGTGTTATTATTATTATTATTTTTATCATCAATGTTATAAACATTATTATTATTATCACATGTATAAGTATTATAATTATTATCATTATCATTATTATAAGTATTAATCATATTATTATTAGTAATAACCTTATCATTTTAGTATTATTACCATTAGTATGTTTATGATTATTGTTATTATTAGTATTACTAAAGTAATAAAAATTTATTATTATCATGAATACTAGAATTTGTATTATTTTATAATTATTAGTATTATTATTATTAACATAACTACTATTATTATTATTAGAATTATCATTTTCATTAATTGTGTTAACATTATTATTAAAGTTATAATTATTATTAAAAGAGTCAGTATTATCAAAACTAGCATTTTTTATAAATAAATATTTTGTATACATATACTATAATTATATTAAAATTTCATATAGATATATATATTTCAAACATTTTATTTTATAAATACTTACACATAACAAACTATTGATTTTTAAATATAATACGGAATATATATAGACATGATAATATAACTAAAGGTATAGATATTAATCATTTTAAAAATATATACAAAATAAATATATAAATAATAAATAATCTAAGATATAATATAAGTAAACGTTTTAAAATGGAATTTAGTATAAATTCTATATAACTACAAATATATATAATATATATATATATATATATATATATATATATATATATATATATTAATAAATGGATGAATGTGATTTCCATTATATTTATTAATAGATATACAAATGATATAAGTTCGTGAATCCTAGGTCAACCTTACATTGTTCAATGTCGTCATATGTATTTTTAATACAAAATACAGTATTGTGAGTTTCATTACTCCCTTTTTATATATATTTTTGGGACTGAGAATACATGCGCTGATTTTATTAATGTTTTACGAAATAGACACAAGTGATCAAAAACTACATTCTATGGCTGGATTATGAATATTGAATATCACCCCTTTTTAGCTTGGTAAACTAATAATTAGGAAACATGTATGGCCCCTAATTCACGCGAATCCTAAAGATAGATCTATGGACCTCGACAAGTCCCATCCGGGGTACAGATGCTTTAGTACTTCGAGATTATTATTATTATACAGACGAGAGGTTCTGTTTGGGGATATTCTATGCATTAAAGTTAAGTCGGTTATCAAGCGTTCACCATATGAATGATTTTTAATTCGCGGGTTACGCGTATTATTTTGTACTCGGGTTACGTGTACAATTAATTATATTTAATCTTATGGTCTATTAAAATGATGGAAATGAATGTTTAAGATAAACTAATGAACTCACCATCCTTTTGGTTGACACTTGAAAGTATGTTTATTCTCAGGTTTGAAAGAAATCTTCCGCTGTGCATTTGCTCATTTTAGAGATATTACTTGGAGTCATTCATGAGATATTTCAAAAGATGTTGCATTCGAGTCGTTGAGTTCATCAAGATTGATAATAAGTCATTCATAGTTTGAATGTATTATGAAATGGTATGCATGCCGTCAATTTTCATTGTAATGAAAGTTTGTCTTTTAAATAATGAACGCAATGTTTGTAAAATGTATCATATAGAGGTCAAGTACCTCGCGATGTAACCAAATGTAATATATTCGTCCAGATGGATTAGGACGGGTCATTAAAATTGGGACTCACTATGTTCTCAAGAAGATTTAAACTCTAGGAGTTTAAAGGGTAGAGGAATAGAGAAGGTTTTGAAAAAGGTTGGTGATTTTCAAGCAAAAGGGTTGAATGAATATGAAGACTTTTGCCTCGTGAGTTCTTGGAATGATGTGGATCAAGATGGTCAAAGTGAAGAAGAGGTTGAATCTCCATTCAAAGAAGATGATGTCTCAAGCATGGATTGCAATGAAGTACATGTACTCTATCCTTCTAATTATGAAGAATTGTTAGATGATTACAAGACTATTAAATTTGTGTATGATAGTGGTCGTGACAAAGTAAAACTTTTGGAGAAAGAATTACACAAAGTTAGACAACTTAACAAAGTTTTAATTGATGAAAATAACTCTTTCAAAAGAAAACTTGAAAGGATAACTATTTGTGATTCATCAAGAGGTAAACATGAAATGAATGTATGTCACGACTCTAGCAAACACAAATCTTGTAATCAAAGTCCATTGTCTATTATTAGGAAAATTGAAAACATGGGAAAAATGGACCAAGCTAGCAATTCCATGGTAGGGATAAGTCAAGGATTGGGTAATCTTAAAATCAATCAAAATCAATGATCAAAATGCTAATGAGAATAACCTTCTCACAAGACTTTGTATAAATGAAAAGTTTTTCTTACAAATGCAAATTGTTTTTGAAAAATGATTTTAAAAGATCAAGTGTAGGAAGCTTACTTGCCTTAGGATTGTGTGTTTATGTGAATACATGTATTGCATGCTAAATACTAGATTGATGTGTTTTGTGTATACTATGTGTGATTGAATATAAATATATATACATATAGATATAGTATATTACGTGTCATTGATGATTAAACATCGGGAGGATGAAATCATTCAATGTTAGGAAAAGAAAACTTGTCCTCAAGTATTCTATAGAACCTAAGAATCGTCAAAACGCGTTCGAAGAAAGAAAAAGTGAAGAAACGAGTGATCAGAAGGATCCACGGCAGCACCACGGCTGACCGTATACTCGACGCAGACTCCTGTACTGTTCGTGGAAAAATATCTACACAGCTAACACCACGGTCGACCGTACTTCGACCGTGCGTGGTCTGATTCTGTTTAAAATTAAATTAAACCCTCACTTTTATTTCTTTTCAACCCACTTTAAAACACACACACCTGCACACGGCTGAGGAGATCGACCACACGGAGAAGAATGCTCATTCCCTCAATTTCAATTCCTACTTTCAGTTTGATTAATCCTTGCTTTCCTAACATTCAATTATGTTTGTATGATGAATTAGGGTTATGAAGAAACCCTGACTAGAATGAATCAAAATCTAAATTGATGCAAACAGTTGAAATTGTTCTTGAAAAACAATTTAGAAACGATTGTAGTAATGATTATTGTATGCATTGATTTAACTTTGGATAATTCTAGGGTTCATTATACATCTAGGTTAGATTTTTATAGAAGCATTGTTCATATGTTATAAATGACATTGTTGCTAATTGAGTGTAACAATGTTGAATGTCAAAACATGTGTTGATGATAATTTCAAAAGTCTAGAACACATATGAACTTTGTGAA
This sequence comes from Rutidosis leptorrhynchoides, assembly GCF_046630445.1. NCBI lineage: Eukaryota > Viridiplantae > Streptophyta > Magnoliopsida > Asterales > Asteraceae > Rutidosis > Rutidosis leptorrhynchoides. The sequence continues at coordinate 337,695,190 of NC_092336.1, forward strand.
AATCCTAATCTAGCTGCAAACTCATTGACACTAATGAAGAGTGAAAATGTGAAGAACATTAACATCAAAACGTCTAAGTATTGATGCTGATTAAAGTTTGCAAAACGTGTTGCCTACAATTGATTTATACACCTTGAACTAATCTGAAGTATCATTGTGTAGAAAATGGCAAGAGGAGACGAACCAAAAAGAAAGGACTCATACAACCCACCTTCGGATCCTACAAAGAGAATTAGGTACAATGCTTGGTTTCTCTCTAGACGTCCTATCACTGAAGGAAGAAAAGTTGCCCATGATCAAATGCCAGAACTTGTGAGACAATTCAAAACTCTTAAATGGGAAGTATTTCTCACTCTTGATGATCCCATTTATCCATCTCTCATTCGCGAATTTTATGCAAATTACAATTTCATGAACAATGAAGTCTCCTTCAGTCTTCAAGGCACCAATTACCACTACTCACTTGAAGAAATAGGACGCATTCTCTAAGTTCCAATAGATGGTGAAGAATTCTTCAGTTCACATCATGGACTGGCATATCTTCCAAGTTTTATCTCCAACAAAATGGCAGTAATAGATGCATTGTGCAAAGACAGTGTTCCTCGCTCTGAAATTGGGAGATCTGGAGTACTGAGTAGACATCTCTTTTCTGAGAATGAAGTTTGGAACAAAGTCATTGACTACAACATCTAATCCAGATCAGGAAATCACTCAAACATTCATGCTACTCAAGTTGCTCTCTTGTGGTGTTTGGAAAGTGGAATCAAAGTAAATATTGCCTATCTGATGGCAACTAGGATGAGTAGACTCATCACCGAAACAAATCGAGGATTGCCTTATGGAATGCATCTAAACAAACTGTTTAGGCACCTCAAAATCACAAGTGATGACTCTCTTCCACTCACTCATAAACCAATCCTACCACTAAAAACAACAGGAGGATCAACCTCCAAATGAAGAAGAACTACCAATGAGGCAGGAATGAGCAAAGGAGCTATTGAGATATCAGACAGTGAAAACGAAGAAGAAAATGAACCGGTGAGGGATCTTGGGGTCAATGCCAAGATGGATAAGATCTATCAGAATCAAATCAAAAGTCTGAAAAAGGAATCAAAAATGAAGAAGTTACTTAAAGGAGTGATCAGAAGCTTTACATGTAGGTCAGGAAATGATGAGGATGATGAATCAAGTGAAGAATTCTAACAAACTCTCGTGAAAACTTTCTATGGTTGAATGGTTGAATCTTTAAAACAAAATGTTTGGAGAACTTTAATATGTGTGTTTAATGAAGTATTTGTGTGTGCTTATTACATGCCTTTAATCAAAAATACCAAGCATGTCAGATTTATATACGGCTGAACTACGGTCGACCGTGAGCCCAACCATGTGTGTTCTGTACCAACATCGAGTTTAAATTTTTCCAAAAAAAATAATCCACGGCTTACATAACGGACGACCGAAGCTCAACTTCAAAATAAACGTTTGATAAACTAACAAATCATTTTATCCTATTAGGCTCAATAACTTCTCTCAAGTGAAAATTGACTTGTCAGCCAAAAGACTTTACTCATTTAACCTACCTCTCTTGTGAAAAAGTAAAAGTAGTTCCTATTAGGTCTCTATAAATACTAGCACACTCAACTAAAACTCATACCCACCTTCACAATCCCTAAAAACCCACAACCAAATCATGAGACAAATTGCCGAAGGAAGAGAAGTGTCAACCCATCAACTCTCAACCTATTCGCTATCCAACTTCTCTAGTGTGAATTGGAATGTATTTCTCAATCTTCGAGGACCTCTATATCCTCTTCATGTGAATGAGTTCTATGCAAACTTCCAATTCCATGATGATATGAAGATATCATTCACTCTCTATGGCAAAAGCTATTCCTTGACACCTGAAGAATTTGGAAACATCATGGATGTTCTAAGTAACGGGATCAAATTTTTCCTTAACCCAAACTCATTTGATGAGTTTCCGGAATGGTTGGAAAAAGAATGTGTTCTTAAAACACTGAGTGAAGGACCACTCAAATTTGAATCCGTCAACAAAGAGGGCTTCTTACTGCATCACCTTGCTTCAACATATGATCTATGGCAACAGATCATCTCCATAAACGTATATGGAAAGGGTGAATTGCTTTGGAGAATGAATGCAAATGAGGTTACTCTTTTGTGGTGTCTCATACACTCACTTAAGGTAAACATTGAATTTCTGATGGCATCTAGAATGCAACAGGCAGCTCAAGAACCCTTCTTGAAACTACCGTACAGCCTTCACTTAACTAAACTCTTTACTCATCTCAAATTGATGCCTTCCTATCACTACGCTGCTCAAGTCTCGTCATACCCGATTTGCAGATCTTCAACCAGACCATTTTTTGAACCTTCTCTTGATAACTCTCCAAACTTTAACCTCCTTGCGACCACAGGACAAATCAGTGTCATTCACGAAAATGTTCTAAAAATCAGACAGCATCTAAACAAGCTAGAAGGAATTATAAGAGACACTCATCACTACATTCACCTCAAGAAATAGGCCAAGGCAATTTGAAGAATGCCTATCTATACATCCAATTTATGTGTCTTCCATGCATATTTTCATATATGCATCACTATGTTTCGTGCTCACTTTGAATAAAATGTGTGCTTGTTGTGTATTAATATATATGTTTTTCCAACGTGCACAATTTAAGGGAGAGTTTTGTTCTAAGGGCGAGCTTAGTTCTAGGGGGAGCTAACCTTTTTGCTTCAACAAAAGGGGGAGAAAGATGGATACAAGTGATTGTTAACACTTGCGTATTTATAGCAAAATGTCCCTCATCACTTGTATGTTTGTCATCATCAAAAAGGGGGAGAATGTTGATTGAATGTGGGTTAATACACAAAACAATAAACTTAAGTATAATTAACCAAAGTGTAATTAACCAAAGAATATGTTTTGATGATGATACATACATATGCATAAGTGATGACTGACATCTTAACATAAAACACGCAAGGTCACTAATCCATACTTTATCTTGCAAACGACCAAGTCAAACATAGGATTAAGAATGAAATTAAAAGTTCAGGAAACACACGCTCGAGGTACGGTTGACCGCATAGTCAACCGTGAAACCCCAAACTGAATAGTAATGCAGTTTTGTGAAAACAAGTTGCACGGTCGCCCACGGTCAACCGCAGTGCGATCGCAGTTTCTTCTGTCACCGTTTTTGACCAAATAAAGTTTGACTAGTTCCCAACATCTATAATTCATGAAACTTTTCATAACATGCTTAGAATAGATGCCTTCTCCATACTCAATTGAGTTTTGGTCATAAAAATACTAATTGTGATTAATTATGCCTAATGACATCTTAATGACAAATTAACCAAGATTAGGCATAACACATAAGTGTTAATCAACAACTTGTGATCTTAATTCTTATCTAGATATCCTTAGTATGATCATCAAGTACCAACACACTTAAGCCAATATCACTAGAACAATAATTGCTATTAGAAATGACTTATTGATTAATTAAGGCTAAATGAAGAACAATGCTCTCAAGGTTAAACTAGAAATGACTTGTAATCCTAAAACACACTTAGATACATTTAGGATGGTCACCAAGTCCTAACTAGAGATTTCTCTTTCCTTGTGCATGTGTTGGACATTAATGTGTGCTTACACATTAATCATGTAATGTGTTATATTGCACATTAAACTTATTAAGTGCTTGAATTATAAGTTGTGCAAGTATCTATATGATTGATCCTAGAATAACTATAACATAAATTACTATCTCTTGCTATGTGAGTATTACTTGCTACTTGCTAATAATGCTTAATACTCATAAACTTGTCAACTTGATTAATATGTTTGCAATGTGCTCATTAGTTAGGATTCAAGTAACTAACCTACTCTAATAGATTAAGTGTAAAATGGTTCACAATAAAACTATAGTCAATTTGGTCTAGTCTAAGTAACTAATTGTGATTGCTTGTTCAAGAATAACTTAACCTTAATGTCTCTACATCATGATTATCTTATAGAGACATTATTCAATTAATCCCTAACTAAACTCAAATGAAACATGACTTGTGATTAATTTGAACTAGGAAGTTAATGATATAGTGACTAGCCTTTAGAATTGAACCAAGAGCATTAATGTGACTAACTAAGTCTTGACCAAACTGAAATTTCCCTAAATATCAATCAAGACACTTCTCCAAGAATGTTGGGTTTGCCACTTTTGGAATGATTAGTCACTTTCATGCAATAAGATTAAATCTCACACACTTAATGCATATAGTACTTGTATAGGATATTTGGTTTCTTTTGCAGGTTCTAGAAGGAGTAAAGGTGCCAAAATGTGGTGTTCAAATCTGAGTCAAACGGCTATACAACGGATACCAATTTTGGACTGAAGCACGCACGGTCGCACTACAGTCAACCGTGCAGGCAACCGTGTGTCAACGGCTATTTTTTGAATCCCACTATAAAAGGAAAACATTTAAGAGCATTTGAAGCTGACCCTCTTACACATTTCAATGGCTTATCTCTAGTGATCACAAGTGCATCAACTACTACTCAAATGTGATCAAGCAAGAGAAGATTCTATGATCTTATAGATATAGAATTAGGTTGTTGTAAACTTACTAATCAAAATCATTTATCTTGTGAGTTTACTTAATATAATGTGTGTCCTAGTATTGTGTTAGGATCATCATTGCAGAGTGTATAAGTCTTGTAACTTCAATTAGTGGAAGCATAGGCTAGCTTAGTGATGTACTTCCTTAAAGGGACTTAGGAAGTTGATTAATCTTATTTGAAGATTAATACTTGTCCAAGGTGAAGACAAGTTGATCTAGGTTGGAGTTGATCTTTCAAAGGGATAGAAATATTAGGTTTGTTGTCTACTAAAGAAGATTGAAGACTTGTAAATCGGATCTCCACTGGGTTTGGAGAAAAGTGTTTAGTGAAGCAACAAATCCCGATTAGTGTAATCGGGGAGTGGATTAAGGTGGATTAGTTAATGATAATGCTAAAAACGAACATATATTTCATAGAATTATTCCTCAAGAAAGACAAGCTTTTAGTTGCAATTGTTCTATTTACAAGTGATATTCGTTTAAATAATAAAAGGTGAAGACAAAAGACAGATTCGACGAATTGAAGACGCAAACGACCAAAAAGCTCAAAAGTACAAAATACAATCAAAGAGGTTCCAATTATTGATAAGAAACGTCTCGAAATTACAAGAGTACAAGATTCAAAACGCAAAGTACAAGATATTAAATTGTACGCAAGGACGTTTGAAAATCCGGAACCGGGACCAGAGTCAACTCTCAACGCTCGACGCAACGGACTAAAAATTACAAGTCAACTATGCACATAAATATAATATAATATTTAAATAATTCTTATAATTATTTAATATATTATATTTATATTTAAAACCGTCGGTAAACAAAGAGCCAAGTTTGTTTGAGCTGTAAAAGTAAACTCCGCGACTCGCGGAGTTTGAAGGCCAAAATGGCAGCGAGTCGCGGAACCCCAATTTCAGAAACTCCCTATAAAGCTCGCGCATTCTGATCGTAAAAAATAATCTTTTTCTTCTCCTCATTCATACGTAAAATATATATATATATTTATTTATTTATATTTTAATTTTAATTATAATTCTAATAATAAGGGTATGTTAGCGAATGTTGTAAGGGTGTAAGTCGAAATTCTGTCCGTGTAACGCTACGCTATTTTTAATCATTGTAAGTTATGTTCAACCTTTTTACATTAATGTCTCGTAGCTAAGTTATTATTATTCTTATTTAAAACGAAGTAATCATGATGTTGGGCTAATTATTAAAATTGGGTAATTGGGCTTTGTACCATAATTGGGGTTTGGACAAAAGAACGACACTTGTGAAAATTAGACTATGGGCTATTAATGGGCTTTATATTTGTTTAACTAAATGATAGTTTGTTAATGTTAATATAAAAATTTACAATTGGGCGTCCCTATAAATTACCATATACACTCGATCGGACACGATCGGCGGGGTATTTATATGTACGAATAATCGTTCATTTAACCGGACACGAGAATGGATTAATAGCCACTAGAATAATTAAAACAGGGGTGAAATTATGTACAACGACACTTGGTATAATTGATAACAAAATATTAAAACCTTGGGTTACACTCAGTCGACATCCTGGTGTAATTATTAAACAAAGTATTAAAATCTTGTTACAGTTTAAGTCCCCAATTAGTTGGAATATTTAACTTCGGGTATAAGAATAATTTGACGAGGACACTCGCACTTTATATTTATGACTGATGGACTGTTATGGACAAAAACCAGACGGACATATTAAATAATCCAGGACAAAGGACAATTAACCCATGGGCATAAAACTAAAATCAACACGTCAAACATCATGATTACGGAAGTTTAAATAAGCATAATTCTTTTATTTCATATTTAATTTCCTTTATTTTATATTTAATTGCACTTCTAATTATCGCACTTTTATTTATTGTTATTTAATCGCACTTTAAATTATCGTACTTTTTTTTATTATCGCAATTTTATTTTATCGCACTTTTATTTATTGCAATTTCATTATCGTTATTTATTTTACGCTTTAAATTAAGTCTTTTATTTATTTAATATTTTACATTAGGTTTTAACTGCGATTAAAGTTTTAAAATCGACAAACCGGTCATTAAACGGTAAAAACTCCCCTTTATAATAATAATATTACTTATATATATATTTGTATTTCTATAAAAGTAAACTAATATAGCGTTAAGCTTTGTTTAAAAAGATTCCCTGTGGAACGAACCGGACTTACTAAAAACTACACTACTGTACGATTAGGTACACTGCCTATAAGTCTTGTAGCAAGATTTAAGTATATCCGTTCTCTAAATAAATAAATATCTTGTGTAAAATTGTATCGTATTTAATAGTATTTTCCTGCAAAAATATAAGCTATTTTATATACTACTCTGCTAAAACATCAAGTATTTTTGGCGCCGCTGCCGGGGAGTCTCTTAAAAGCCGGAAGCGCAACGCTAATATAAAAAAAAAAAATTTATGTATTTTTAAGATTTTTTTAAATATTTAAGTTTTATAAAGTTTCTTTATTTTTATTTTATAAAAACATAAGTTTTATTTAAGTATTTTGTTTTTATTTAAAAACATAAAAAAAATATATATATAAATCTAGTTTTAAGCATTTTATTTATTAAAATTATAAAGTAGTTCTATTTTATTTAAGTTTTTAAAATATAAGTTTTTATTATACACATATTTTTTTTAAATATATAAACAGAAAAATTAAAAACAGAAAAAAAAAATTAAAAAAGAAAAAAAAACGCGTCTAATTCAAACTGTACCAGAGTTGAATTTTTGAACCCCGCGACTCGCGGGGTTTGATGCATTAAATACCGCAACTCGCGGAGACTGTCTGACACAGCTGACCAGAACCCTAATCAAGCATTAATTACGGGTAATTATAATAATTATTAATATAAAACCCTAATTATCTATTATTATTATAATTAGTTTTATTTTAACTTTTACTTTTTATTTAATTTATGTATTTAGTATTAATTAGTTTAATTAATTTATAAAATTAGTAGTTTTAATAAATAAATAATATAAAAATAATATTTTTATAAAAATTGTAATTTTTACAACTTTTTGTATATTTTTATATTTTGTCCTTTTTTAATTGTTTTAGCGTAATATTTGTATTTTTAGCTCATATTTAGTTTTGAACTCAGTTTTTGCCATAGTTATTTTTTCTTTTAGATTTTTAGGCTTTGCCGTAGAATTCCTTAAGTGCTTTTTCTTTAGACTAAGATTTAGGTACTTTAGAATTTTGCGACGCCTTTTTAAGTTTTAGTTTCTTTTTAAGTTATTTCCATTTGGGATATAGTTTTTCCTGTAAGCTTTAATATTTTTAGACACCTTTTACTATGTATCAATTATCATTCCAATTAGTAATCTCAATTTGCGATTATAATTTTAAGTTAGTTGTAGTAATAAGGTTAGGTTAGTCAATTGTTTTTAAGTTTTATAAGTTTCTTTTATTTTTCCGTCACCTTTTATTTTCCAAACATTTTTCTTTTTCGACCTTTTTCGACGAGCTCTTTTTCTTTCTTATTTCTCGCTATTCTAGTTTTAGGATATAGATTTTTATTCTACTTCTTATCTAAATTTCTTAAAATTACGAAAATTTATTTTAAGTGGTTAAATTAATAGACATCAAAATTTTCTGGTTCGTAGTAATAGTTGGATTTGTACGTGGACCGGGTTATTGGAGCCAAACAGTCCTCAATTATATTGAGACCAAACGAATCCTGCCCCTCTGCTGCATCTTTTGGCTATTCGAAACGTGGGCAAAATCAGAAAAGTCTATTGATTGGATAACTTATTATAATTTTTCTTTCCTTTTAAAAACTAATAGGATATTCAGTGAATGCACCGAGCATGACGTTCACCACCTTTTGTACGTTCACCACCTGTAACTAGATCAAGACATTTAGCAAATATTACCACCGTTGATTTTTCTTTAGAATCGTCATCCAGTCGACCAAGTACTTCAGTTCAAATTTCCGATAATCCATTTTTTGAATCCGACCTCACAATTGAGAATCCGGAGAATATTCAGGAACGGTTCGTAGATCCTGAACCACTAAACTTTCCTCCGGAACCACCAATCATTCAAACAGAGATTGTTGAGGAACGAACCATTAAATCAGAATCATCTAGTGATACCGATTCAACAAGTTCAATTATGGAGAATCTGGAACCTTTAAGTATGGAAGACCGAATGAGAGCTAAACGCACTGGCCAAGGTCACGCAATTACTCATCCAGACATTAATGCGCCAGATTATGAAATCAAAGGACAAATTCTACACATGGTGACTAATCAATGCCAATTTAGTGGTGCGCCGAAGGAAGATCCAAATGAACATCTACGTACCTTTAATAGGATATGCACACTATTTAAAATCCGAGAAGTAGAGGATGAACAGATATATCTCATGTTATTTCCCTGGACTTTAAAGGGAGAAGCCAAAGATTGGTTGGAATCGTTACCTGAAGGGGCGATCGATACATGGGACGTTTTAGTTGAAAAATTTCTTAAACAATTCTTTCCTGCATCTAAAGCCGTAAGACTTCAAGCAGAAATTGTTACGTTCACACAGAAGCCGAATGAAACTCTATATGAGGCATGGACTAGATATGGAAAGTTGTTAAGAGGATGTCCGCAACATGGTTTAGACACCTGTCAAATAGTACAAATATTCTACCAAGGATGCGACATCACTACAAGGAAAGACATAGATATAGCAGCTGGTGGTTCTATTATGAAGAAAACCGAAACTGATGCTTACAAAATTATTGATAACACTGCTTCCCACTCACATGAGTGGCACCAAGAAAAAGACATCATTAGATCATCTAAAGCAGCTAGAGCCGATTCTAGCCATGACTTAGATTCCATTTCCGCAAAGATAGATGCTGTGGAAAGACGAATGGAAAAGATGACTAAGGATATTCACTCAATACGAATTAGTTATGAGCAGTGTGGAGGACCACATTTGACAAAAGATTGTCTCAGTATTGAATTAACAATGGAACAAAGAGAGAATATTTCATACATAAACCAAAGGCCTGGAAATAATTATCAGAATAATTATCAACCGCCAAGACCGATTTACAATCAAAACCAGAATTATAACCGAAATATTCCATACAACAACCAACAAGGTCCTAGCAATCAACAAGTATCCAATAATACTTACAATCAGCAAAGACCTAATTTTCAAAACAAACCACCACAACAAACCGATGATAAAAAGCCGAATTTAGAAGATATGATGACAAAGCTAGTTGAAACTCAAACGCAGTTTTTCACATCTCAAAAACAAACCAAAGAACAAAATGCTCAAGCATTTAGAAATCAACAAGCTTCTATTCAAAATCTGGAACAAGAAGTAAGTAACCTAGCAAGGTTAATAGGTGAAAGAAAACCGGGAAGTCTACCTAGTGATACAAATGCTAACCCCCGGAATGAAACAGCTAAAGCCATTACCACAAGAAGTGGTACAACACTTAAACCACCGGAAATACCTGTAACTTCTGATGAAACTATTCCTACTCCACAAGAACCACAACCTGATCAAGATAAGGAAAAAGAACCGGTAGTTGAAAAGGTTAATGAAGATAACACAGTTAAGGCTAACCCTTATGTTAAACCATACCAACCACCACTTCCTTACCCGAGTAAAATGAAGAAAGAGAAACTTAAAGCCGAGCAATCCAAATTCTTGGATATGTTTAAACAGATAAATGTAAATCTTCCTTTCATTGATGTAATTTCAGGAATGCCTAGATATGCTAAATTCTTGAAAGATCTAATCTCAAATAGAAAGAAAATGGAAGAACTCTCGGCTGTTACTATGAATGCTAATTGTTCAGCAGTGCTGTTGAATAAGATACCAGAAAAATTATCTGATCCAGGAAGTTTCACAATTCCATGTTTTATGGGTAGTCTTAGTTCAATAGAAGCATTGGCAGACTTAGGTGCTAGTATAAATCTAATGCCGTATTCACTATACGCTAAACTAGACCTTGGAGAATTGAAACCAACCAGAATAAGCATACAACTAGCCGATAGATCAATAAAATATCCTAGAGGGATAATGGAGAACATGCTAGTTAAAGTTGGTACTTTAGTATTTCCAGTAGATTTTGTTGTTCTGGACATGGAAGAAGATTCTCAAGTTCCTCTCATATTAGGAAGACCATTCTTAAACACGGCTAAAGCAATGATAGACGTGTTCGGTAAGAAATTGACCCTAAGTATAGAGGATGAGAGTGTTACCTTTTCAGTTGATAGAGCAATGCAACAACCGCAATCTGCAGATGATACATGTTATTATATTCAAACTATAGATGCACATGCAGAATTATTAAAAGAATTTCCAGAATTACAAGGAACAGGAGAATGTTCTTTAGGAGAAGGTAATGAACCAATTGATGAAGCTGAAATGTTAGCTACACTTATAGCTAATGGATATGAACCAACAACAGAAGAAATTCAAATGCTAAAAGAAGAAGACAGATATCGATACAAATCATCGATAGAAGAACCTCCGAAATTAGAGTTAAAGCCACTTCCAAACCATTTGGAATACACTTATTTACATGGTGAATCTGAATTAGCTGTAATAATATCGTCTTCTCTTACTAAAAATGAGAAATCACAACTCATTTCTGTGTTGAAAGCTCATAAACCAGCCATTGCATGGAAGATTCATGATATTAAAGGAATAAGTCCTTCGTATTGCACACATAAAATCCTTATGGAAGAAGGTCATAAAACGTATGTGCAACACCAACGAAGACTAAATCCTAATATGCAAGATGTAGTTAAGAAAGAGATTATTAAACTGCTAGATGCAGGTTTGATATATCCAATTTCTGATAGTCCACGACATGATAGAAGAATGCAAGATGGCGATTTTTCAGGACATGATAGAAGAATGCATGGAAGTATTCATGGATGACTTTTCAGTCTTCGGTGATACATTTAAATCATGTCTAGTTAATCTGGAACGAATGCTAATTAGATACGAACAATCAAATCTAGTTCTTAATTGGGAGAAATGCCATTTCATGGTTAAAGAAGGCATCATTCTTGGTCATAAAATTTCAAAAGAAGGAATTGAAGTGGATAGAGCTAAAGTAGATGTAATTGCTAAACTTCCACATCCCACCAATGTTAGAGGAGTTAGGAGTTTTCTAGGGCATGCCGGTTTTTACCGACGTTTCATAAAAGATTTTTCTAAAATTGCCACTCCTATGAATAAACTCCTAGAAAAGGATGCTCCATTCATCTTTTCAGATGAGTGTATCAAATCTTTTAATATTCTTAAAGAAAAACTCACTAATGCGCCGATCATGATAACACCAAATTGGAATCTACCATTTGAACTAATGTGCGATGCAAGTGATTTTGCAATGGGAGCCGTTTTAGGACAAAGGATTGAAAAATGATTTCAACCTATATATTATGCTAGTAAGACATTACAAGGAGCACAAATGAACTATACAACTACTGAAAAAGAACTCCTTGCTATTGTCTTTGCTATTGACAAATTTCGATCATATCTCGTTCTAGCAAAAACGGTGGTCTATACTGACCATTCTGCTCTTAGATACTTATTTTCAAAACAAGATGCTAAACCAAGATTAATCCGTTGGATCTTACTCTTACAAGAGTTTGATATTGAAATCCGAGATAAAAGAGGAGCAGAAAATCTCGCCGCTGATCATCTTTCTCGTCTTGAAAATCCTGAGTTAGAAGTTCTAAATGAATCGGCCATACAAGACAACATTCCTGATGAATATCTATTGAAGATAGATTATAATGAAATCCCATGGTTTGCAGACTATGCAAACTACTTAGTTTGTGGATTCCTTGAGAAAGGATTATCGTACCAAAAACGAAAGAAATTCTTCAGTGATATAAAACACTATTTTGGGAAGATCCACATCTGTTTAAAAGTTGTCCCGATGGAATAATACGCCGATGTGTATTTGGAGATGAAGCTAGTAAAATATTAAACCATTGTCACACAGGACCAACAGGAGGGCATTATGGGCCTCAACTAACAGCAAGAAAAGTTTATGAAGCTGGATTCTATTGGCCTACAATTTAAAAAGACGCACACCTTCTTTGCAAATCCTGTGATGCATGTCAAAGGGCCGGAAAAATAAGTCAACGTGATGAAATGCCACAAAATGTCATCCAAGTATGTGAAGTATTTGACATTTGTGGTATTGACTTTATGGGTCCATTTCCAAAATCTCATAATAATCTATATATACTCGTAGCCATTGATTATGTATCTAAACGGGCGGAAGCACAAGCTCTCCCAACTAACGATGCACAAGTTGTAGTCAACTTTTTAAAACGTATTTTTGCAAGGTTTGGAACACCGAAAGCTTTAATAAGTGATCGGGGTACTCATTTCTGTAATAATCAACTTGAGAAAGTTCTTAAAAGATATGGAGTAACTCATAAAATCTCCACCGCATATCATCCACAAACAAGTGGACAAGTTGAAAATACCAACCGAGCTTTAAAACGTATTCTAGAGAAAACCGTAGGATCAAATCCAAAGGAATGGTCCATTAAATTGGAGGATGCACTCTGGGCTTTTAGAACAGCCTACAAAACTCCAATTAGAACCACACCTTTTAGACTTGTTTATGGAAAAGCATGTCATCTTCCAGTAGAAATTGAACACAAAGCATTTTGGGCTTTTAAAACATGTAATCTTGATTTACATGAAGCTGGACGTTTACGATTAAGTCAACTAAACGAATTAGAAGAATTAAGGCATGAAGCATACGAAAATTCGTTAATCTATAAAGAAAGAACAAAGAAATGGCATGATAAAAGAATCAGAAGTTTAAAAGAATTTAAAGAAGGAGACAGAGTTCTTCTTTTCAATTCACGATTCAAGCTATTTCTTGGAAAATTGAAATCAAGATGGTCTGGACCATTCATAGTCAAAAGAGTTTTTCCATACGGAACGATAGAATTAATAAATTCAAAAGGGATTGAATTTAAAGTTAATGGTCACAGAGTTAAACATTACATACATGGTCCGATGGAAGTTGACAACGAAGTTAATCACAATTTCGACACCACAGCTAATTAAGTGTGGGGAGAATCAAGTCTTTAAAGGATAATATGTATTTCTGTTAGAGTTAGATTATCTGTTTTCGTGTAGTTCTTGAAAATGGAACCCGAATGGTCTTTCCCTAGCAGACCCTAAAGAACTAGTCTTCTCCCCCCATTCTGAATTTTTATTTTTTTTTAGGTTTTTACAAAATGAAGACTGCCTGTGAACTAAACCATGGTCTAATGCTACACGCTTTGATCACTAAACGTAATAATGACATACTACTAAGTGAATTAGTATCAGTAATCAGAGAAAGAATGGACGGAGTTAGAAAAGAATCCAGATGCGAAGATAATAAGTTACAATTTGGTAAAGGAAAATCAAAATCCGCAGCGAAAAGAAGAGCACGACACCTAGAACGATGTCACAAATGCGGAAAATGGTCACATAGAGGTAAATGTTCAAATAATCAAACCTATTCAAATACCGAATTTGTTACTTTATGCAGAGACGGACCATTCATATGTTTAGAAGAAAAGACACTAAATGCTCGAGGTTACGCCTATGTAGCCATGGAAAACCAATTAAACCGACTATCTTATGAATGGCATAGATCATATAACTAAGAAATCTATTTCACAGGTAAGTCTGTACAGTTTTTATTTTATTTTATTTTTAACCTTTTGATAATAAACGCTAATTTGTTCGCTAAAAAGTATTAAATTGGTATTAAATAAAATTAGGTTTGGCGACCGAAATTATTGATATCATTCAAAAATTTATTACATCACTGCGAAATTTAACGTTTATTCTTAAGGTATAAATATCTTTAATCAATCAACCCAAAATATTTCAAAAATTCATCATGAGTTAAATTAAGTCTTGGAACCGAAATTACTTTACCGAAAAGAGGGGCGCATATTTTTGATAATATTTGACTGATTAAAGTGGGATAAAAAGCCAAAAAGATTTTTAATTTTATTTTTACCATGTTTTTAAAATTAATATATAAATCTTAAATTAATATTGTAAACTTTGTAAAAACAATATATTTAAAATTGAAATATTTGAAAAATTAATATAAGTTTGGTGTGAATTTATAATATGAATTTTTAAAATTAAGTTTGGTGTGAATTTTTAATTTTTAAAATATGAATTTTCAATTTTATGCATTTCAAATTTTAAGTTTGATGTGAATTTTTAATATTAATTTTGAATTTTATATTTAAGTTGTGTGAATTTAAAAACAAAAATTTACTTTATCTCATTAAGTTAAGAATATGATTTTTAAAATTCGTCGTAAGTTGAAGACTAGGTCTTTGAACCGAAATTGCTTTACCCAAGGGAGGGACGAGAACTTTTATTATCATTATTTTTAATCTTATTGAATTAAAGTATGCCAAAAACATTAAAAAACCCAAAAATCTTAGCTTTTAAAACAATCGCTACAAAAAGACAAATTTTAAAATTTTGTCGAAGGACGGACTAGGACATCGATCCGAAACGACCTCGTCCTAAATAACAAGGGAAACAAAATTTTAAATTAATTAATTAATTGTTTTAATTAGTATAAGATGTTAAAAAAAAAAAAAAAAACAAAAAAACTCCGCGACTCGCGGAGGTTGGAGCTTGAGGGGTCGGATTACAGAAAAAAAAAAATAAGAGCTGAAACAGCTCAGTCCACAAAACCCACAGAAAAAAAAAAAACTGCGAACATACTCCACAAAAATCCGAAAAATACACCCCAAATTCACAATTTTTAACCGTTAATCACCAAATCTTTTACTAAAATCATGTTGAGAAGGATGCTATCTAGGAATTACTCAAGAAAAACGGTAAATTTCTACACCTAAACACCATTTAATCCGAAATTTGGTGTTCTTGAGCAATTTTTTTCCCCAATTTGATTTTGATGCTTTTTAGTGTAATTAGGCTTAAATTGTTTATGTATTATGCTTGTATAACCTAGATTGATGCTGTTTAACATGATTAGAAGCCTTAAACTTCAAATTTTGAGTAATCTAGGGTTTGTGTTCTTGAGCAAATTTGGGGCTTTTTGATATAAACAGGTTATGGTCGATTTTTGTCATGAATTGTTGCTAAATTAAGTAGTGTAACATGTTTAGGTAGTTAAATGATCCAAACTTTGAGCCTAAACATGATTTTGAGAATTAAAGTGGACTTTTTCAAGTCTAAAAATTCATGAACTTGATTTTTGAAAGATAATGCCATTTGAGACTTATTTAATTGCTAGTAATGATTATTTTGACATGTTATTTGAGTTGAATGCTTATGAACTTGGCAAACATTTTCGTATATGCTTATTTGAAAAAGTGTAGATTTGATGAAAATATGAAAATAAGCTTAAGTTTGATATAAATTGATCATGTCATTGTAATTATTTTGATTGATGATTTTGCTGACACTAATGCATATTTGGATGCACAAAAATTGTGTTTGATGTGTTTTGCAGACTGAAAGGGGTGAATCTTCATCCCAAGCCCGCAATGCTCCTGCTGAGAATATGGAACAACAGGAGGTGGATAACTACTACAAGCAGGATATTCCTCATCCAGTCATGACCTTTTCTGATATGCACTTGGAAGAGTTGCATCCGAACCTGTGATTTGACAGACTTTGGATAGATTATCCAAAATATCAAAGGGGTTTGCATACTCTTCATTCTAAGGTTGTTGAGGTACCGAGGGTCATAGAATGGGGACCCTTAGAAGCTGTAGAATTGGCCGGGCCAATTAGGGAATTACTTGTACAGAGGTATGGTAATTCTACTTTTAATGACTGGGTACGTTTATTCACCATGCGTAGACCTGTATATAAAGTATGGTGTGAAGAATTGTTATGTAGTATAGAGTTGAATGATCGGGTAGCTAGTTTAACCGATCGTTCTTTTATTAGATTTTTGTTAGGCGGTTCGATGCGCCACATGTCTTTACTGGACATGGCTCAGGCTTTACGTATATATACGCCTGAGGAGTTAGCATCTGCCGATTGTAGAGGGTTGATGCTAAATGGTAGAAAGATAGATGAAAATTTTGATACACACGGTGTGTGGAGTCAAATGACAAGCCATCACCGTGTCAAAGGGGGAAATTACTCTTATTTGGATATAGATAGAGCCGAATTAAGAGTGATTCATAGGTTTTTAGCTAATTCGATTACACAAAGGGGTAAGAACAAGGAAAAAGTAAATGAACAGGATTTGTTTTACCATATGTGTATTCGAGACCCACAAACCGCTGTAAGTATACCGTATTGTGTGGGTTATTATTTATCAGCTATTGTTCGGGGGATGCGACCGCATAGCATAATAGGAGGTGGTATTTTTATTACTTTGATTGGTGAATATCTCGGTGTGGATATAAGTCGGGGGGGATTATTAGTAGAAGAACCAGAACCCCGCGATACTATAGGTTTAAATGTATACCATGGTGCGAAAGTTTTGAAGAGGCAAAATAACGCAGCAGTACAATACCATGGTAGACATCCACAGGTTGAGAGAAACCAACAGCAAGGTAATGTAGGAGGGGGGAATGAGATGCAAGAAATGCAAAGGTTTATAGCTTCTCAGGAGTACGAAAATGCTAGACAGAGAGCATTTGAAGATTGGCAAGTTCATCAGAACCAAATCATAGCTCATTGCTAACATATAGGTAGAAACTATATTCCTACACCGAAACCCATCTTCCCTCCCTGGTCTATAGAGATGCAGCCACCATATCTTACGTATAACCCTGCCGAAGCATTTTATAGCACCTATGGTTATGCCTGGAACCCCTATTGGTATCAATATCATCCCTAGTCTACTTATTTTTTTTGTAATTTGTAATGATTGATACGTTTAATACTTTTGTTAATATTGTAATAGTTTTTATAATTGTCTAACTTTTATTCTTAGATTTTAATAATTTTTGAATGTGGGGTAATATACCAAACTTCAAAAATATGTATATATGTTTGCAGTTTATCTTATGTACACAACAGGGTAAAACAACGCATTTTCAAAGACTGACATTAAGTTCAGCAAAAGCAACTAATTTTGACGACAAGATGCAAAATATATGTGAAATAACAACAAGACGGAATGAACAAATGATGTGCACCATTTATCATTCAGCAAACAAACGCCAATATATTTGGAAACTTTGGTAAAAATTTAATCATTTTCACAAAAATCACCCTCAATAATTTAAATTGTTACTGATTTCTTGCAAATGAGGGCATTGCAAGATCTTAAGTGTGGGAAGGGGTTAAATTCTTTCGGATTTTAAAATTTTTATCTTAAACACTTGGTTACCATTAAAAATACTAGTAAAGCAGTAGTTGTATTAGAATCTAGTGCTCTCTGATAATAAAGAACAGCCATAGTCTTATATGCTGACTACCCAATTCTAGTAAAATTTTTAAAATTTTTTTTTTTTTCAATTAAATGAACTCAAAATCATGTTTATACATATTTATGAACGATAAAACTAGGTTTTAACACCGAAATTATTGTAACCTCGGAAAGGACATAAATTGAGAAACAAACCAAAATGTTAAAATTCATTTAAAATGGAATAGAGGACGATAAAAAGGAAAATAAAAGCCAAGTGTGGGAAAATTTACCAAGTTATCTTAAACATATGTCACATATATCTATAACAAATAACTTAAAATACTTTTGCTTTGGACTAAACTAAAAAGTTTTACCTGATTTACTGTAAGAAAGATGGATCTACACGATGAATCAATTCCATCATTAAAAGGAAGTAAAGTCTTCCGAAAAAGACACGCGCTTCTTGATTTAGGTCAGGAAGTTGTCGTCCAGACCAGCTGTAGGTTGACGAAAAATCTAGAAAAGTCATCACTAAAATCAGCAGGAAATCCACGGACCTCAGCATTAAACAGGGTCGCCAAGTGGTCAGATTTATCCTAACCATGAGAAGGATTTATCTTGTACAATGGGGGGCACCATGCAAATTAGCTGGATAAGACTAATGAATCAGATCCCCAGAAAGGATAATCTCCTTAAAGATTAAAAATTAGCTTTTAAGACTGATATTACTCAATCCTTGAGATTGACCTTAAAGATTGAGAATTACAAACTCATGGAATTCAATGATATCTAAACTCGAGCTTGAACGAGAAAATATTTTGATCAAAATTACAAACCGATTTGTTTTCTGAAAACCCTATTTTCAATGCGTTCATTACCATTGAACGTAAAATCCTAGGAATTCACCTGGAATTCATTAGGTCACCTGAACTAAATCGGGTGTCAACCGTAAGAACGGTGGTTGCATAGTGGTCAAAGACAGGACCTTGTGCCAGACCGAAAAATTATGAGGGTGAGCTTTACTATTGCTCCTACAAAGGATAGTAATTGGGTCCGACACGTTATAGACCATAATTAAAAGCATGTCAGGGGACATTGCCTTAACAGTTGCTTGTTCAACGCTTTCCTTTACAACCGGACGGTAGTTTACCGAAAGGTAATATACGGAGCAAGTAAACTGGACGTGTTGCTTCCCAAATACAAGGTTAGCAAGTGGGTGACACAAAACCGCAAGTTTTGAGCTAAAATTTTCAAATCTGAAACCCACCAAACCCACAAAAATATTTTGCAAACACCGGTAAAGGGTTATTCCGGAAAACTTATCTAGGGTAAAAACTAGATTTAATTTTCAAAAGATCAAATGTTTTCATAAAGATCCAATTTCCTTAATGGATCTAAATTTTTATAGTCATGTGGGACTGTAAACCATATCGTTACTACCATTGTTTATACCGCCGTATAGAAAATCACTGATGTACAAAGTGTGAAGAATAAAGAAGTGATTCTAGTATTTCAAGACGATATTGCTTGAGGACAAGCAACGCTCAAGTGTGGGAATATTTGATAATGCTAAAAACGAACATATATTTCATAGCATTATTCCTCAAGAAAGACAAGCTTTTAGTTGCAATTGTTCTATTTACAAGTGATATTCATTTAAATAATAAAAGGTGAAGACAAAAGACAGATTCGACGAATTGAAGATGCAAACGACCAAAAAGCTCAAAAGTACAAAATACAATCAAAGAGGTTCCAATTATTGATAAGAAACGTCTCGAAATTACAAGAGTACAAGATTCAAAACGCAAAGTACAAGATATTAAATTGTACGCAAGGACGTTCGAAAATCCGAAACCGGGACCAGAGTCAACTCTCAACGCTCGACGCAACGGACTAAAAATTACAAGTCAACTATGCACATAAATATAATATAATATTTAAATAATTCTTATAATTATTTAATATATTATATTTATATTTAAAACCGTCGGTAAACAAAGAGCCAAGTTTGTGTGAGCTGTAAAAGTAAACTCCGCGACTCGCGGAGTTTGAAGGCCAAAATGGCCGCGAGTCGCGGAACCCCAATTTCAGAAACTCCCTATAAAGCTCGCGCATTCTGATCGTAAAAAATAATCTTTTTCTTCTCCTCATTCATACGTAAAATATATATATATATTTATTTATATTTTAATTTTAATTATAATTCTAATAATAAGGGTATGTTAGCGAATGTTGTAAGGGTGTAAGTCGAAATTCTGTCCGTGTAACGCTACGCTATTTTTAATCATTGTAAGTTATGTTCAACCTTTTTACATTAATGTCTCGTAGCTAAGTTATTATTATGCTTATTTAAAATGAAGTAATCATGATGTTGGGCTAATTATTAAAATTGGGTAATTGGGCTTTGTACCATAATTGGGGTTTGGACAAAAGAACGACAGTTGTGGAAATTAGACTATGGGCTATTAATGGGCTTTATATTTGTTTAACTAAATGATAGTTTGTTAATGTTAATATAAAGATTTACAATTGGGCGTCCCTATAAATTACCATATACACTCGATCGGACACGATGGGCGGGGTATTTATATGTACGAATAATCGTTCATTTAACCGGACACGGGAATGGATTAATAGCCACTAGAATAATTAAAACAGGGGTGAAATTATGTACAACGACACTTGGTATAATTGATAACAAAATATTAAAACCTTGGGTTACACTCAGTCGACATCCTGGTGTAATTATTAAACAAAGTATTAAAATCTTGTTACAGTTTAAGTCCCCAATTAGTTGGAATATTTAACTTCGGGTATAAGAATAATTTGACGAGGACACTCGCACTTTATATTTATGACTGATGGACTGTTATGGACAAAAACTAGACGGACATATTAAATAATCCAGGACAAAGGACAATTAACCCATGGGCATAAAACTAAAATCAAAACGTCAAACATCATGATTACGGAAGTTTAAATAAGCATAATTCTTTTATTTCATATTTAATTTCCTTTATTTTATATTTAATTGCACTTCTAATTATCGCACTTTTATTTATTGTTATTTAATCGCACTTTTAATTATCGTACTTTTTTTTATTATCGCAATTTTATTTTATCGCACTTTTATTTATTGCAATTTCATTATCGTTATTTATTTTACGCTTTAAATTAAGTCTTTTATTTATTTAATATTTTACATTAGGTTTTAACTGCGATTAAAGTTTTAAAATCGACAAACCGGTCATTAAACGGTAAAAACCCCCCTTTATAATAATAATATTACTTATATATATATTTGTATTTCTATAAAAGTAAACTAATATAGCGTTAAGCTTTGTTTAAAAAGATTCCCTGTGGAACGAACCGGACTTACTAAAAACTACACTACTGTACGATTAGGTACACTGCCTATAAGTGTTGTAGCAAGGTTTAAGTATATCCGTTCTCTAAATAAATAAATATCTTGTGTAAAATTGTATCGTATTTAATAGTATTTTCCTGCAAAAATATAAGCTATTTTATATACTACTCTGCTAAAACACCAGTTAACATCCACCCGAACCACTTTAAATCCTTGTGTCTATGTTCTTTACATTACTTCATTTATCATTTGAACATATACACTACACACATCAAGTTTGAGTTGAGTTGGTTGATCAAAGTAAAATCGAATTTGGTGATCAATCGAAAAATTGGTAAAAACGTATTAAGTAACTATTCACCCCCTCTAGTTACTTATAAATATATATATATATATATATATATATATATATATATATATATATATACATACATATATATATATATATATACATACATATATGTATATATATATATATATACATATATATATGTATATACATATGTATATATATACATATATATATATATATATATATATATATATATATATATATATATATATATATATATATATACATACACATACACATACATATATATATATATACATATATGTATACATATATGTATATATGTATATATATATATACATACATATATGTATACATATATGTATATATGTATATATATATATACATATATATATGTGTATATATATATATATATATATCTATCTATCTATCTATATACATATATATATGTATATACATACATATATATATATATATATATATATACATACATACGTATATATATATATACGTATGTATGTATATATATATATATGGGGTGTTTCGGTTTACGTTTGGAAATTGATTATGCATTTAAGATAATTACAATCAAATAGTTAGCTGTATCAAAACGTGTTATAAATTAATAGTGTTTGGATTTGATTATACTGTCTGGTAACGCAATAATCAAATAATCAGTCAATTAAGTGTTTGGGAAATCTGATTATCTGTCAAATTAACAAGCAAAACACAATAATATGATAATCACGTTTTGCTGCAGTAAGGGATGACTTACTTTTTCATTTTCACGTTTTGAGTCTCTCAAATCGCAAATAATTGATTTTTTGTTCAACTTCCTAAACACTATAAACTAATTACCCATCTTCTACTAGGGAGTGGAATCCTTGCCATCAGATTGGTCCACGTGGCGCTCTCACTCACATAAATTTAATGTTCACGCATTTTACATTATTTTACATATATATATATATATATATATATATATATATATATATATATATATATACATTTTTTACATATTTATTTTACATAAACATATAATAAATGTGTGGAGAGTGGCTGGATCTGAACTGTAGTGTATTGTTAACCACACCCTGTTGCGTCCTCTTCTCTCTATCCGCCATTCTCTTCTTTCTAACCCTATCTTTTCCCTCACCCTCTTGCTTCCTCCATTTACGTTCCTCCTTTCAGTTGCCTAAGTTGGATTATTCAGAGTTAAATCAGGTATGGTTGATCGATTTCTTTTCAATTTATATTTAGCGAATTTTTTCTTTAATTTTGTTTGCTATTGCAGTCTGAAAATCGAATTACTTTTGAAGTTGAACGATTTCATTATAGGTATGATTAATCGATTTCGTTACAGGTGTGCTTAATCGTTTTTGTTACAGGTATGCTTAACCGATTTCATCTCGATTGATAATTTTTTTGTTTGTCTTTCACTTTGCGTTTCAGGTTAACACGGATAGTTGTTTCTGTGTTGTTTAAAGCTTTGTTGCGCCTTTAATCATTCATGCTGGTGAGAAACCTTTTACATAATTAGTATAAGAGATAAATAATTTGTATTTTAATCTTTTTTTGTTTGTTTTTATTGCTGTGAATAGATGAAATAAATAATTGTGTTGTATTTTTATCTTTTTTTCCTTTGTTTTAATTGTTGTGAATACATGAAAAAATAGTTCTTATATGAATGAGGTTTTATGATTTGTTATTTCTTCGAATACACTTGAAGTATGTATGGTTCTTTATTGTTAATTTTGTGTGAGATATATTTTTATGTCGTTAACAATGTATACTTTTGTGGGATATATTTTTATATCTTTTTTGTGGGATGAACATAGGAAGAGGAGAGGCTGAAGGGCTTGGTCGCGTACTATTTCTGCCACTCTAACGGTTACCAGTTAAAAATAAAAATAAGGATACCTTGGCGTGGCAACACTTATGCAACTGTTGATGTTTGCAGCCATGGTGGATTTTGAATCCCATTTTCTCCTGAATTATCAATGTCAGGTACGTGCTTATTGAGCTTTTTAAAACGAAATGTTCGTTACAGTGTTCAATTGTATTTTGAATAAACTATAGTTTTTTTAAGTTTTTTTTGATTGTTATGTTACATGTTGTTGATAGCGCAGGCGATGTTGATGGTTATATTCGTGGTACTTGGCGTGGCAACACTCAGATGGCATTTAATTTATGCAATTGCTGATGTCTGCAGCCAGGGTGGATTTTTAATCCCCTTAAATCGACCCGCGTTAATATGGGCTTTGGAAAACAATTTTTTCGAATTTTGGCATGGCAATCTCTGGATTGCAACCATGACGATCCGTTTTCCCTTGTGTGACTTTATGCACATAAATGAGCTTCGCGGTTTGTCATTTTTCAGTTAGATTTCCTTAACTGTTATGGTTGTTCGTTATTTCAGATATATTATATGGAAAGATACAAAAGGCAATGATGATCAATTTTGTATGATATGGAAGTGTTCATAAAAGTTGTATCCATATACTGGCGGAGCAATCTGCAATACGATTCAGGATTAATTAGTTGAGTTTATGCATCAATTTGAGCCTCGGTTTATTAGCCGGTTTTTTAGTGGTTCTTGGTTTTCGATGATCTTTATTGTTTGATCTATTGTTGGAAAACTTAGAAAATGGATGCTCAATTTGAACACTATTGATTGAGTGTTAATAAAAAATAAAATTGTATACTGGCGGGGCAGAATGCAGATTGCAGCCATACGGTTTGATGCTTTCTTAGTTGACTTTATACATCGATCTGAGCCTCGGTTCATTGTTATATTTACTTACTTTACTTTATCCATCAATCATAGTTGTTGATAGCTGCATGTCATTACTCAATTACTTGTGTTAACAGTATGATTTGCTTAACTGTTATGGTTGTTCGTTATTTCAGATGTATTATATGGAAAGATACAAAAAGCAATGATGATCATTTTTGTATGATATGGAAGCGGTCATAAAAGTTGTAACCGTATGCTGGCGGGGCAATCTGCAGATTGCAGCCATACGATTCAGGATTAATTAGTTGACTTTATGCATCGATTTGAGCCTCGATTTCTTAGCCGGTTTTTTTCGGTTCTTCGTCTTCGATGATCTTTATTGTTTGATCTATTGTTTGAAAAGATAGAAAATGGATGCTCAATTCGAATGCTATTGGTTGACTGTTAATAAAAAATAAAATCGTATACTGGCGGGGCAAAATGCAGATTGCAGCTATACAGTTTGATGATTTCTTAGTTGACTTTATACATCGATCTGAACCTCGGTTCATTGTTATATTTACTTATTTTATTTTATCCATCGATCATAGTTGTTGATAGATGCATATCATTATTCAGTTATTTGTGTTAACAGTATGCAGATTATCTGATTGGTCCACGTGGCGCTCTCACTCAGAAGCAATTACTGTTCGCAGATTCCAAATGTTTTTCCTTTTTTTTCACCCAATAAATCTTTTTTTATTTAATAACTTTTTTTTGTGTGCATATAATCAATATATGTATAGAATGCCTGGAACTGGAACTGTAGCGTATTTGTTGAACCCACCCTGTTGTGTCCTCTGCTCTCCATACGCCATCCTCTTCTTTCTAACCCTATCTTTTCCCTCACCGATGTATTATATGGAAAGATACAAAAGGCAATGATGATCAGTTTTGTATGATATGGAAGCGTTCATAAAAGTTGTAACCGTATACTGGGGGTGCAATCTGAAGATTGCATCCATACGATTCAGGATTAGTTAGTCGAGTTTATACAGCGATTTGAGCGTCGGTTTGTTAGCCATTTTTTTAATGGTTCTTGGTTTTTGATGATCTTTATTGTTCAATCTGTTGTTTGAAAAGATAAAAAATGTTTGCTCAATTCGAACGCTATTGGTTGAGTTATAATAAAAAAATAGAATCGTATACTGGTGGGGCAAAATGCGGATTGCAGCCATACTGTTTGATACTTTCTTAGTTGACTTTATACATCGATCTGAACCTCGGTTCATTGTTATATTTACTTAGTTTACTTTATCCATCGATCATAGTTGTTGATAACTGCATATAATTATTCAGTTATTTGTGTTAACAGTTTGCAGATTTTCTTAAGACAAACAAGATATTCAACAGAGAAAATTGCTTTACATGGGCTATCCTGTTGAATAACAACGAAGAAGATGAATTGCTAGGGTTTAGGGTTTGGGGTTTAGGGTTTAGTGACGTTGAGAATTCAGAGTTAAGAGCTCTATTTGAGGTAAATTATAATATATATTGAAACTTTTTAAATTAATTTACTTTAGATTATGGTTTAAAGTTATGCTTTGTCAGTCGTATTCTTGATAATTATATTTAGTGACTTAAAAAAAAAGAAAAAAAAACCTATATTTAGTGACCTAACATATTTATTTACTATGTGTTTTGTACCAATATGGTGATATTAGGACGCCTTACACACGCTGGTAAACATGGGGTTTTTTGATGATATCGTACTCCAATATTCGTGCTGCTCGAACTGCCATGCGTGCGTTGCGAAATTAGCGTTTGCGGAGAAGGAAACTATACATCCATTACTCAATTCCAAAGGTTAATTTCCCTCCATAGCTAATTCCCCTCCAAGTAATACTTTTTAAAAATGTTTGGTATTTGACATAAGTTATCATGTGTGTCCCATTAGGTAGATTGATTATTTAAACACTTTGCGCAGTTTCAGCTCGATCTTGATAGAATTTCCAGTGGGGAAGATATTCGAACAACTTTAATGATTAAAAGGAGTCCTAATAAGTAAATAACAACTCCTTTATTTTTATTATCAAACAAATTAGTAATCAAAGTGTTAATCAATTGAAATTTTTTATTAATCTTTTAGGTATACTTCAAAAATATCACTAAACGCCATTGGAAGCCATCAGAGAGTTATGTCTAACTTCTGAAGATATCAGACCAGTCCTTACAAATATTCTGAATCTGTATAATGGCAATTGAGAACTAATTGAGGAAGATAATTATCGAACTCTTGCAAATGCTATATTTGAATCACTAATGTGTGGTGATTGCATGTAATATTTTTGATTGGAAATATTAAGAACATGTGGGATTTAACTCCTGATACAGAGCTGCTAATGGAACTGCCCGAAGAGTGCACATTTGAGACCGCACTGGCTGATTTGACTGTGAGTGATAACTATTAAATGCGTGTTATTACTCACAATCAAATCAGCCAATGCAGTCTCAAATGTGCACTCTTCAGGCAGTTCCATTAGCAGTTATGTATCAAGAGTTAAATCCTACATGTTCTTAATATTTAGAATCAAAAATATTACATGTAATCATTACACATCGGTGATTCAAATATAGCATCAGCAAGAGTTCGATAATTATCTTCCTCAATTAGTTCCCTATTGCCATTATAGCATCTGTAAGAGTTTGATAATTATCTTCCTCAGTTATCTTCCTCAATTAGTTCCCAATTTCCGTTAATCTAAGTTTTTAGTAGTTAGGTAATTGATGATGTAAATTATAGTCGATGATTTCAGATATATAACCTATAACCTGTAAAGGTCAATTTCGCACCATTAATACTTTACCAACTGTTATATTTATAGATTTTTCTTCGATAATGTATAGCCGCGTAGCGCGTACCTTCAATCTTATTATTTACGATTTGAAAAAGTGATAATCAAATAATCAAGTTCTAAATGCAAAGACAAACACCTCTATAGTTGTGTAAGATTTTATAAAATGTAATAACATGTCGAGGTCGAGAGAAATGAGCCATTTAGTGTGTAAAAAAATGATAAGTTAAATGAACTTATATAGATAAAATTAATACGT
Source organism: Rutidosis leptorrhynchoides (assembly GCF_046630445.1). Lineage (NCBI taxonomy): Eukaryota > Viridiplantae > Streptophyta > Magnoliopsida > Asterales > Asteraceae > Rutidosis > Rutidosis leptorrhynchoides. Next base: position 337,722,747 of record NC_092336.1, read on the forward strand.
TTAAAATATATATTAAAAATAATAAATAAATAAAAAATGGATATATATTCGTTGGCAACAGCTATAATGGCCTGACCAATCATTATATGCCATCTAGCACTTGATCTCTTTTTTCCGTCAAATTATCAACTTACACCCCTTTACGTCAAACTCTGACGGCCCATTAATGGTGTTAAATCTAGCCAAGTCAGTTGAAGGGGGCCATTATGACACCGCATTGTAGGTGTTAGGAATTCGTAAGGCCCCAACAAGACAAGTGATTTAAACCAATAACTTACTCACGAACAATAAATGAATAATAAAGCATAGAATGATAAAGATAAACGACATGGGATTTTACGTGGTTATATCCCAACTCCAAAATGCGGAGTAGGGTTTACTCCACGGATGCAAACCAGAGATTTTCACTATAATTTTCGTGCACATTGATATAGGTTACATAGGGTCGTATTTATAGGAAAAAGCAAACAAGGAAATAACTTTGGGAGCAAGCTATCATGTTCTAGAAAATTCTGGCCGCTCAGACCTCTTTTTGTGATCGCGACTGTCCTCTTTCTACAAGTCTCGTGATTTCGAGTCTTCACCAGACATCAATCCAACTTTACTTCAAACATTTAACTCGTTTTGATTCCTTGTTTAATTCTTCTTCGCACTCAATAATCTCCCACCCAAAGGAGAATTTTAACAACATTCGCCAACCCGTCAACTATGTTCCTTCAATCACCCACAATAACTCTAGATTAGCCGATTACTAACTCCTTTTGATACGCCGAGTAAACTACCCGAATCACGCCGCATTTCTCTCGTTAACCTACGAGCAAGTGAAGTCTTTCGACACCAAAAACACCGTTAGGCGATAATCCAATCTCATAGTTATTAGCTTGGTCCATCTCAGTTTCTGCACCACCATCTTCTAACACAAAGATAATCTTCTTACACCAGAAGACCAATTAAAGTATGCGACTCTTCATTTATAGGATTCTTTATGAGACTGCACCACCACACCTATCACTTTAGACATGTCCAATCCCGAAATGATCACCCTCGTACAGGATTTCACCATCAATCTATGTGATAGGACCTTATGTGTATAAATACGATGAATGGAACGATAAACCACATGAATGCTAGAGAGAAATGGTCAACAAGTCAAGATTGTATTTGTTGAGTCCCTAAAATAATTAAGGATTTAATTATGACAAAACAACAATTAAATACACTAGAATGTTATGTGCAGCCATCAAATGGTTTATTTGTTTATAGACAGCAATTGTTGTTGTGTCTAGTGTTTTAGTATGCTGCCTAGTCTACCAGCACAAGGTAGACATTATTCTTCATTGAGCACAGGATGAGTACCCAGCAAATCATGAAGATCAAGTGAACCAGTATAGAAGAACCAACTTAGCTGGTAGCAGCAAACAACACGAAGACAACTATGCTCCATTACAAGCATAGTAGTTTCCTGAGTCTTCTACATCAAGTGTACTATTCAACAGAAGTCGAAGACAAAGGTGGACAGAAAAGGACACGTGTCGATGGATGATAAGTGACCTTACAAGACCATGTGGGAATGCAGATATTTAACGCATGTGCAGACATGTGTAATACTTTGTCAACGCCTAAGGAACCCAACATTCTATTTGTTTAATTAAATAGCGGTACCAAACTGATTTGAGGTATTCCTGTAAATAACTACTAAAGAGAAAGAAGAGAGCATGCTCTCTGATGCAATTGTCCCCATAAGTACAGACATCCTATGTACCAATGGATAATGGATCAATTACACAGATAAAAGGATTGCTATAAATAGAAGTACTCTCTATTGTAACAACTGGTGGTGTGGTTTTAGTTAAATAGAGTCCAAAGCGTGTAATAGCTTAAGATAACCTCTCTAGCTAATTTAGGTGTAATCTGTATTCAACCAGCTGTTATTCCGCCAAAAATAGTTGTGATTCTTTGTGATTTATATCAATAAAGAATAACCGTTGAAAATTACCTTTGACTCTTATTTAAATTGAATGCGTGAATACTAAACTGTTGTAACACTTAAGTTATTTAAAAAGAATTGTATTCACCCCCTACAATACTCTTGTTGTTAATCAAGGGACCAACAACTGGTATCAAAGCTTCAGTCTTGATAATTTCATATCTTGGATCTAAATTCTCTCATGACTGCATATTCAAACTCAGCTTACCTTGAAAATGTTCAACCAATAGACCACCTAAATTCGATGAAGATGAATATGAAATCTGGAAAGCTAGGTTCATGTTCCACCTTGAGTCTATTGACCCACTCATGCCTGGTATTACAACAGATGGTCCATTCATCCCTACTGAAACACTTGAAAGTGTTCCTGCTACAGCAGATACTCTTGCTATCCCTATCAGAGAAGTTGTTCTTCCCCCATATAGATGGGTGGATGAGGACAAACGTCGTGTTGGACCTGACCCTAAAATCAAAACCATGATAGCTATAACTTTACCTAACCATGTGTTCAAACTGATTAAGGGAAAGCCAACTGTTAAGGCAATTTTAGACTATCTAGATGTAACATATGATGGTAAGTATGGGGTTAGGCAAAATAAGATCATTGTTTTAAAAAGAGAATATGAAATGCTCTTTGTCTATAAGAGTGAGACCCTTAAGCAAACCCACCTAAATTCGATGAAGATGAATATGAAACCTGGAAAGCTAGGTTCATGTTTCACCTTGAGTCTATAGACTCACTCATTCTTGGTATTGCAACAGATGGTCCATTCATCCCTACTGAAACACTTGAAAGTGTTCCTGCTACAGCAGATGCTCCTGCTATCCCTAGAAGAGAAGTTATTCTTCCCTCATCTAGATGGGTGGATGAGGACAAACGTCGTGTTGGACTTGACCCTAAAATCAAAACCATGATAGCTATAAATTTACCTAACCATGTGTTTAAACCATTAAGGGAAAACCAATTGTTAAGCACATTTTAGACTATCTATGTCACAACTCTAGCTTTTCGACTTAAGATGTCTAGTTTGACTTCTTTAAGTTACAAATTTTGACTTGACGAGTAAATTTAATGATCTATGTCTTGGTTTATTTTAGGGTTTGTATAACCATAAGGATGCATTATAGGCTTTACTTTATTAGATGTTACTTCACACATTTTCATAAAGTCATAAAACCATAGCTTATCATCATAAACCCTAACTCATTTTCATAAACCCTAGACTTATAAATTATATCTTTATATATATATTAACTTAATAAATAAACTTATTTACCAAGTAGTTAGATTAAAGACTTGAAACAATTTCATTTGAACATTTGATCATAAGATAAAAACATTTCTACACTTAATCATTTTTCACAACTTTTGTACTTAGCCATTTCTTTCACTTAACCAACCTTGATCTATCTTGATTAAAACCTAACCTTAGCTTACTTCCTAAAACCTAATCATACAAGTAAACACCTTAGAATTATACATTAAAAGACTACACAAGTACATGTACACTTACAAAACAAAAATTGATTAGAACATTTACACCATCATCATCATCGTTTTTATCATCATCATCATCTATATCACCATACCACCTCCACTAATACTTCCTCCCTAAGAAAAATTACATGCAAAACACAATCATGAGTTACATTAATGATCAAGTGGTTAGTCACTCCCCTTTGCCTCCTCCTTGTGCCACGTCCAACACCACCATCACCACCATCTCTATATAAACTCACTTCTAGCTTCCATTCACTCATTTGTTAACTCTTCTTCCTATCTCACACTTATATGCCCTCTAAATACAGATCATAAACCATCTATTGTTCATCTTCTTTAAGCTGTATGATCACATATCATCAAGGTATAACAAGCTAACTAAATCTATTCATCATTAATAGTCATAATCAAGAACTTTCATGGTGTAAAAGCTTAATCTAGAGTGTTAAATCACTCAATGATGACTATATAGCTAACCATGATCTTGATGTTAGATTAGTATACTTAAGATCTCTACATGTCTTATGTCTTAAAATGAAGCTAAATCAAGAACTAAAGTGGTTAAACTATGCAAAACTGTTTTGTCTTTAAGCTGTCCAAATTTTTACTTGAAGTTCATGACCTAAACACCAACCTGTGGTTGATATCAGGAACTCATAAATTAGTATGATGTTCATATATGTGTTTGAGATTCTAGTAAAGATTTCATAATTTATCTCAAAGAAAAAGTCATTTTTCATTTTTATTTGGTGAGACAAGTTATGTAAGACCCTAATATTTATCAAACAGAGATGTATATAGAGTACATGAAGTGTGGGGGACATTGTGTAAATAAACTGAGGTCAGAGACTGATTAGAGCAATGTGCGCTCAGCGCACACTTAAGGGAACACGTTTAAGACCTGTAGATTAGATCTTGGGGTATCATTTACTCCATTTCCAACAACCTCATCCTTTCCACTTCAATTTTAGAGAAAGAGATTCTTAGTGTGAGAAAGCTCAAGTAAAGGAAGAAGGAGCTAGTTTCGGGTCTTAGCTTGAGTTATAAAGTTGTTCATCTCCTCACTAGCTACGTTTTAGGTGTAGTGGTATGTTCTAACTTTGATTTCCTTACTTTGATTTATGTATGGGTTAAGGTTTGGGTAAATGAAGAACATAAAACCCATATTTGGCGATTTTGGGTGTTCTTGGGTAAGATTGAGTCATGAAGACTCAAGAATGACTAACCTAGGGTTTCAAAGTGTTAATTGGTGTTTATGGGTCTTAAATGGTAGTTAACCACTAACACACTTAGTGTTTAAAGTGAATGAGTGTATTTGGGTTTTATTAGTGACCCAAATGAGTATGTTAACCTTGAAATGGGTCAAATGATTCCTTGATGACCTAAGTGGGTTAATGGGTGCAAAAATGAGATAACCTTGTGATTAAAGGTGTATTAAGACCATAATCAAATTGTTGGTAAGGGTTTGACATAATCCCGACCTAGTGTTAGAATGAATGGTGCAAATGGGTCATGTTTGAACTAGGGGCCAAGTGGCACTTAGATGACGAAAAAGTTGGTTGACCAACTTGAATGAATGATTGATATATGTGCATAATGTAATAGGTACATTACCTTGAAGTTGCGAGCTTGATTTATCGATTCATCGAAGGCATAAGGTGAGTGGAATAATTATGCGTGTGAATATATAATGTATTTATTTGTGTAGTATGAATGTGGTATTGTCGCGGTGTTTAAGACACCACATTCTACGTAACGAGTGGTATTGTCGCAGTGTTTAAGACACCACTCATTGGTTTGATTGACGTGTGGTATTGTCGCGGTGTTTAAGACACCACATTATCATGGGAGTGGAATTGTCGCGGTGTTCAAGACACCACTCATTGTTTTGATTGACATCTGAAATCATCGCGGTGTTTAAGATGCCACATTGTCATGGGGGTGAGTTAGTCGCGGTGTTCAAACATCACCCGGGAGATTAGTGATTACACGGTGTTTAAGTAACACTAATGGATGTTATGAACTCCGACAGTCTTTTCCGAGTACCATTCCCTAGTATGATTGTTTAACCATGGTTGTGTGAATTTTTTGTACTAGCATATTTAATTGTGAACTATATGCTTTTGGAATCGCTAGCTTATTATGATTGCGGATATTGGTATATGCATAATGTTTGCATAGTTGTCGAATTGCTAGCTTATATGCGGTATTGTGTAAGTGTTTGCAAGTAAGTAGGTTATATATGTGTATGTATAATTATTGCATTTACTAAGCTTTGCTTATCCTCTCGTTGTTTACCTTTTTATAGGCTCGGGAGTTGACAAGGGTAAGGGCGTTCGATTGGATTAGAGATCCCTCTTTGTTTTGATAGGGGACGCTTTTGGATGTGTTAGCTTTTAAAGTTTGACCGAGAGTTGGGTAGTTTAACCCCCAGACATCATGCTCTAGTTTTGTTTGGAATTTAAACTAATTCGGTTCAAACTTATACTTTTGTACGAAACTCGTATTACGGCATATGTGGGCCCAATTTCGTAAAACTTATTTTATTATTGAATCGTGTGAGTTTTAACTATTATATCATGTTGTGAAAAGCGTTTCGTCTAAATATGTCGGGAAGTGGGAGATCTTTATTTAAAATTTACAAATTCGGACAGAACTGAAATGGGTTTGTGCGCGCCGTGCACCTTAGGGTGCTGCACGTCGCGCACCCCATCCGTAATAAAAAAAATATTTTTCACATATTCGGTTATTTATTGGTTTGGGTTGTTACAAGTGGTATCAGAGCATGGTCTAAGGGATTTAGGCGACTTGAGATAGGTGCCTAGACTTAGACTTGTATTGCGTATGCACTTTATGCGGGACTTGTAGGAGACGGGTCGGACCGGGGAATGGTTAGTGCCTAGGATTAGGTGAACTAACTATGTGCTAATTGTTTTATGTTGTGTTCTTGCAATCATCAAGCGAGATAGACGTTGTACTAGCGAATTAATGCAACGTGCTTGCGTAACAATGATTAGCTACCATTGTTACGGGTTCAAGTTGTGTCAAACAAGCAATGTACGACGATTGTTGAGCAAGATGGGGTAGTGTGGTGTATATATATATATATATATATATATATATATATATATATATATATATATATATATACATACGTGTTAAGTCCTTTCGTTTTATAGAATGAAGACGAGAAATGGACCCGAAAATAATAATGGAGGTACGAGTGAGGACGCCGAGTTTACAGCCAAGGTTGAGGCCATCTTTAAACGTTAAAAGGCGGAGTTCCTCGAGGATGTTAAGAAGATGTTTCTAGATACGATTGACGAGCAACTAGTCAATGTAGTAAAGGAGCAAGTTAAGATCGTTCTTCACGAAGATAATGTGGGAAGACGGGACTTTTTCTATAAGAACTTCAAGGATTCTCAACGTCCCACCTTTGAAGGTGAACGAGACCATCTTAAGAGTGCCCGTTGGATCTCCGATATGGATGGGGCCTTCTGTACTTGTGAATGTCCTCTCAATAAGAAGACAAGGTACGGGTGTAGTATGTTGAGAGGCGATGCAAAGTTGTGGTGGGACGCAAAGATCCAAGTTTATGGTGAAGAACAATGCATGGAATTCACTTGGGATGAATTCAAGGTGGAATTTTTCGATGAATGCCGAACTTTGGCCGATCTTATAAGGCTTAAGGACGAGTTACGTTCCTTGAGGCAAGGTTGAACACTCTCAAATCCGTTTTCTTGTCCAAAACCCAATTTTGCCCGGAGTATGTGGGGAATGATAAAATGTTGAAGGAAGACTTCTATCGAATCTTGAACGATAGTTATTAAGAGAAGATTAGTGTAAATGTGGTGAAGAGTTTTGATGAGTTGTTCAATATGGCCAAGGATTTGGAGGCGCTCGTGTTGAGAAAGAGTGGCTTTACTTTTGGCAAGAGGAAGTTCGAAGCTACTAGTCATTCGAACAAGAGGGGTAAGGGTGCAACCGAGAGTGTCGGTAGTGTGAAGAAGAGTATTCCCGGAGAATTTTGTTATTCTTGTCACAATTGTAGACGAAAGGGGCATATGGCCTGTGATTGCACCAACCCATCTTCTACAACCAAATTCACTTGTTACAATTGTGGTAAGGAAGGGCACCGAAGGCCGGAGTGCCCCGATTTGAACACCGGTCATGTTAAAAAGTTAGAGAAGGCGGCGGGTATGGCTCGGAGACGTAATTATTTGATGACACATGACGAGGCCAAGCAATCAAACGAAGTTGTCTCAGGTACTTTCATGGTTAACTCTAATCCAGCAAGGATCCTATTTGATAGCGGTGCTAATTTATCGTTTGTTTCTCCAAGATTTGTATCTAAACTTGATAAACCGCTAGCTAAGTTAAGTCATCCGGTAGAAGTCAAAATAGCGGATGGTAAGACGGTGCTAGGGGTTGATGTGTGTAATGATTGTGATATTGTGTTTGGTTCCGAAACGTTTAAAATTGATCTTATCCTGATGACCTTGGGTGAATTCGATATTGTCATTGGTATGGATTGGCTCGATGGTTATAGTGCCGATATTGCATGCCATGAAAAATCTATTCGTGTGAAGACCTCAAGTGGGGCAGAGTTAATTATTCACGGCGAGAGACAGAGAAGTCTTGTGCCATTATGCACTTACGCACGGGCACGTCGTTTTCTTGTTAGTGGTGGCATGGATTTTCTTGCTCATGTAGTTAATACTCGTGAAGAGCCACCATCCATTCGTGAAATTCCGATGGTTAGTGAATTCGAAGATGTTTTTCCGGATGAATTACCGGGTGTTCCGGCGGAAAGACAAGTTGAATTTCGTATTGAGTTGGTTTCGGGGGCTACTCCCATTACTAAAACTCCTTATCATTTAGCACCAACTGAGATGCAAGAATTGTTAAATCAAACCCAAGAGTTGGTTGAAAAGGGTTTTATTCGACCGAGTGCTTCACCATGGGGCGCTCCGGTTTTATTCGTGAAGAAGAAGGATGGTTGTATGCGGATGTGCATTGATTATCGTGAGTTGAACAAGGTGACAATCAAGAATCGTTATCCTTTGCCTCGGATTGATGATTTGTTTTAATCAACTCCAAGGTGCGACTTACTTTTCTAAAATCGACTTACGGTCCGGCTATCACCAAAAGCGGGTCCGTAAGGAAGATATTGAGAAAACGGCCTTTCAAATGCGTTATGGGCATTTCGAGTTTGTAATTATGCCTTTTGGTCTTACGAATGCACCGGCGGCATTCATGGATCTTATGAACCGAGTGTGTCAACCTATGTTAGATAAGTCGGTAATTGTGTTCATTGACGACATACTTGTCTATTCGAAGAGTATGAAGGAACATGAACATCATTTGCGTGGTGTGTTGAAGACGTTGTGGAAGGAGAAGTTGTATGAAAAATTCTCCAAATGTGAATTTTGGCTAAGGGAAGTTCAATTCCTTGGTCATATTATGAACAAAGATAGTATTCAAATAGATCCGGGGAAGATTGAGACGGTGAAGAGTTGGGGACGACCGACTACGCCTACGGAAATTCGAAGTTTTCTCGGATTGGCCGGTTATTATCGTCGGTTTATCCAAGACTTTTCTAAAACCGCTTCTCCATTGACAAAGTTAACGAGAAAGAACGCAAGATTTAATTGGGAAAACGAACAAGAAATTGCTTTCCAATTGTTAAAAGAGAAGTTGTGTCAAGCTCCGATGTTAGTTTTGCCAGAAGGTGTAGAAGACATGACGATTTATTGTGATGCTTCTTTAAATGGGATCGGTTGTGTTCTAATGCAACGAGATAAAGTCATCGCGTATGCCTCTCAACAATTAAAGGAACACGAAACGAGATATCCGACTCGTGATCTTGAGTTGGCGGCGGTTGTTCATGCATTGAAAATTTGGCGCCTTTATTTGTATGGTGTCAAGTGTACGTTTTATTCGGATCACAAGAGCTTAAAACATCTTTTTGACCAACGAGATTTGAATTATGGTCAATGTAGATGGATGGATGTGGTAAAAGATTACGATTGTGAAATACTTTATCATCCGGGTAAGGCGAATGTGGTCTCAGATGCGTAAATTCGGAAGTGTCAACATTCGGCGATACGAGTAGGATCGTTACTCATGATTATTACTAACGATTTTCTTGTAAAGCTTGGCGAGACTCAAATTGAAGCTTTTGTTAACAATAAGCATGAAGAATGAATCGTGGGACAAACGGAGTCTATTACTTTATGTCCACACGGTTTGTTATCCTTTCAAGGACGAGTGTGGGTTCCTAAAATGGGTGATTACCGACAAGTGCTACTTGATGAAGCACATAAGTCAAAGTATTCCATTCACCCGGGCGCGACGAAAATGTATCTTGATTTGAAGAAAGAGTATTGGTGGCCGGGTATGAAACGTGATGTTGTAAAGTATGTTGAACAATGTGTCACGTGTTTTCAAGTTAAGGTCGAGCACCAAAAGCCGTATGGTAAGTTACAACCGTTAGAAATTCCGAAATAGAAATGGGAGCACATTACCATGAATTTCATCACAAAGTTACCAAAGATGGCGAGAACCCAATTTGACTCGATTTGGGTAATAGTTGATCGATTGACGAAAAGTGCCTTGTTTCTTCTCATTTGGGAAGCAATATCGTCGAAGACCTTGAAAGGACCCGTTCATATTCATTATAAACGATTCACAATAGTTGATTTCATCGCGATACCACATGAAGCGACCCGTCCTAATCCATCTGGACGAATACATTACATTTGGTTACATCGCGAGGTAACCAAATGTAATGTATTCGTCCAGATGGATTAGGACGGGTCCTTTCAGACCTTGGCTAAGTTGTTTATCAAGGAGGTGATATCGAGACACGGGGTTCCTATATCTATTATCTCGGATCAAGATACTCGTTTCACATCTCGGTTTTGGGAAAAGTTTCATGAAGATATGGCTACTCAATTGAAATTGAGCACGGCGTACCGTCCTCAAATGGACGGTTAAACCGAACGTACGAACCAAACATTAGAGGATATGTTACGGGCGTGTATTATTAATTTCGGTGGTAGTTGGGATGAGCATTTGCCCTTGGTGGAATTCTCGTACAATAATAGTTATCATACTAGTATCGGGATGCCACCTTATGAGATTCTTTATAGGCGGAGGTGTCGAACTCCGATTTGTTGGGGGTGAAGTTGGTCAAAGAGACGAATAGCAAGATTGATATGATTCGGACTCATTTGAAAAAGGCCCAAGATAGACAAAATATTATGCCGATAAGCGTAGACGACAAATTAAGTTCCAAGAAGGCGACATGGTAATGCTTAAAGTTTCGCCATGGAAAGGTGTTATTCGGTTTCAAAAACGGGGAAAGTTAGCTCCTCGGTTTATTGGTCCTTTTAAAATTTTAGCTCGTGTTGGTGAAGTTGCGTATCGTTTGGAATTACCCGAAGAACTTGCGGGGATCCATAACACATTTCATGTTTCCCATCTCCGTAAGTGTCTTGCGGATGATTCATCATGGGTGCCTTTAGATGAGATTGAGCTAAACAATAACTTAGAGTATATTGAGGAGCCGATTGCTATACTCGATGAGAAGGTCAAAAGGTTGAGAAATAAAGAGGTGAGAATGTTTAAGGTTCAATGGCGTCATAGTAAAGGTTCTGAGTTTACTTGGGAGACCGAAGAGTCCGTGTTGGTTTACCTTCCCTCTTATCAAGCGGCTTGGATCGCGAGGACGCGCTCCGGTTCAAGTGGGGGAGAGTTGTAAGACCCTAATATTTATTAAACAGAGATGTATATAGAGTACATGAAGTGTGGGGGACATTGTGTAAATAAACTGAGGTCAGAGACTGATCAGAGCAATGTGCGCTCAGTGCACACTTAAGGGTGCACGTGGCGCACTTCCACTGTAGCCGGGTTTTGCTTCTTTTAATTAGATATTTTGAAGGGCTCTTTGGTAATTTCACTTATGAACGAGTTTAAGACCCGTAGATCAGATCTTGGGGTATCATTTACTCCATTTCCAACAACCTCATCCTTTCCACTTCAATTTTAGAGAAAGAGATTGTTAGTGTGAGAAAGCTTAAGTAAAGGAAGAATGAGCTAGTTTTGGGTCTTAGCTCGAGTTACAAAGTTGTTCATCTCCTCACTAGCTACGTTTTGGGGGTAGTGGAATGTTCTAACTTTGATTTCCTTACTTTGATTTATGTATGGGTTAGGGTTTTGGTAAATGAAGAACATAAAACCCATATTTGGTGATTTTGGGTGTTCTTGGGTAAGATTGAGTCATGAAGACTCAAGAATGACTAACCTAGGGTTTCAAAGTGTTAAATGGTGTTTATGGGTCTTAAATGGTAGTTAACCACTAGCACACTTAGTGTTTAAAGTGAATGAGTGTATTTGGGTTTTATTAGTGACCCAAATGAGTATGTTAACCTTGAAATGGGTCAAATGAGTCCTTGATGACCTAAGTGGGTTAATGGGTGCGAAAATGAGATAACCTTGTGATTAAAGGTGTATTAAGACCATAATCAAATTGTTGGTAAGGGTTTGACATAATCCCGACCTAGTGTTAGAATGAATGGTGCAATTGGGTCACTTTTGCACTAGGGGCCAAGTGGCACTTAGATGATGAATAAGTTGGTTGACCAACTTGAATGAATGATTGATATATGTGCATAACGTAATAGGTACGTTACCTTGAAGTTGCGAGCTTGATTTATCAATTCACCGAAGGCGTAAGGTGAGTGGAATAATTATGCGTGTGCATATATAATGTATTTATTTGTGTAGTATGAATGTGGTATTGTCGCGGTGTTTAATATACCACATTCTACGTAACTAGTGGTGTTGTCGTGGTGTTTAAGACACCACTCATTGGTTTGATTGACGTGTGGTATTGTCGTGGTGTTTAAGACACCACATTGTCATGGGAGTGGAATTGTGTAACACCCTGTTTTTCCCCGTATATGATTTATAGGTGTATAGTGTACGTACGATAGACGTATGAAGGGTTTGGGACATGTTCGGGTGTTAAAGTTTTGTGTATGAGACAAGGGGTCAGATCACGCCTTGTGTCGCGGCGCGATAAAGGAGGCCGCAGCGCGGCAAACAACTGAAATCTGGATCAGAAGTTGGACAAAAAGGGATCCCAGAACCAGTCAAATGTCGCGGCGCGACATCTTAGGCCGCGGCGCGACATACTGGGCAAACTGGTGCCGGATTCTTGTAAATTTAAATGAAGTTCAAGGGCATTTTGGTCTTTTCACATTTGAGGCAGATTTGAGGCTTTAACCTCATCCACCCATTTCATTTCTCATTTTAATTTCCCTTTTCTTTTCATTTTTCCTCTCAAACTCAAACACCCATTTGATTTCAAAAGGATTTTTGGAAAGGAAGGATCGGGAGTTGATCCTTGGCGTAGTTGACAAGTGTGTTCTCCTCATTCTTAGCTACGCGGTGATACTAATGGTAAGCTCTAACTTCGAATTTCGTTTTTGTGTTCATCATTCAATTTGGGGCTTTTGATTGTATGATTCATAGGTGAAACCCATTTAGTTGTTAATTGGAGATTAACACCAATATTCGGGTTTATTGTTGTTATTGGCGGGTTTTGGGTTTGGTGTGCAAGTTTATGCTTGTAAGACTTGCAGTGGGTGTAATCACTAGTATTTAGTGATTATTGAGGTGTTGGAAGGGATTAGGTTTCTTTTGGTTGACTAATTTTGACTAGAGTCAAAATTAGGGTTTTGGTGTCAAAATGGGTAAGACACGTGTTTAACACTTGTGTTCGAGTTTAATTGGCATATTAGGACCATTGTCACTCGTGTTAGTGATTATTGGTTAGTTTGGGCACGGTTTGTGCTTGGAGGTGCAATTGGGTCGAAATTGTACTAAGTGTCGAATTGGGTTGGTTTGTAAATCCATCCTAATTGTGTTGTGGTATTTATGATTATGGAATAGGTACTTTCCATTGACGAGTTGCGGATTACTTGGAAGCATTCATAAAGACGACAAGGTGAGTGATAATATCCTATGTGCATATGTATGTGTAGAATGGGTGCGGGTCGGGTGAAGTGATTCTCGGTTATAGAGCTCACTTCACATATAGGTGGACTTGATGGACTTGTGTATAAGTCCAATTGGCACGGTTGTGCGTTTTGGTTGACCATCTTTGGCGAGGTGCACATTTTGTGTGCACATTATCACACATGGTTGTGATTTGGTTGTTATAACCCTAATGGCGAAGGGTTGATATGGTTGTGTTGTGGATGACCCCGATGTGGTGGATTTTATAATCCCGTGACCGTGGGCTTTTGTATTGAGAAATGAATCTCGGGTAGTGCGGATTCATGGTGACTCGGGTTGTTTGGTCACCTTATTGAGGTAGTGGATCTCGGGTAGTGCGGATTCACGATGACTCGGGTTGTTCGGTCATCTTATGGTTGAGAAGTGAATTTCGGGTTGTGCGAATTCACAAGGCTCAGGTTGTTCGGCCAATGTTCGTGTGATTGAGGTTAAGGGGTTAACCTTGTGTATTATTATTATTGTATTATATTAATGTGTTGTTGTGTTGTAGCTAACCCTCCGGGTGTAGCTATTTGGCGATGTTTACTTTGTCGTTGGTGGACTATCTTTTGTGTTGTATCTTTAGCTCGTTGCTTAGATCGTACGGTATTCTTAGTGTAGATGCTTTATACTTGGATGCTTCGGTATGCGGTATTTGTTTTGTGTGGCGTATTCATTTTATACATATATATGTATGTAGTATATTATCATTCACTAAGCATTAGCTTACCCTCTCGTTGTTGATATTTTTATAGGTTCGCATGCTTGGCGGCTCGGGTAAGCTTGGGAATTAGAGATCTCGGCTAGGTTGCTTTAGAATATCTTTCTTTTGGACTCGATTAGGATTTGGGTAGCGTAGTCCCAAATCACCATGCTCGGTTTTGTGTAAACGTAACTAGTCGGGTCATAATGATTATAACCGGTTTACGATTTAATTAATGAACCATTGTATTAAGGAGTTTAAATCATTAATGTATGTTTTAAGTTCGATGAACTTACTTTGATAACAAATACGTTTTGGAATATGTGTAACGGGACCTAAAGTATCATTTAACGCGTATTAAAAGGAAAAATTTTTATGGGCCGGTTTTAATACGGGTTGGGTTGTTACAAGTGGTATCAGAGCATGGTCTAAGGGATTTAGGTGACTTGAGATAGGTGCCTAGACTTAGAATTTTGTGTGTGCTTATTTGTTGCGGGACTTGTAGGATTACGGGTCGGAATGGGAATTTGGTTAGTGCCTTAATTGATAGGTGGACTAACGTGTATATTAATACGTGGATATTATTAATATACGATTGTGTTATGTTTATGTTTATGTTGCGTTGCGAATATCATCGAGCAAGATGGTCGTTGTACTAACGAGGGGATACGATGTGTGTGCGTAATAAGGACTTGCAAACCTTATTACGGGTGCAAATCGTGTTTAACAAGTGATGTACGACGAGTGTTGAGCAAGATGGGGCGGTGTTATGCGTGTTGTTTTATGCGTTCGTGGACTAATCGTTTTGCATTCTTTAGAATGATGACGCGAAACGAGATCGAGACGAATGACGAGGAGTTTAACTCTAGAGTTGCAGCCGCCGTTGCAGAGCAAATGAGTGCGTTTCGAGAAGAAATGGATAGGAAGTATTCCGAATTTCGGGGTAGTAGTGAAATGGAGCGTTGTCTTAAGAGCTTCATGAGGACTAAACCCCCGATGTATGACGGGAAACCGGATCCTTTGGTAAGCACAACTTGGATTTCGGATGTCGAAGGGTGTTTTCGTACTATTGATTGCCCTCCCGAGAAAAAGACGAGACTCGCTACTAGTCTGTTGCGGGGCAGGGCAAGGGATTGGTTGGATGGTAAGATCGATCTTGTCGGTGGCGAAACGTTTATGGTCTTATCGTGGAACGAGTTTAAGGAGGAATTCTTCGAGGAGTTCCGGACTTCGGCCGATTTGTGGGAATTGCGTAATGAGTTGAGAAATTTTTGGCAAGGATCTATGGATTTGAATACTCTCAAGACGACCTTTATGGCGAAGGCTCGTTTTTTCCCGGAGTATTTGGGGAATGATCGTTTGTTAATGGGGGATTTCTATCGGACCATGAATGATGACTTGAAAAGTAAAATTAGTCGGGGTCAAGCGAAATCGTTTGCGGAATTATTCAACTTGGCTAGAGGTTTCGAGTCGTATACGCGATCAAAGATGTGTGAACCTTCAAGTAAGAGGAGGGTTGATTCGTACGGCGCCCCGGGTAAGAAAGATAAGGGTGCAAGTGCGAGTACGGGTAATGTGGGAAAAGGCACGGTGGATTCTCGTGCACCTAGATGTTTCAATTGTGGTATTAGGGGCCACAAGTTGTGGGAGTGCACAATGCCGAGAAGTGATGACGGGATGTGCTACTATTGTCATAAGGAGGGGCATCGCAAGCCGGATTGTCCCGAGCTGGCGGCGAATGCCGTAAGGAGACGTTGAGGTACGTTTCATTTTAATAAATATGTCATTTGAATATTTATTTATGTGGCGTTTAAGTTCGGATTTGTTATTGCATTGTGTTGTGCATGTTATTGTTAACGGTGACGTTCCTAACGGAAGTACCCTGTGGTAATGATTGTTTTTTTTGGACGAAGGGCGTAAGGCTTGGTGTAACCAAGCATTCCTTAGTATTTGGGAAATGTTTCTACCAAGCCATGGAAATGGGTTTTGGTGTTCGATTGTTAAGAGCGTGTTCGCTTGTATGTGGAAGTTGATGAACTATGAGGTTCGTCGGGTGGTTGGAACCCTTGAAATCGAGTGTTTTGAATCTCGATGTATGTTGGTAATGGAGTTTATATGACGCGACATTAGGTGCCTCTTTTATACCTACTAGTGTGGTGTTCAACTCTGATTGTGTTGCGGTTACACTGTACTTAGGGTACCGAAGTGAAACCCTTAGGTACATGAGTGACTAGGTGGAAATTGACAAACTAGAGCAATTGGATGATTGCGAGGGTGTGGTTTGTGTAATTATAGTACACTTTTCGTTCGAAGTGTTTGAGGATAGGTTAAAATCCTTCGTATGCTCAAGGTTGGAGCATGGAATGGTGATGGGTCGTGTGAACCCAATTGTTGGTAAAGTCTACCTTTGGTAGCATTGTACGGTTGTACGGGTTGTGACATTGGAACGTAGTTCCAAGTGGGGGGAGTTGCACTTCCGCCCGAGGAAGTTGTAGTGTGAGATTTCGGATGATGCTTTTGGTAGATCCGGAAATTTGGTCGGTTTGTGGTAGAGTACAATTTCGGATAAATTGTACTTATGGTTTGGATTTGAATTATCACCAAGGTGGTAATGTGGTAAATCTCGTTGAGAGATAATGGACGTGTTTGGTGAGCAAGGTGAAATCCTTCGGTTAAGGGAGGTGTGTGTTGGATTCTCTTCTAGAGAATTATTGTTTTGTGCCTATGTTTGATATAGGTGGTTCTTGCTCGAATGTGTGAATGGTTAGTGGTATCCGTTAGGATTCACTATGGCGTAGCAGAGCGCGATGTTATGCTACTCGTTGTTCGAGGCCAAAAGGGCGTTGATTGATGAAGCATGACCTTTGAGGTCCGCTGACTTCATCATGGTAGTACGTGATTGGTGGAGCATGACTTTCGGGGTCCGCTGACTTCATCATGAGCGAGGTGTTATATCGGTGAAGCATGACTTTCGGAGTCCGCTGACTTCATCCGGTATTGAGATTGGTGAAGCATGACCTTTAGGGTCCGCTGACTTCATCATGGTTGTTGATTGGTGAAGCATGATCTTCGGGTCCGCTGACTTCGTCAAGGGAGTAGTGTTAAGTCGGTATGGTGTAACATTATCGGGAAATGCGAGTACCGGTGGGAAATGTGAGTACCATTCCTGAGTTGTGTTGTGGGACGTGAATATCGGGTTGTTCGTATTCACAATATTTCGGGTAGTACGATTGTCCCTGTTGGTTGGACTCATAGTTTGAGGTAGTGAATGTCGGGTAGTTCGGATTCACTAAAGCTCGGGTTGTACGGCCATCCTCGGTTATACTATGTGGCGTTGGCGGTGAATATCGGGTTGTGCGTATTCACGATGACTCGGGTTGTGCGGTCATTTCGTTGTGAGATATATGGATTGGGTAGGTGAATTTCGGGTTGTGCGTATTCACTAAGGTTCGGGTTGTTTCGACCATCCTCCATATGTGTTCAGGCTCGGGTTGTTTCGGCCATATCGAGTTGTGATCTATTGGTTGTTGATACACCAATGGTGGGGTCGTAAGGACCATGTCGTGGGAACTATCGGGTGTTTTTTATACGCCGATGGTGGGGTCGTGAGGACCATGTGGTATGATTAGTGATGCGATAGCCGTGTTTCGCTCACGTGTTGTTACGGGTGTGACGATAGTCGATTTTGTACACCTTTGGATTTGGCGTTTTCATAGTCGTTTTGGGCGCTATCGGTTTTAGCCTTTTGATTATGATGTTACGGTAGTTCCGTATTGATCGTATTGCGCACTACAAGGGATGTTTAGTGATTGGTGTTATCCGTCAGGATTCGTTGGTTCGGTCTTCATCGTTTCGGATTGTTGATCTTAGGTTGAGACTTGGTTGCTTTTAGCGTTGTACTCGGTAAGGGTACGCTAAGGGATTGATATCTTTGTACGAGATTGATTGAGTTTTCCCGATGTCAGGGAATGAGCATGGTTTTAGTGCTCGGATTCTGGATTTGATAAATCGCGGGTGACGATTTAGTTGTTAAAGGCAATTCAGTGGGAAGAATTGCTTAGAAAAGTCGGTTTGGACTTGTGTTTGAGGACCGTGAAGTGTGGTCCGTTTGGTTAAATGACAAGGATCACGAGGACGTGATCGAGTCTAAGTGAGGGAGAGTTGTAACACCCCGTTTTTCCCCGTATATGATTTATAGGTGTATAGTGTACGTACGATAGGCGTACGAAGGGTTTGGGACATGTTCGGGTGTTAAAGTTTTGTGTATGAGACAAGGGGTCAGATCACGCCTTGTGTCGCGGCGCGATAAAGGAGGCCGCGGCGCGGCAAACAACTGAAATCTGGATCAGAAGTTGGACAAAAAGGGATCCCAGAACCAGTCAAATGTCGCGGCACGACATCTTAGGCCGCGGCGCGACATACTGGGCAAAATGGTGCCGGATTCTTGTAAATTTAAATGAAGTTCAAGGGCATTTTGGTCTTTTCACATTTGAGGCAGATTTGAGGCTTTAACCTCATCCACCCATTTCATTTCCCATTTTAATTTCCCTTTTCTTTTCATTTTTCCTCTCAAACTCAAACACCCATTTGATTTCAAAAGGATTTTTGGAAAGGAAGGATCGGGAGTTGATCCTTGGCGTAGTTGACAAGTGTGTTCTCCTCGTTCTTAGCTACGCGGTGATACTAATGGTAAGCTCTAACTTCGAATTTCGTTTTTGTGTTCATCATTCAATTTGGGGCTTTTGATTGTATGATTCATAGGTGAAACCCATTTAGTTGTTAATTGGAGATTAACACCAATATTCGGGTTTATTGATGTTATTGGCGGGTTTTGGGTTTGGTGTGCAAGTTTATGCTTGTAAGACTTGCAGTGGGTGTAATCACTAGTATTTAGTGATTATTGAGGTGTTGGAAGGGATTAGGTTTCTTTTGGTTGACTAATTTTGACTAGAGTCAAAATTAGGGTTTTGGTGTCAAAATGGGTAAGACACGTGTTTAACACTTGTGTTCGAGTTTAATTGGCATATTAGGACCATTGTCACTCGTGTTAGTGATTATTGGTTAGTTTAGGCACGGTTTGTGCTTGGAGGTGCAATTGGGTCGAAATTGCACTAAGTGTCGAATTGGGTTGGTTTGTAAATCCATCCTAATTGTGTTGTGGTATTTATGATTATGGAATAGGTACTTTCCATTGACGAGTTTCGGATTACTTGGAAGCATTCATCAAGACGACAAGGTGAGTGATAATATCCTATATGCATATGTATGTGTAGAATGGGTGCGGGTCGGGTGAAGTGATTCTCGGTTATAGAGCTCACTTCACATATAGGTGGACTTGATGGACTTGTGTATAAGTCCAATTGGCACGGTTGTGCATTTTGGTTGACCATATTTGGCGAGGTGCACATTTTGTGTGCACATTATCACACATGGTTGTGATTTGGTTGTTATAACCCTAATGGCGAAGGGTTGATATGGTTGTGTTGTGGATGACCCCGATGTGGTGAATTTTATAATCCCGTGACCGTGGGCTTTTGTATTGAGAAATGAATCTCGGGTAGTGCGGATTCATGGTGATTCGGGTTGTTCGGTCACCTTATTGAGGTAGTGGATCTCGGGTAGTGCGGATTCACGATGACTCGGGTTGTTCGGTCATCTTATGGTTGAGAAGTGAATTTCGGGTTGTGCGAATTCACAAGGCTCGGGTTGTTCGGCCAATGTTTGTGTGATTGAGGTTAAGGGGTTAACCTTGTGTATTATTATTATTGTATTATATTAATGTGTTGTTGTGTTGTAGCTAACCCTCCGGGTGTAGCTATTTGGCGATGTTTACTTTGTCGTTGGTGGACTATCTTTTGTGTTGTATCTTTAGCTCGTTGCTTAGATCGTACGGTATGCTTAGTGTAGATGCTTTATACTTGGATGCTTCGGTATGCGGTATTTGTTTTGTGTGGCGTATTCATTTTATACATATATATGTATGTAGTATATTATCATTCACTAAGCATTAGCTTACCCTCTCGTTGTTTATATTTTTATAGGTTCGCATGCTTGGCGGCTCGGGTAAGCTTGGGAATTAGAGATCTCGGCTAGGTTGCTTTAGAAGATCTTGCTTTTGGACTCGATTAGGATTTGGGTAGCGTAGTCCCAAATCACCATGCCCGGTTTTGTGTAAACGTAACTAGTCGGGTCATAATGATTATAACCGGTTTACGATTTAATTAATGAACCATTGTATTAAGGAGTTTAAATCATTAATGTATGTTTTAAGTTCGATGAACTTACTTTGATAACAAATACGTTTTGGAATATGTGTAACGGGACCTAAAGTATCATTTAACGCGTATTAAAAGGAAAAATTTTTATGGGCCGGTTTTAATACGGGTTGGGTTGTTACAAATTGTCGCGGTGTTCAAGACACCTCTCATTGTTTTGATTGACATGTGGAATCGTCGCGGTGTTCAAGATGTCACATTGTCATGGGGGTGAGTTACTCGCGGTGTTCAAGACATCACCCGGGGGATTAGTGATTACGCGGTGTTTAAGTAACACTAATGGATGTTATGAACTCCTACGGTCTTTTCCGAGTACCGTTCCCTAGTATGATTGGTTAACCATGGTTGTGTGAATTTTTTGTACTAGCATATTTAATTGTGAACTATATGCTTTTGGAATCGCTAGCTTATTATGATTGCGGATATTGGTATATGCATAATGTTTGCATAGTTGTCGAATTGCTAGCTTGTATGCGGTATTGTATAAGTGTTTGCAAGTAAGTAGGTTAAATATATGTATGTATAATTATTGCATTCACTAAGCTTTGCTTACCCTCTCTTTGTTTACCTTTTTATAGGCTCGGGCGTTGACAAGGGTAAGGGGGTTCGATTGGATTAGAGATCCCTCTTTGTTTTGATAGGGGACGCTTTTGGATGTGTTAGCTTTTGAAGTTTGACCGAGAGTTGGGTAGTTTAACCCCCAAACATCATGCTCTAGTGTCATTTGGAATTTAAACTAATTCGGTTGAAACTTATACTTTTGTACGAAACTCGTATTACGGCATATGTGGGCCCGGTTTCGTAAAACTTATTTTATTATTGAATCGTGTGAGTTTTAACTATTATATCATGTTGTGAAAAGTGTTTCGTCTAAATATGTCGGGAAGTGGGAGATCTTTATTTGAAAATTTACAAATCCGGACAGAACTAAAATGGGTTTATGCGCGCCGCGCACCCCATCTGTAATAAAAAAAATATATTTTTCGCATATTCGGTTAGTTATTGGTTTGGGTTGTTACAAGTTCAGATTCAAAGCAATCTGACCAAGTGTCAATGAATCATGTATAAATCAAAATATAAGATAGATCTTGAACTAAAGGCTTCTGATTTGAAAAGTATACTTAATAAGGAAACCATGGATAGTTAAAACACTAAAAACCATTAAGAAATCATTGAGATATAGTCCCATCAAGTTGACCTAAGATTTTGTTGAAGTCAGAAAATGGTCTAAAACCTTATCTCTAAAGACAAGGTTAATGAAGACCTGGAGGTTATTCCTTTTCAGAATAAGCACTTTAATATGTCCTAAGACTTTTCTAAAAATCTTGAGTCAAATAAATAAGTTTTGCAATTTTTAAACTCACCTAGGAACTATAGTGTAAAACTGAACTGTTTTGCACACTTGTAAAGAAGTGAACTTTTGACCAACTTTTATTTTGAGTCTCAAACAGAGCCTTACATTTTTGAAAAGTGAACTTAAAGAGCTTTCCAGAGATGGTAATCTCACTTAAAATGGATGTATAGATTAATAGAAACACCTACACTTATGTTATGATAATACTAGTCAAAAACAGTCTACACTTAAAACTATGAATTAGTAACTTTTGAAACCGAGAACCGAATTAGACATGTAATATTAATTAAAAAATTGATCTAAGACCTAATCTAAATTCTATATTAGATAGTATGACCTCTAACCTTATAAAATTTCATTAGGTCTCAAGCCCGAAACACCGAACACAATCTGACAGATTACCGTGAACGTTTTGCACCGCATCACTTGTGAGTTCGTAGTCCCTTTTTTTAATCAATCTTTTATACTTTTGGGATGAGATAACATTTGTTTACTATTTTACATATTGGAATCAAGTACTTACAACTATATTCTATGTTGAGTAACAAAGTTCAATTTAGAAAGCCCGATTTTAATATCGTTAATTACCGGTTTGGTAAACATGAATATTATGAATAGAACTATTTGAGGATGACTCCTCACATCAGGATAGGACTTCTAGGCTATCGGATGCATAACCTTCGACCATATGCACTTAGACCTTAAGTGACGCTTGTTTTCGGGTACTTTTACGTTAACGTTCGATATCGAAAGCTCATGAACTAGAATAGCTTTTTAACTGTTTTGAACTGAAATCTTGAGGTCCATTAACTTATGCATTGAAACTAAACCTATGAACTCACCAATATTTATATTGACGTTTTTGAGTATTTATATCAGGTACTTAGCTTTTGGAGCATTTTCAGGTCGGGCATCGTGGATGTTTAAAAATGTCTTTTTAATAAATCTAGTATTGATAGGCTAGATTAGGATGTATTTCTATTTGTACTATGTCTGTATTTGTATTTTGTAAGCACGATGTACCAAAACTAAAAACAGAGACCGTGATGTAATAATATTTATGTTTCCGCTGCTACGTTGACTATAACCTGGGACTCTATGTTAAAGTTCACACTACGTCTTGGGAAATTGAGACGGGGGTCGTGACAATCTAGATGTAACATATGATGGTAAGGGTGAGGTTAGGCAAAATAAGATCATTTCTTTAAAAAGAGAATATGAAATGCTCTTTGTCTATAAGAGTGAGACCCTTAAGTAAACCTTCATTAGGTTTTACTCCTTAATTGCTGACCTGGATAGCTTGAAAATCAAGTATACTGATTTTTGAACAGGTCAACAAATTCATTGACTCACTGCCTGCTAAATGAAAACATGTTATCGACCCTTTAAGAACCACACAGACTTTAAAAAACTTTGACATGTCATCTTTGTATGGTATACTTTGGAACCATGAGAAGGCAGAGGCCAAAACTTGAACTTAATTTAAAATAAAATTTTAAGTCTGCCCCCCACCACTTTAAAATCTGTAAAATCAGATGATACTGCTCTTGTTGCAGCTGAAGATGATGAGGGTAGTGGTACTGGGTCTGAAGAAAGCAGTGATGATGATGATGTTGAAGGGTTTGCTGAAGGTATGGCTTTGCTAGCTACACAGTTCAAAAAATTCAATCGTAATAGGACCATCAAGCCATACAAAGTGAGTAAGAAATCAAGTGCCAGGTATGGTAGCAAATCTGTTAAGGGGCCTAAATCTGAGTGTTACAACTGTGGGAAGGTGGGACACTTTGCATCTGAATGCATGTCCAGAAAAACTTCATCACATGCTCACTCATTTTCAAAAGCTGAAAAGTACAAGAACAAGTACAAAGCTATGAAGGCCCAAATGAAGGAAAACTCAAAGGTTGAGAAAAAGGAGAAAAAACCAGAAAAAGGTGCTAGTTGCTGAACATCATGATTGGGATGAGACCAGCTCATCCTCATCTTCTGATAGTGAAACTAATGAAGAGTATGATAGTTATACTACTGGTAAGAAGCTGTGTTTAATGGCCAGAGAAGTAGAGGAGTTGGTAGAGGAAGAAAGTGGTAGCACATTTTTAGCTGATATGAGGGAAGCTAATCTGAAAAGGGATTCAC
Source organism: Rutidosis leptorrhynchoides (assembly GCF_046630445.1). Lineage (NCBI taxonomy): Eukaryota > Viridiplantae > Streptophyta > Magnoliopsida > Asterales > Asteraceae > Rutidosis > Rutidosis leptorrhynchoides. Next base: position 337,746,765 of record NC_092336.1, read on the forward strand.
TTCAATGGAAATATGAAATGCTGTATAAGGTTGATAACTTTCAAACTTATACTGATGATGAAAAGGCTGAAATGTATGACTACCTGAGAATTGATTTAAGCAAGAGCAGCAAACGTGAAGAAGTTTTCAAAACTGAAATTAAATCTTTAAATGAAAAACTTAAATGCAAATCTGATGAAATTAAGATTTTAAAAGATGAAATTTCTAAACTTGAAAAACAAAACTATGCTTTAAAATCCCTTTTGTCAGATGCATCAGTAGTCCAAAACCAGATTACTGACCTTAAAAAGGTAGTAGCCTCTTGGTGTGCATCTGCTCAACGCACAACAAAGTGCATTAGTGAGCAGGTGCCTGCCCAAGTCGAGGCATTATTTGCTGGTGACTATGTTACTGCTGCTGCTCATGTTGAAGTCGCTTTCATGGACCCTATGCTTGAAACTGATCCTAATGCTATTTTGCCAAATACCTTTGCTAAGATAGTTAATGGTAACAAGGTCTTCACACATAAATTTATGAGATCTACTGCTATCCCACCACCTACCATGAAAGAGATTATGGAGGATGAAGAAAGAGCAAGAGAAGCCAGTACCTCAACTGATGAGATTACTGACCTCTCTAGCATCTACTACATGACTCCAAAAGAAAGACGTATAAAAAGGAAAATCACTGAAAACAATCGAAGAAAGTTAAAATCAACTTATTGCTCTTCATGTTCAAGTTCCACCAATGCTAGGCCAGCTAATGAAAATTGTACTGATCAACCAGCAATTGCAGACAAGCCAGCAAAACGCAATACTGGCAAGTACAAGGCAGTAATTAAAATTCATACTGGTCAACCAGTATCAATAGACAAGCCAGTAACTTCCCACACTGGCTCGTTAAATGATAAAGGCAAAGGAGTATACCATGATTATGGTACTGGTTCCAAGAAGAAAGCTGCCCATAAGGGAAAAGTTAAAGTGGACCTAATTGTGGACTCATGTGCTGGTCTGTCTATCACTGACATAATGACTATTAATCTAGACCAGATTATTGAAGCAGTATCTCAAAGTTGACCTGACCTTACTACATCCATCGGATCTGTGTATGACCAGCACCAAGACCAAAAGTGAGAAAATGCTACAAATGTGGCAGCAAAGCTCACTTCGCTAACCAGTGTGCTCAAACCCAATCCCCATCTGTTATTACCTCTTCAAGCAGACCAACAGAAAGGAAGAGATCATCAAAAATGACCCTTCCAGAACCCATCGTCGGATGGGTTCCCAAAAAGAACTAATCTCTTAGCTGCTGTACAGGGCATTCGAAACAAGCAAATCTGGTATCTCGACAGTAGATGTTCGAGACATATGACTGGATGTAAGTCCATGCTAATGGACTATCAGGAAAAGATGGTCCAGTTGTTTCATATGGAGATAATTCGCTGGGTTACATAAAGGGTTTGTACAATAACAAATGAAAATGTTACATTTTCAAATGTGGCATATGTCGTTAGGCTTAAAAACAATTTACTCAGCATAAGCCAACTGATAAGCAAAAGTAAGATAGTTTAATTCAGAAAGAAAATTAGCACTATTTTTGATAAGACAGGGAAGCCACTGCTGACAGCAAAAAGACACGGGAACATGTATCAAATTGACATGAACACAATAGTCACAACAACTGATACTTGTTTGTATTCAATGGTAGCAGATAACCTCAAGTGGTTATATCATAAGAGACTCTCACATCTCAAATTCAAAGATATTCACAAATTATCAAGTAAAGGTTTGTGTCTGGGCTACCCACAATGTCTTATGTAAAGTATATATTGTGTCCTGGTTGTGAAAACGGGAATCATCACCATGCATCATTCAAGTCAAAGCAGATCTCATCTGTTGAAAAACCATTTCACTTACTTCAGATGGATCTTTTTGGTCCTGTTAACATGGTCAGCTGTAGTGGGAAGAAGTATACACGGGTTATTGTTGATGAATACTCCCGATACACTTGGGTGTTCTTTTTGAAGCAAAAGAGTGAAGATGCTGATGAAATTATCAATTTTATCATAAGAATGGAGTTATTGAATGGGCAATTGGTGAAGCAGCTAAGAAGTGATCATGGTACATAATTTAGAAATGTAACATTGGAAGAATTTTATGCTGACAAAGGAATTTCACATAACTTTTCTGCTGTGAGAATACCTCAACAAAATGGTATTCCAGAAAGAAGAAACAGAGCTCTCATTGAAGCAACAAGATCTATGTTGGCTGAGTCTGGGTTGAAAAATTCATACTGGGCAAAAGCTGTGAATACTGCTTATTTTACCCAGAATAGATCTTTAATAGTGAAGAGACATCAGAAGAATGCTTATGAAGTTCTCAAAGGAAGAAGACTCTCAATTTCATTTCTTCATGTATTTGGCACTCCCTGTTACATTCTAAACAATAGGGATCAGATGGGCAAATTTGATGCTAAAGCTGATGAAGGAATATTTCTTGGATATTCCAACATGTCAAAGGCATATAGGGTCTACAACAAAAGAAGGGGTTGTTTTGGAAGAATCAATTAATGTTAAATTTGATGAAACTGTCCCCACTTCATCTTCTAATCAAGAAGATGAGGAGTTATTGTTTGAAGAGCCTACTCAGCAGGCTCTTGATGATGAAGTAGAACCAGCAGCCATTCTGTGACGCCCCGTACTAAATCATCATGTACGGACCATCATCAACAGGATCATTACAAGGTTAAGTACTATATGCGTTTTCAAAACAGAGTTTGCATTCATTAATAAAAGTGACGTCATAACATACGTCAATTGTTTTACAAATCAAAGTATGCTTCACTAAGTAGAAGCATTAAATAAGTGTACGTGACCATAATGGTCGTTACATAACATAAGTTCATAAGTAAAAAGTTTGAATGCAAGATAAGTAGTCATGCGATAACAACTCTAGGCAGCGGGTTCTACAGCACGACTAGTAAGATAGCGGAAGCGACTTCAAGCACCTGAGAAAATACATGCTTAAAAAGGTCAACACAAAGGTTGGTGAGCTATAGTTTAAGTATAACAGTAATGTAAGTAGGCCACGAGATTTCAGTGCTACAACGAGCGTTTCAAAAGTATGTAAAAGTATATGCTTAACCGTGGGCACCCGGTAACTAACTTAACGTTTAATGTACCCCCTTAAAGTGCACTTGGCAAGTGCGTATAACCTCGAAGTATTAAACACTCGTTAAATGCTAGCGCTACTAGCCCGAGTGGGGATGTCAAACCCTATGGATCCATATCTAAGATTCGCGTTCACGGTTCAAAAACCAATGATTAAACGTTACCGAGCTAAAGGGAATGTTTCTGCCGTTATATAACCCACACATATATAAAGTTTAAGTACTCGTGCCTAGTATGTAAAACATAAAATCCGCATGTATTCTCAGTTCCCAAAATAAGTTAAAGTAAAAAGGGAATGCTATAACTCACAATGATTAGTAGTAATGGTAAGGTAGTAGTCGGAAAGTGGTGCAAGTAACGGTCCAAACGTCCTCAACCTAAGTCAAATAGCACTAAGTCAATAAGTCGTCTCAAAAGGTTTACAAGTACGTAATTAAGGTCATAAGGGTCATCATCAATCATCATTAAACAAAAGGTAACAAGTAAGACTCGTTTATGAAAGTCGTTTAAAACAAAGGCTGACTTCAGTCAGTCACCACAGCCTCTACCCTTACTGAATTAAGGTGAGACCAGTGGTCATGGCTCCGTCTACGAGTCCCTTAAGTGTGGTAAAATTTACAGAAGCAAACTCATCTTGGTTTGACCGTGGCGACGGTCTAAGTGCGAGTAGGTCAGAAATTTCTGCACAACGTTAAAGGACATGGTAACGATCGGAGGGCCATAAATCCTAAACCGTAACTCGGATTAAGACGAGTCCTATATGAAAAGTTATCTACTCGAAAAGTTCTATCTAAAAATCAAGGTTAGAACAGCCCAGGTCTACTGGTCTGTTCCAGAAGCATCAGGTCAGTAGGTTTTGGACAGAACAGTGGGTTTTGGAGAGTTCCGGTTGTCTCGGTGCTTGATGTTCATCACGGTTCTCATCCTTGATGCGTATAGCTTCAAGTGTACAACTCGTTGATGTGTTAACATCATTTTGACCAAGGTTTGTCCATCATAACTCAAGTGCAAGTGTTGTAAGTGTTTGATGAACCAAGGTTACATGTAAGTTTATGAACAAGTTCATGAACACTAAGAAAAATCACAACCAAGTGTTGGATCCATGATACTTGCACCAAAGTGTAAGCTCTTGTTGGTTTCATGTCCTTGTTCAAATGTGTAGTAAGCAACTAACAATAAGAAATAAAGAAAATGAATGATAAGCCTAAACCAACCATGAAGGTGGTATTCTAGTAACATACAACAAACAAGAACACAAGTAACAATTATAAAGATTTTAAACTTTAAATCTTTTGAAACAAAATAAAGTAGAAAACTAACTAAATATGAAAATGGTTCATAGTTGCTCATACTTTTAAAGATTCAACCCAAGTTGATCTTTAAGTGAAGTAACTTTAAAGTTACTTCAAGAACTACAAGTAATGAGTTTATACAACTATGAACTTTAATCTTTTGAAACAAAATATGTAGAACATAACTAGATAGATTATGTTCTTGATGTTCTTGTTATAACAAGATAAAGATGAAGAATCAAAACTAGAAAGTTTGATCTTGTAACTTAGTAAATAAAGACAAGTAAGTAAGTAAATAATAACTAGTAACTTACAAGTAATCAACCTTAAACAAGAACAAGTAACAATTTAACAACAAAGAATGATGATGAAGATGGATTGGAAATCGGTTTTGGTTGAAGAAAAAGAAGAGAAATAAAGTTCATACACTTACAAGAACTAGAGAAAGTTTGAGAGAAAATTTGAAATGCTAGTGTGTGTGTATTTTGGAATGAAGACTAGTGAAGAGTAAGTAAGCAAAATGGAAAGGAAATCACACCCTTGGCCTACACCAAGGGCAACGGCCAGCAGCCCATTCAAAGGGGGGTGGCTTTAGTTCCTTGGTCACTAGTGTGTAAGGCTTACAAAAGGTGGATAATAAGTGTGTTTACATGGGGATTAAGTGCAACAAGATTCCAATTCTAAGCTAACCATCTAGTTCCAAGTTAAATGATACTTACAAGTTGCAAGAGTGGGCTAACTAATCCATAATATAAGTAGGGTGGGCTTACACAAGTCCATTAACACTAAAAGGCCCAAGTTTGCAAGTAGTTAGCAAGTAATCCAATAAAAGTCCAACTTAAGCCCAAGTAACTAACTAATAGCTTTAGTTAATTAAAATGATTAATAAAATTAATCATGAATGTAAATAATATCTTAAAATATTATTCGTGCAAGTTCCGGGTGTCACAAAGACGTTTCGGGCATTTAAAGTTCAAGTACGGGCAATTTAAGCAACATGTAAATGTAATAACATACATTCGTTTAATCAAGCGTATTAATAATAATAATTATTAATAAATAACGTTGGAAAAACCAGGGTCGTTACATTACCCACCTGTTAAAGAAAATTTCGTCCCGAAATTTAAGCTGAAGTAGATGGAGGAGTCGGGAAAAGATGAGGATATTTCCGCATCATTTGATCCTCTCGTTCCCAAGTAAACTCAGGCCCTCGTTTGGCATTCCATCGTACTCGTACAATCGGAATCTTGTTGCGTTTCAAAGTTTTGATCTCACGATCCATAATCTCAACAGGTTCCTCCACAAAGTGGAGTTTGTCATCAATAGTAAGTTCTTCCAAAGGTATGATGAGTTCGGGTGCAGCAAGACACTTCTTCAAGTTTGACACATGGAAGGTAGGATGAACTGAGCTCAATTGTGCTGGTAGATCCAAACGGTATGCAACTGGTCCAACACGTTCCAAGATCTCGAATGGACCAATGTATCGTGGGTTCAACTTTCCACGTTTTCCAAAACGGATCACACCTTTCCAAGGTGCAACCTTCAACATTACACGATCACCAACATTAAATTCAAAGTCTTTCCGTTTAAGATCGACATAGCTCTTTTGGCGATCACGGGCAGTCTTAAGTCTAGCTTGGATCTGAGCAATCTTCTCCGTGGTTTCGTGAACTACCTCGGGTCCGGTGATTTGCTTTTCGCCTACTTCGGCCCAACAAATAGGAGATCGGCACTTACGACCATACAATGCTTCAAAAGGTGCAGCATTAATGCTTGAGTGATAACTGTTGTTGTACGAGAATTCGGCGAGTGGCAAATGCCTTTCCCAGGCCTTTCCAAAATCAATGACACATGCACGCAGCATGTCCTCCAAGGTCTGAATCGTTCGTTCACTTTGCCCGTCAGTCTGAGGATGATAAGCAGTACTCATGTCAAGACGAGTTCCCATGGCTTCTTGCAAAGAACGCCAAAATCTGGAAGCAAAACGGGGATCGCGATCGGAGATGATTGATAAAGGTACACCATGACGAGATACAACCTCTTTGATGTACAGCTGAGCAAGTCTTTCCATGGTATCAGTTTCCTTCATCGCTAGGAAGTGTGCAGATTTGGTGAGGCGGTCAACAATAACCCAAATAGTATCGCATCCGCCCACCGTCTTCGGCAGCTTAGTAATGAAATCCATTGTGATCCTTTCCCACTTCCATTATGGGATTTCCGGCTGTTGAAGTAACCCAGAAGGTCTCTGATGCTCGGCTTTAACCTTCGAGCAAGTCAAACACTTACCAACATAAGTCGCAACGTCCTTCTTAAGATTCGGCCACCAATACTGTTCTTTAAGGTCGTGGTACATCTTACCTGCACCGGGGTGAATCGAATATCTCGATTTGTGTGCTTCATCAAGTATCAGGCTTCGTAGATCTCCATAGTAAGGTACCCAAATTCTTCCGGCATAACATCGGAGTCCAGACTCTCTAACCTCGAATCGAGAGACAAGTATGTTCAAATGCTCGTGAGATATGTTCTCCTCCGTGAGAGCCTCAACTTGGGCTACTATGATCTGGTTATTGAGGTTCGAATGGATGGTGATGTTCAGAGCCCTAACACGGAGAGGTGCCGTCCTCTCCTTTCGGCTTAAAGCGTCAGCTACAACATTGGCCTTGCCAGGGTGATAACGGAGTTCACAATCGTAGTCGTTGAGCGTCTCAATCCATCGACGCTGTCTCATATTTAGTTGCTTCTGATCAAAGATGTGCTGGAGACTCTTGTGGTCGGTGAAGATAGTGCTCTTAGTTCCATACAGATAATGTCTCCACAATTTGAGTGCAAAGACAACGGCTCCAAGTTCAAGATCATGTGTAGTGTAGTTCCGCTCGTGAATCTTCAATTGGCGGGAGGCATAGGCAATAACCTTTGATCGTTGCATCAGTACACAACCAAAACCACTCTTCGATGCATCGCAATAAACAACAAAGTCGTCACTGCCTTCAGGAAGTGATAGGATAGGTGCGGAGGTTAACTTCTTCTTCAAAGTTTGGAATGCTGATTCTTGTGTGGGTTCCCAAATGAACTTCTTGCCCTTGTGAGTCAGTGCGGTCAAAGGACGCGCAATCAGAGAAAATCCTTCGATAAACCTTCGATAATAACCAGCGAGACCTAGAAATTGGCGAATATGCGTTGGAGTAGTGGGGGTCTCCCACTTGCTGATGGCTTCAATCTTGGCGGGATCAACTTTGATACCCTGGTCGCTCACAACATGACCCAAAAACTGTACTTCCTTCAACCAAAATTCGCACTTGGAGAATTTGGCGTAAAGTTGCTCTTGCCTTAAGAGTTCAAGCACTAGCCGAAGGTGTTGCTCATGTTCTTCTTCGCTCTTAGAGTAGATGAGGATATCATCTATGAAGACGATAACAAACTTATCCAAGTAAGGCTTGCAGACACGATTCATGAGATCCATGAACACGGCAGGGGCATTTGTCAAACCGAATGGCATCACGAGGAACTCATAATGACCATAACGGGTCCTGAATGCAGTTTTCATCACGTCACTTTCCTTCACCCTCAGCTGGTGATATCCGGATCGCAAATCGATCTTTGAATAAACGCTCGATCCTTGTAGTTGATCAAAAAGGTCATCAATTCGTGGAAGAGGATATCGATTCTTGATAGTCAATTTGTTGAGTTCACGGTAGTCGATACACATACGGAAGGATCCATCCTTCTTCTTTACAAACAACACAGGTGCGCCCCAAGGTGAGAAGCTTGGTTGGATAAACCCTCGATCTAATAGCTCTTGTAGTTGACTCTGTAATTCTTGCATCTCGGAAGGTGCGAGTCTATAAGGTGCGCGAGCTACAGGTGCAGCTCCTGGCACTAAGTCAATCTGAAACTCTACTGCTCTCTGCGGCGGTAATCCAGGCAATTCCTCTGGGAAGACATCAGAAAATTGGTTCACAATTCGAACGTCGTTCACGTTCTTCATCTCAGTTTCTACCGCTTTCACATGTGCTAGGACAGCAAAGCGTCCCTTCTTCATAATCTTTTGCGCTTTCACGCAACTAATGAGGTTCAACTTCGAGGTACATCTCTCTCCATAGATAACCAGTGGTTCGCCATCTCCTTGTGGTATGCGAAGTGCTTTATCTCCACAGATAACATCGGCCTTTATCTTGCTCAACCAATCCATACCGACGATCACGTCAAAACTTCCCAGTTTGATAGGTATCAAATCAATTTCGAAATCTGCACCAGCTATGTTGATAATAGCTCCACGACTAATATGGTCAACCTTTTCAAGTTTTCCATTGGCGACCTCGACAAGCATACTTTCCTTCAAAGGAACTAACGACCAATCTAACTTATCACAAAAATGTCTACATACATAGCTCCTATCGGCACCAGTATCAAATAGGACAGAAGCTAAAAGATTGTTGATCTTGAATATACCTGTCACCAAGTCGGGGTTGTCGCGAGCGTCCCTTGCATTAACATTGAAGGCTCTAGCACGTGGTGGTCCGCCATCATTACGCTTGTTAGGACACTCGTTTCTGAAATGGCCCGTCTTTCCACATTCATAACACTTCTTAGGCCCATTGTTGTTGTGGTTTGGCTTCACATTCAAAGTGGTAACCTTGCAATCCTTGCCAACATGTCCAGATCGTTGGCACTTCTCACAGATAACATTGCAATACCCAGTGTGGTGCTTGTAGCACCTATTGCATTGTGGTAAGGTTCCTTTGTAGTTCGGATTGGTGCGGTTGTTGTTGTTGGGGTTGGTGTTGTTGTTGTGCATGTTGTTGTTTTGCCTGAACCCTTCATGTCGTTTTGCCGGGTTTTGATCATAGTTCCTACCCCTGTTGTTGTTGTGGTTGTTGTCCCATTTCCTCTTTTCACCACTAACAGTTTCAAACTTAGCCTTCTCCGGCTCGTCCAGGATGATTTGATTCAAGAGAGTATGCGCCATGCGCATTGCTTCGGGAACGCTTGGTGGCTTGGATGAGGTAACATTACCCTTGATGGACTTAGGAAGTCCCGAGAAGTATTTCTCCAAACGCTTAAATTCGGGGGTGACCATGGTTGGACACATAAGAGCCAATTCCAAAAACCTACGGTTGTAGTTGTTAAGGTCGTTCCCTACGGTTTTCAATTGCATAAATTCGATTTCCATCTTTTGAATCTCGGTTCTCGGACAGTATTCCTCGATCATAGCACATTTAAATTCTTCCCAAGGCGTAGCATACGCCTCATCAATTCCTTTCGCTTGGGCCATGGTATTCCACCATGTGAGCGCGCCATCAGACAGCGTGCAAGATGCAAATTTCGTTTTGTTAGCCTCAGAACAATTGCTAACCCTGAATACCGATTCCAACTTTTCGAACCATCTGGTGAGACCGACGGGTCCCTCAGTGCCACTGAAGTAGTGTGGCTTGCAGTTTTGGAATTCCTTGTAAGTACACCCATCTCGGACGACAGGTGGATTGACAGGCGGTGGTGGTGGAACTTGGGGTTGTCTTTCAGCTAGTGCAGCAGCGACTCGCTCGTTAATCATTTCCTCAATTTGTGCCGCGGTGGGGATAGATCTCCCGTTGGCCATGATGTTCTATACAAACATTTTGACTCAAGTCAAAATCCATTATGCAAATAATAATAGTACATTATATAACAACCAACATGAAAACAGCACAACACATGTTGATTAAATAACGCAAGCAGATATAAGTACCACAAAACCATGAGATGATAACGTAAATAGAACACTTGCGCAAGAAGTAAGCAACACAAATTCCATTCATTAATGATAATAGGTTCATACATTACAATAAGTTCGTACATTACATAAGTGAAATATGAAATTACAAAAGAAATTACAATACAGAATCTAGTACAAAGTCCTACGGCGATGGTGGGTACAAGATGTCCAAAACATGAGTCAACTGCTCCTCGAGCTCAGTAACTCGAGTCTGGAGGATCTCAATCTCCCGCCTCATTTCCTCATTAGAGGAAGATGGCGGGGCAGGTGGTGCTGGCGGTGCAGGTGGAGCCGGTGGTGCTGAAGTGGATGGTCCGGCTCTGGGTGGAGACGGTAATATCTGTGGGTCGGCGGGGTACGTCACCAGCCGTTTACGAGCAGTGATCCTACGACGCCGACCATAAGCGTCAGTGACAGTACGACCAGGAATTATGCCAGCGAAGCGATACAGCTTCTTCGGCGGGGTAGAAGGTGCCTGAATCGGTCGGTCAGCGGGATCCTCCTCATCACTGGAGTCGTCAGATGAGGTGTCGTCTGAAGAAGCATCGGTGGAAGAACCGTCGTCTGAATCATGCGGTGGTGGCGCGGGTGGCTCAACGTATCCGAAAGCGGCCAACATCTGTCGGTGTCGGCCTGGCGTAATCACGGCTAAGCGGCCGTCGGCAGTGCGTCGGCAAGGTGTGCGCCAGTGATTACGGAAGGGTCCTTCCCCGAACTCCGCGGGGATCTCCATGCCACCAATGCGAGCCAGTTGCCTCAGGGGTCTGGAAGAAGACGCCGGGATAGGCACACTAGAGCTAGCTCCAGAACTAGAGGCGCCGGGGTCGCCAGTGGGTGTCGGGGCCGGAATGTCGGCAGCAGCAGCAGCAGCAACAGGTGCAGCAGTGGGTGGAACAACGGGGCCTGAGCCGCTCGGGATGTCAGTAGGTGGAACGTCCGACATCTGAACAAGGAAAAATAAATTTTCCATGTCAGTATGTCATAAAGCAAGCAAATAATAGGCCAACAGTTTAAATCATGTATAACAATAAGTAGCATGGCAATATCAGTAATCGTACGAAACTAGCATGCAATCGAAAGTAAGTATTAGCATGCAGTAGTGAAATCACGTAGTAGCATACGGCATATAGCAGTAACAGTAAGCAGCAGCATGCAGTAAGTTCAGCGGAAACAAGTAAACTAACAAGTTGTAGATTAGCCCTATTAGTGAATCCTACTCGGGTCGGTCTTAGACTCACTAATGCATCCTAATTCCCTACAACCAATGCTCTGATACCAAATGTGACGCCCCGTACTAAATCATCATGTACGGACCATCATCAACAGGATCATTACAAGGTTAAGTACTATATGCGTTTTCAAAACAGAGTTTGCATTCATTAATAAAAGTGACGTCATAACATACGTCAATTGTTTTACAAATCAAAGTATGCTTCACTAAGTAGAAGCATTAAATAAGTGTACGTGACCATAATGGTCGTTACATAACATAAGTTCATAAGTAAAAAGTTTGAATGCAAGATAAGTAGTCATGCGATAACAACTCTAGGCAGCGGGTTCTACAGCACGACTAGTAAGATAGCGGAAGCGACTTCAAGCACCTGAGAAAATACATGCTTAAAAAGGTCAACACAAAGGTTGGTGAGCTATAGTTTAAGTATAACAGTAATGTAAGTAGGCCACGAGATTTCAGTGCTACAACGAGCGTTTCAAAAGTATGTAAAAGTATATGCTTAACCGTGGGCACCCGGTAACTAACTTAACGTTTAATGTACCCCCTTAAAGTGCACTTGGCAAGTGCGTATAACCTCGAAGTATTAAACACTCGTTAAATGCTAGCGCTACTAGCCCGAGTGGGGATGTCAAACCCTATGGATCCATATCTAAGATTCGCGTTCACGGTTCAAAAACCAATGATTAAACGTTACCGAGCTAAAGGGAATGTTTCTGCCGTTATATAACCCACACATATATAAAGTTTAAGTACTCGTGCCTAGTATGTAAAACATAAAATCCGCATGTATTCTCAGTTCCCAAAATAAGTTAAAGTAAAAAGGGAATGCTATAACTCACAATGATTAGTAGTAATGGTAAGGTAGTAGTCGGAAAGTGGTGCAAGTAACGGTCCAAACGTCCTCAACCTAAGTCAAATAGCACTAAGTCAATAAGTCGTCTCAAAAGGTTTACAAGTACGTAATTAAGGTCATAAGGGTCATCATCAATCATCATTAAACAAAAGGTAACAAGTAAGACTCGTTTATGAAAGTCGTTTAAAACAAAGGCTGACTTCAGTCAGTCACCACAGCCTCTACCCTTACTGAATTAAGGTGAGACCAGTGGTCATGGCTCCGTCTACGAGTCCCTTAAGTGTGGTAAAATTTACAGAAGCAAACTCGTCTTGGTTTGACCGTGGCGACGGTCTAAGTGCGAGTAGGTCAGAAATTTCTGCACAACGTTAAAGGACATGGTAACGATCGGAGGGCCATAAATCCTAAACCGTAACTCGGATTAAGACGAGTCCTATATGAAAAGTTATCTACTCGAAAAGTTCTATCTAAAAATCAAGGTTAGAACAGCCCAGGTCTACTGGTCTGTTCCAGAAGCATCAGGTCAGTAGGTTTTGGACAGAACAGTGGGTTTTGGAGAGTTCCGGTTGTCTCAGTGCTTGATGTTCATCACGGTTCTCATCCTTGATGCGTATAGCTTCAAGTGTACAACTCGTTGATGTGTTAACATCATTTTGACCAAGGTTTGTCCATCATAACTCAAGTGCAAGTGTTGTAAGTGTTTGATGAACCAAGGTTACATGTAAGTTTATGAACAAGTTCATGAACACTAAGAAAAATCACAACCAAGTGTTGGATCCATGATACTTGCACCAAAGTGTAAGCTGTTGTTGGTTTCATGTCCTTGTTCAAATGTGTAGTAAGCAACTAACAATAAGAAATAAAGAAAATGAATGATAAGCCTAAACCAACCATGAAGGTGGTATTCTAGTAACATACAACAAACAAGAACACAAGTAACAATTATAAAGATTTTAAACTTTAAATCTTTTGAAACAAAATAACGTAGAAAACTAACTAAATAAGAAAATGGTTCATAGTTGCTCATACTTTTAAAGATTCAACCCAAGTTGATCTTTAAGTGAAGTAACTTTAAAGTTACTTCAAGAACTACAAGTAATGAGTTTATACAACTATGAACTTTAATCTTTTGAAACAAAATATGTAGAACATAACAAGATAGATTATGTTCTTGATGTTCTTGTTATAACAAGATAAAGATGAAGAATCAAAACTAGAAAGTTTGATCTTGTAACTTAGTAAATAAAGACAAGTAAGTAAGTAAATAATAACTAGTAACTTACAAGTAATCAACCTTAAACAAGAACAAGTAACAATTTAACAACAAAGAATGATGATGAAGATGGATTGGAAATCGGTTTTGGTTGAAGAAAAAGAAGAGAAATAAAGTTCATACACTTACAAGAACTAGAGAAAGTTTGAGAGAAAATTTGAAATGCTAGTGTGTGTGTATTTTGGAATGAAGACTAGTGAAGAGTAAGTAAGCAAAATGGAAAGGAAATCACACCCTTGGCCTACACCAAGGGCAACGGCCAGCAGCCCATTCAAAGGGGGGTGGCTTTAGTTCCTTGGTCACTAGTGTGTAAGGCTTACAAAAGGTGGATAATAAGTGTGTTTACATGGGGATTAAGTGCAACAAGATTCCAATTCTAAGCTAACCATCTAGTTCCAAGTTAAATGATACTTACAAGTTGCAAGAGTGGGCTAACTAATCCATAATATAAGTAGGGTGGGCTTACACAAGTCCATTAACACTAAAAGGCCCAAGTTTGCAAGTAGTTAGCAAGTAATCCAATAAAAGTCCAACTTAAGCCCAAGTAACTAACTAATAGCTTTAGTTAATTAAAATGATTAATAAAATTAATCATGAATGTAAATAATATCTTAAAATATTATTCGTGCAAGTTCCGGGTGTCACAAAGACGTTTCGGGCATTTAAAGTTCAAGTACGGGCAATTTAAGCAACATGTAAATGTAATAACATACATTCGTTTAATCAAGCGTATTAATAATAATAATTATTAATAAATAACGTTGGAAAAACCAGGGTCGTTACACATTCCCTCTCCAATCCATGATGCTGGGTTCTCTGAAGATGAGATTGAATATTCTATTCCATCTGTGTCTAAATCATGTGGACCTACTGGCTCTACTGAAGTTATACAAATTGAGCAGAGGTCTACTGGTCCTGAAGTATCACAAGCTGGTACTTGTTCCACTAATAATGAACAGTTGTCTTATATTGCTGTACATACAGATGAACCAGCTGATGATCAAGATGTTGTATGTTCCACAACAAGCTCACCTATTCATAACACTAGATGGACAAGGGAGCATCCAATTGAGCAGATTATTGGTAATCTGTCTAGTGGTGTTAAGATAAGGAGACATGCAACTAGCAATTTTTGTATACATGTGAAAAATTTATGTCTATCATTGAACCTACTTGTCTTGAAGAAGCAATGAAAGATCCTAGCTGGGCAGGAGCTATGCAAGAAGAGATCTCCCAGTTTGATAGGAATAAGGTATGGACATTGGTACCCAAACTTGATGATGAAACCAAGAAAATCATTGGTACCAAGTAGGTTTTTAAGAATAAGATGGATGAAGATGGGATTATGGTTAGAAACAAAGCTAGATTGGTAGCTCGAGGATTTAGACAAGAAGAAGGGTTGGATTATGAAGAGACATATGCACCAGTGGCTAAGATGGAAGTAATCAGATTATTCTTGGCATATGCTGCTAAGATGAACTTTAGAATATTCTAGATGGATGTTAAATCTGCATTTCTAAATGGGAAGCTACAAAAGAAGTTTATGTCCAGCATCCTCCTGGTTTTGTAAGCAGTAAATATTCAGACCATGTCAACAAGTTAGACAAAGCTCTTTATGGTCTAAAACAGGCACCTAGAGTATGGTATGCGACACTTCATGTGTATCTCACTGGTTTGGGCTTTAAGGTTGGAACAATTGATACCACTCTATTCTCAAAAGAGATAGATGGTGATCTATTGCTGGTACAGATATATGTGGATGATATTATTTATGGTTCTAAAAATAAAAAACATTGTCAAAGGTTTTCAAAACTTATGTCAAAGACATATGAAATGAGCTTACAAAGAGATTTGCAATACTTCTAGGATTGCAAATTTAAACAACTTGATGATGGTATTTTTATAAGTCAAGATAAATATATCAATGATATGTTAAAGAAGTTTGGTCTGACCTGTTTAAAAGACATAGTGACTCCAATGGCAACATCAATTAAAAGAGATGCTGATCCCACTAGTGAACCAGTCAATATCACTGAATATATAGGTATGATTGGGTCCCTACTTTATCTCACAGCCAGCAGGCCAGATATTATATTTGCCACATGTCTCTGTGCCAGATATCAAGCTGATTATAAAGAGTCACATTTACTGGCAGTAAAAAGGATATTTAGGTATCTGAAAGGTATTGCCAAACGTGGTCTTTAGTATCCCAAAGACCAGGATTTTGAACTAATTGGGTATTCAGTTGCTAACTTTGCAGGGTGCAAAATAGACATGAAAAGTACTACTAGAGGTTGCAAGTTACCGGTTACCGGGTGGTAGGTTAGTCAGCTGGACAAGCAAAAAGCAAAATACTGTGTCTACATCTACTGCTGAGGTAGAATATGTCTCTGTTGGTAGCTATACTACTCAAGTATTGTGGATGCAAAGCCAGCTAAAGGACTATGGTGTTCATGTTACAAAAACTCCAATCTACTGTGACAATACAAGTGCAATTGTCATTACCAACAATCATGTGATGCATTTAAGGACAAAGCACATTGGTGTTCGATATCATTTCATAAAAGATCTTGTTCAAAAGGGAGATGTGGAGCTACACTTCATTTCAACAGACCAGTAGTTAGCAGATCTTTTCACAAAGCCCTTAGATGAGAAACATTTTAACTACCTCATCTCTAAGCTGGGTATGATTGAACTTTAAAATAAAAGACAACTTTGTTGGTGTGCTGGTTCAACATCATATAAGGTAAACCAGTATGCACAATCTTTTGTTTACTGCCTATATGGAAAACATTCAACACAACAAGGTCTTTTATAAATGGTTATACTATGTGTAAAATGATGCAATAAATAGCTCACAATATTAAATTGATACCTTAAAAATGGACCTCATTTAATTCTAATAATTTAAATTAAATACACGACATATTAAATGTAATAAAGAAATTTTTGTAATTAATACAAAATTTATTTTGTGGTATTTAACTTAAAATTTGAATTAAAACCTACTGCATTTAATGCCTAATGGGAGTGATGAGTGTCCAAGCAGATTAAA
Source organism: Rutidosis leptorrhynchoides (assembly GCF_046630445.1). Taxonomy (NCBI): domain Eukaryota; kingdom Viridiplantae; phylum Streptophyta; class Magnoliopsida; order Asterales; family Asteraceae; genus Rutidosis; species Rutidosis leptorrhynchoides. Next base: position 337,763,372 of record NC_092336.1, read on the forward strand.
CGTCATGTCAACAGTCTGATGTCCCTCAAAAACATGTTATTCTATCAAATCTGCCCACGTGCCTGTAGATGACAGTTGTCATCTTCTCTCTCCTATACTTTTTCCACCAATCTGAAAGGTTAAATCGGGTGATCAATTTTTCATAATAACCTTCGGTTATTAAACTTTCAAAATTCCCATTCTCTCTCAAAATCCCTAAATCTTCAAACTTTCAAAGCTTACATCTTCTCTCTTCAATCCTCAACAATGGCAGACCAACCACAACAACCGATTGAGAATCAACCTGAGGAACAACAACAACAACAAGAATAATCACATCAGCAACAACCACAACCAGAAGAGCACAATGAGCCAGAATCATTATTTTTTTTACATCCAAGTCTTGTAAAGGATGAATCGGTACCGAATCATGATAAAATTCGCCTTTCAAGAAGCAATGATGCTCATTCTCTCTCTATTCCAAAATCTAAAGCTAACATGGGCTATGAGACCATGATTGATTATATAAAGCAATCTCCAATTGCCAGATCCATCACCGGCGTTCCTTCATGATTTTATCCAGCCTATTTACGCAGATTCTGGTATATGACACGAATGGTCAATACTCAACATGGTACTCCATGTGTTCGAGGCATGGTTACTGAAACCCTAACTTTCTCCATAACCGTTGATGCTATTAGACGAACTCTATAACTGCCAGGTGGACCATTCTTTGATTCCCTTCCAAGCGATGATTTTAGGAGAGAGGTATTGGATTTCATTGGTTATGTTGGTCCAGTGGCTCATAAACCGTTAAGGAAGAACATGCCACCCATGTGGTATTAATTTTTTTGTTTGCTGACTCAATGCATGAGTCAGAAGTCTGGATGTTTTGACCAATGCTCTGATTTTGAGCTCAAGATTGGTCATGGGTTGATTTTCAATAGAGACATCGATTTTGCTACTGATATATTCTTACGATTAAGGAAAATGGTGGTTGCACCAAAAAGAAGTGATTTAATTCCCTTTCAAAGGTTTTTGAGAATTTCTTTTGAAAATGAGATGGGTGATGCTTACAAGAACATTACTGACCCCTCTATCGACTTGCCATTAAAATAAGAAGGGGTGACGAAAGAAGTACCAGCCGCTCTAGATACTGGTCTATCACCAGGCATGCTCGAGTATCTTGCTACTACGGGTGGAGCTACCCAAGTGACTGCCTCTGGTCCTGCACCAGCTGAGGGGGAGGGATCTCAGCGAAAGCCAGCTACACATAAGAAGCGGCCATCTAGCATAACTAGAACAGCCACTGTCACAGAAACTGGTAAAGCAGTAGTTGTATTAGAATCTAGTGCTCTAAGATCATAAAGAACAGCTCTAGTCTTATATAATGACTGCCCACTTCTAGTTTTGGAATCCATTGCTCATCCATTTCTTGGTAACAGGTAAATCTAAACGATCGAAAGTTGGCTCCAAGAAGGCCAAAGGGGTGAAAACACCAGTCTCAACTGCTGCTCCTGAAAAGGATGCTGCTATAGAACCTAGTGCGTCTCTAGACCAAACAATAGAAATTACTAACATAATTGTAAATATTTTATCTGCTGATTTAAATGTTTAAAGTAGAGTTGAAGGTATAACCTTTACTCCAAAGCTGACTGGTTTTAAAACTAGTTTTAAGAGGAGTAGCAACCCATACTCTTCTAATCAGGCATTTCCACATTTTTCAAAATTATACTTCAAGAAATATCCTCTGCTGACGGTACAACCAGTAAAGAACATACTTGACCCCCAAAGTAGACTTGAGCTGGGTCCTCATCGTGTTAAACCAGCTCAGGCTACTGCTCAGCCCACTTATAACTTGGATCATGATAAGAGTCACACTAATATATCTAAACCAGCTAAAATTGTTACACCATCTGAGTCATTATGTGTTGACAATAAGTCAGCAGAGTCACAGCTACACTTACAGACACCAATATCAGTCTCAATCAAAGGGCTAACTAAAATACACGTTTGTCCCCAGAGACCAACATCAGATGAAATTGTTGAGTCAAATTTATTTGATTTTACTATTGTTAACACAACATGGTCCATTGTTTCAAATCTTAGCAGAACATATGATATTGTTTCTACTGGTGTTGTGGCTGGTACTGGCAAGCCTTCTATTGCTGCTGGTACTGGTCCTAATATAGTTGTTAATAAATCCACTGTTCCTACTATTAACGAGGAGATGGCTATTGATGATGATTCCGTTATTCCTTCTCCAATCCCCAGTGTTACTGTTTCGACTACTATCCCTGAAGTAGTTAATGATATGATTATTGAACCCCCTCCAGCTGTTGATGAAGTAAGTGCTGATAAGGTTGTTAACACTACCACTGCTGGTGGTACTCAGGATGATGCAGATGTTACTTTTCCTGAGGAGGCAGGGTTACTGATGTTGATGGTGATTTGGATGGTGCTGCTATTTCTACCAGGCAGTTCATTACTATGGATGATGCTGGTAATCTTACCGTTTCTGATACAACACCAGACACCTTCTTTAAGGGTGATTTGGATACTGCCCAGTTATCTGCTGCTACTGGTTCCCAAGAAACACAAGGGGACCGATTATATTGCCATGATATGGCCAAAATGGATGGTTATGTTTTAGTGTGCAGTATCTTCGGGCCGCACACCATCGGTCAAGGTCTCCCAGTGGGGATGTACCCTTGTTTTAAATTTATAAGGTCAGGGCCTAAATCTACTACTCCTTAGGGTGAGTAAGGGAAGTATGACCTAGGGTCGTTTTTAAAGAAGTTGATGAAACATGATTTGAATCTTCAAATCCAACTCATTTGACACACACAAGGGTGGAATAAGTGAATCAAACCTTCTAGTGAATGAGTTTTACCTTTTGGGATTGATTTAGTCAAACCATACAAGGGTTGTGTGATTAGATCAACACTTTGAGCTTTATTCACCTTTTGCAAGGATTTGGGCTTGAAGCATAGAGAGAGAATCGGACAGGTTACCAGATCTGAGTGATACACAATGAGAGGCTTAACCTAAAATGAAGAACATAACACTTATATACCTCAGCTGTTAAGTCACCAGCGCGTTTCAGGTCTCACTCGTAAGAGTGGACACACTTAAGTGTACGGTTGAAGACTCACTCGTGTAAGTGTCATCAGATTAGGTTTTTGACCCAGCTTAGCACACTCGTGTGTATGAGCTTGTCATCCGTACGAGTGAGGCTTCACTCGTATGTCTGACTGAGTCTAAGTTAGTCAAACATCCATATCTTGTTCCTGCTGTACCTGTAAACGCATGTAAACATAGATAGGATAACAACGAGCGATCATGATAACCCGATAACTGAAGTACTAATCACAAACGTGCGGTATATGTCTAGGGACTCATGAAAAATGCACTAACAGAAGTCTACAGAATCGAACCTAAAACCTGACAAAAATAATTAACAAGGAGCAGTTGAAATGTCCCGTTCTTATTGATTAAAAACGTTCCATATTAATTGATTTCGTTGCGAGGTTTTGACCTCTATATGAGACGTTTTTCAAAGACTGCATTCATTTTTAAAACAAACCATAACCTTTATTTCATAAATAAAGGTTTAAAAAGCTTTACGTAGATTATCAAATAATGATAATCTAAAATATCCTGTTTACACACGACCATTACATAATGGTTTACAATACAAATATGTTACATCGAAATCAGTTTCTTGAATGCAGTTTTTACACAATATCATACAAACATGAACTCCAAATCTTGTCCTTATTTTAGTATGCAATAGCGGAAGCTCTTTGTATTCACCTGAGAATAGACATGCTTTAAACGTCAACAAAAATGTTGGTGAGTTATAGGTTTAACGTATATATATCAAATCGTAACAATAGACCACAAGATTTCATATTTCAATACACATCCCATACATAGAGATAAAAATCATTCATATGGTGAACACCTGGTAACCGACATTAACAAGATGCATATATAAGAATATCCCCATCATTCCGGGACACCCTTCGGATATGATATAAATTTCAAAGTACTAAAGCATCCGGTACTTTGGATGGGGCTTGTTGGGCCCAATAGATCTATCTTTAGGATTCGCGTCAATTAGGGTGTCTGTTCCCTAATTCTTAGATTACCAGACTTAATAAAAAGGGGCATATTCGATTTCGATAATTCAACCATAGAATGTAGTTTCACGTACTTGTGTCTATTTTGTAAATCATTTATAAAACCTGCATGTATTCTCATCCCAAAAATATTAGATTTTAAAAGTGGGACTATAACTCACTTTCACAGATTTTTACTTCGTCGGGAAGTAAGATTTGGCCACTGGTTGATTCACGAACCTATAACAATATATACATATATATCAAAGTATGTTCAAAATATAATTACAACACTTTTAATATATTTTGATGTTTTAAGTTTATTAAGTCAGCTGTCCTCGTTAGTAACCTACAACTAGTTGTACACAGTTAGATGTACAGAAATAAATTGATAAATATTATCTTGAATCAATCCACGACCCAGTGTATATGTATCTCAGTATTGATCACAACTCAAACTATATATATTTTGGAATCAACCTCAACCCTGTATAGCTAACTCCAACATTCACATATAGAGTGTCTATGGTTGTTCCGAAATATATATAGATGTGTCGACATGATAGGTCGAAACATTGTATACGTGTCTATGGTATCTCAAGATTACATAATATACAATACAAGTTGATTAAGTTATGGTTGGAATGGATTTGTTACCAATTTTCACGTAGCTAAAATGAGAAAAATTATCCAATTTTGTTTTACCCATAACTTCTTCATTTTAAATCCGTTTTGAGTGAATCAAATTGCTATGGTTTTATATTGAACTCTATTTTATGAATCTAAACAGAAAAAGTATAGGTTTATTGTCAGAAAAATAAATTACAAGTAGTTTTTGTAAAGGTAGTCATTTCAGTCGAAAGAACGACGTCTAGATGACCATTTTAGAAAACATACTTCGACTTTGATTTTAACCATAATTTTTGGATATAGTTTCATGTTCATAATAAAAATCATTTTCTCAGAATAAAAACTTTTAAATCAAAGTTTATCATAGTTTTTAATTAACTAACCCAAAACAGCCCGCGGTGTTACTACGACGGCGTAAATCCGGTTTTACGGTGTTTTTCGGGTTTCCAGGTTTTAAATCATTAAGTTAGCATATCATATAGATATAGAACATGTGTTTAGTTGATTTTAAAACTCAAGTTAGAAGGATTAACTTTTATTTGCGAACAAGTTTAGAATTAACTAAACTATGTTCTAGTGATTACAAGCTTAAACCTTCGAATAAGATAGCTTTATATGTATGAATCGAATGATGTTATGAACATCATTACTACCTCAAGTTCCTTGGATAAACCTACTGGAAATGAGAAAAATAGATCTAGCTTCAAAGGATCCTTGGATGGCTTGAAAGTTCTTGAAGCAGAATCATGACACGAAAACAATTTCAAGTAAGATTTCCACTCGAAATAAGATTGTTATAGTTATAGAAATTGAATTAAAGTTTGAATATGATTATTACCTTGTATTATAAAGATAACCTACTGTAAGTAACAAAGGTTTCTTGATCTTGGATGATTACTTGGAATGGATTTAGAAAACTTGGAAGTAAACTTGCAATCTTGGAAGTATTCTTGATTTTATGAAACTAGAACTTTTGGAATTTATGAAGAACACTTAGAACTTGAAGATAGAACTTGAGAGAGATCAATTAGATGAAGAAAATTGAAGAATGAAAGTGTTTGTAGGTGTTTTTGGTCGTTGGTGTATGGATTAGATATAAAGGATATGTAATTTTGTTTTCACGTAAATAAGTCATGAATGATTACTCATATTTTTGTAATTTTATGAGATATTTCATGCTAGTTGCCAAATGATGGTTCCCACATGTGTTAGGTGACTCACATGGTCTGCTAAGAGCTGATCATTGGAGTGTATATACCAATAGTACATACATCTAAAAGCTGTGTATTGTACGAGTACGAATACAGGTGCATACGAGTAGAATTGTTGATGAAACTGAACGAGGATGTAATTGTAAGCATTTTTGTTAAGTAGAAGTATTTTGATAAGTGTCTTGAAGTCTTTCAAAAGTGTATGAGTACATATTAAAACACTACATGTATATACATTTTAACTGAGTCTTTAAGTCATCGTTAGTCATTACATGTAAATGTTGTTTTGAAACCTTTAGGTTAACGATCTTGTTGAATGTTATTAACCCATTGTTTATTATAACAAATGAGATGTTAAATTGTTATATTATCATGATATTATGATATATGATATATAATATATCTTAGTATGATGTATATACAGTTCAATGTCGTTACAACGATAATCGTTACATATATGTCTCGTTTCGAAATCATTAAGTTAGTAGTCTTATTTTTACATATGTATTTCATTGTTAATACACTTAATAATATATTTACTTATCATTTAACATAATTAACCAAGTGTATCAATATCTTAATATGATTCATATGTACCTAGTAAGACGTTGTTATAACGATAATCGTTATATATATCGTTTTCGAGTTTCTTAAATTAATAGTCTCATTTTTATGTATATAACTCATTGTTAAAATACCTAATGAGATACATACTTATAATAAAATCATGTTAACTATATATATAACCATATATATGTCATCGTATAGTTTTTACAAGTTTTAACGTTCGTGAATCACCGGTCAACTTGGGTGGTCAATTGTCTATATGAAACCTATTTCAATTAATCAAGTCTTAACAAGTTTGATTGCTTAACATGTTGGAAACACTTAATCATGTAAATAACAATTTCATTTAATATATATATAAATATGGAAAAGTTCGGGTCACTACAGTACCTACCCGTTAAATAAATTTCGTCTCGAAGTTTTAAGCAGTTGGAGGTGTTGACGTATCTTCTAGAAATAAGTGCGGGTATTTCTTCTTCATCTGATCTTCTCGTTCCCAGGTGAACTCGGGTCCTCTACGAGCATTCCATCAAACCTAAACACTTGGTATCTTGTTTTGTTTAATTCTTTTAACCTCATGATCCATTATTTCGACGGGTTCTTCGATGAATTGAAGTTTTTCATTGATTTGGATTTCGTCTAACGGAATAGTGAGATCTTCTTTAGCAAAACATTTCTTCAAATTCGAGACGTGGAAAGTGTTATGTACAGTCGCGAGTTATTGAGGTAACTCAAGTCGGTAAGCTACTGGTCCGACACGATCTATAATCTTGAATGGTCCAATATACCTTGGATTTAATTTCCCTCGTTTACCAAATCGAACAACGCCTTTCCAAGGTGCAACTTTAAGCATGACCATCTCTCCAATTTCAAATTCTATATCTTTTCTTTTAATGTCAGCGTAGCTCTTTTGTCGACTCTGGGCGGTTTTCAATCTTTGTTGAATTTGGATGATTTTCTCGGTAGTTTCTTGTATTATCTCCGGACCCGTAATCTGTCTATCCCCCACTTCACTCCAACAAATCGAAGACCTGCACTTTCTACCATAAAGTGCTTCAAACGGCGCCATCTCAATGCTTGAATGGTAGCTGTTGTTGTAGGAAAATTCTGCTAACGGTAGATGTCGATCCCAACTGTTTCCGAAATCAATAACACAAGCTCGTAGCATGTCTTCAAGCGTTTGTATCGTCCTTTCGCTCTGCCCATCAGTTTGTGGATGATAGGCAGTACTCATGTCTAGACGAGTTCCCAATGCTTGCTGTAATGTCTGCCAGAATCTTGAAATAAATTTGCCATCCCTATCAGAGATAATAGAGATTGGTATTCCATGTCTGGAGACGACTTCCTTCAAATACAGTCGTGCTAACTTCTCCATCTTGTCATCTTCTCTTATTGGCAGGAAGTGCGCTGACTTGGTGAGACGATCAACTATTACCCAAATAGTATCATAACCACTTGCAGTCCTTGGCAATTTAGTAATGAAATCCATGGTAATATTTTCCCATTTCCATTCCGGGATTTCAGGTTGTTGTTGTAGTAGATGATGTTATGCGAGGTGTATATAAAATAGCTTTATATTTTAGCAGGAAATACTATTAAATACGATACAATTTTACACAAGATATTTATTTATTTAGAGAATGGATATACTTAAACCTTGCTACAACACTTATAGGCAGTGTACCTAATCGTACAGTAGTGTAGTTTTTAGTAAGTCCGGTTCGTTCCACAGGGAAAATCTTTAAACAAAGCTTAACGCTATATTAGTTTACTTTTATAAAAATACAAATATATATATAAGTAATATTATTATTATAAAGGGGGGTTTTTACCGTTTAATGATCGGTTTGTCGATTTTAAAACTTTAGTCGTAGTTAAAACCAAATGTAAAATAATAAATAAATACAAGACTTAATTTAAAGCGTAAAGTAAATAACGATAATGAAATTGCGAATAATAAAAATGCGATAAAATAAACTTGCGATAATTAAAAAGTACTATAATTAAAAGTGCAATTAAATACAATAACAATAAAAATGCGATAATTAGAAGTGCAATTAAATATAAAATAAAGGAAATTAAATATGAAATAAAAGAATTATGCTTATTTAAACTTCCGTAATCATGATGTTTGACGTGTTGATTTTAGTTTTATGCCCATGGGTTAATTGTCCTTTGTCCTAGATTATTTAATATGTCCGTCTGGTTTTTGTCCATAACAGTCCATCAGTCATAAATATAAAGTGCGAGTGTCCTCGTCAAATTATCCTTATACCCGAAGTTTAAATATTCCAACTAATTGGGGACTTAAACTGTAACAAGATTTTAATACTTTGTGTAATAATTACACCAGGATGTCGACTGAGTGTAACCCAATGTTTTAATACTTTGTTATCAATTATGCCAGGTGTCCTTGTACATAATTTCACCCCTGTTTTAATAATTCTAGTGGCTATTAATCCATTCCCGTGTCCGGTTAAATGAACGATTATTTGTACATATAAATACCCCGCCCATCGTGTCCGATCGAGTGTATATGGTAATTTATAGGGACGTCCAAATGTAAATCTTTATATTAACATTAATAAACTATCATTTAGTTAAACAAATATAAAGCCCATTAATAGCCCATAGTCTAATTTCCACAAGTGTCGTTCTTTTGTCCAAACCCCAATTACGGTACAAAGCCCAATTACCCAATTTTAGTAATTAGCCCAACATCATGATTAATTCGGATTAAATAAGCATAATAATAACTTAGCTAAGAGACATTAATGTAAAAGGTTGAACATAACTTACAATGATTAAAAATAGCGTAGCGTTACACGGACAGAATTTTGACTTACACCCTTATAACATTCGCTAACATACCCTTATTATTAGAATTATAATTAAAATTAAAATATAAATATAAATATATTTACGTATACATATATAGAGAGAGATTGAATTTTTTTATGATCAAAATGATCAGAATTCGTTTGGCTTTATAGGGAATTGAGTTCAGGGGTTCTACGCGACTCGCGGCAATTTTTGCTTTCAAACTCCGCGAGTCGCGGAGTTTGAAAATACAGCTCACCCTCCTTTGGCTTCTTTCTTGCCGACGATTTTTAAATATATTATAATATATATATTAATTTTAAGAATTAATTATATATTATATTATATTTATATACATAGTTGACTCGTAATTTTTAGTCCATTGCGTCGAGCGTTGAGAGTTGACTCATGTCCCGGTTCCGGATTTTCGAACGTCCTTGCGTACAATTTTATATTTTGTACTTTGCGTTTTGAATCTTGTACTCTTGTAATTTCGAGACGTTTCTTATCAATAATTGGAACCTCTTTGATTGTATTTTGTACTTTTGAGCTTTTTGGACCTTTGCGTCTTCAATTCATCAAATCTGTCTTTTGTCTTCACCTTTTATTATTTAAACGAATATCACTTGTAAATAGAACAATTGCAACTAAAAGCTTGTCTTTCTTGTGGAATAATGCTATGAAATATATGTTCGTTTTTAGCATTATCAAATATTCCCACACTTGAGCGTTGCTTGTCCTCAAGCAATATAGTCTTGAAATACTAGAATCACTTCTTTATTCTTCACACTTTGTACATCAGTGATTTCTTTACGGCGGAATAAACAATGGTAGTAACGATATGGTTTACAGTCCCACATGACTATAAAATTTAGATCCATTAAGGAAATTGGATCTTTATGAAAACATTTGATCTTTTGAAAATTAAATCTAGCTTTTACCCTAGATAAGTTTTCCGGAATAACCCTTCACCGGTGTTTGCAAATTATTTTTGTGGGTTTGGTGGGTTTCAGATTTGAAAAGTTTAGTTCAAAACTTGCGGTTTTGTCTCACCCACTTGCTAACCTTGTATTAGGAAAGCAACACGTCCAGTATACTTGCTCCGTACATTACCTTTCGGTAAACTACCGTCCGGTTGTAAAGGAAAGCATTGAACAAGCAACTGTTAAGGCAATGTCCCCAGACATGCTTTTAATCATGGTCTATAACGTGTCGGACACAATTATTATCCTTTGTAGGAGCAATAGTAAAGCTCACCCTTTTAATTTGTCGGTCTGGCACAAGTTCCTGTCTTTGACCATGCTATGCAACCACCGTTCTTACGGTTGACACCCGATTTGGTTCAGGTGACCTAATGAATTCCAGGTGAATTCCTAGGATTTTACGTTCAATGGTAATGAACGCATTGAAAATGGTTTTTCAGAAAACAAATCAGTTTGTAATTTTGATCAAAATATTTTCTCGTTCAAGCTCGAGTTTAGATATCATTGAATTCCATGAGTTTGAATTCTCAATCTTTAAGGTCAATCTCAAGGATTGAGTAATATCAGTCTTAAAAGCTGATTTTTGATCTTTTAAGGAGATTATCCTTTCTGGGGATTTGATTCATTAGTCTTATCCAGCTAATTTGCATGGTGCCCCCCATTTTACGAGATAAATCCTTCTCATGGTTAGGATAAATCTGACCACTTGGCGACCCTGTTTAATGCTGAGGTCCGTGGATTTCCTGCTGATTTTAGTGATGACTTTTCTAGATTTTTCGTCAACCTACAACTGGTCTGGACGACAACTTCTTGACCTAAATCAAGAAGTGCGTATCTTTTTCGGAAGACTTTACTTCCTTTTAATGATGGAATTGATTCATCGTGTAGATCCATCTTTCTTACAGTAAATCAGGTAAAAATTTTTAGTTTAGTCCAAAGCAAAAGTATTTTCAGTTATTTGTACAAAAATATGTGACATATGTTTTGAATAACTTGGAGAATTTTCCCACACTTGGCTTTTATTTTCCTTTTTATTGTCCTCTATTCCATTTTAAATGAATTTTAACATTTTGGTTTGTTTCTCAATTTATGTCCTTTTCGAGGTAACAATAATTTCGGTGTTAACACCTAGTTTTATCATTCATAAATATGTATAAACATGATTTTGAGTTCATTTAGTTGAAAATTTTGAAAAATTTTACTAGAATTGGGTAGTCAGTATATAAGACTAGGGCTGTTCTTTATTATCAGAGAGCACTAGATTCTAATACAACTACTACTTTACTAGTATTTCTAATGGTAACCAAGTGTATAAAGTAAAAATTTTAAAATCCTATAGAATTTAACCCCTTCCCACACTTAAGATCTTGCAATGCCCTCATTTGCAAGAAATCAGTAACAATTTAAATTATTGAGGGTGATTTGTGTGAAAATGATTAAATTTTACCAAAGTTTCTAAACATATTTGTGTTTGCTTGCTGAATGATAAATGGTGCATATCATTTGTTCATTCCGTCTTGTTGTTATTTCACATATATTTTGCATCTTGCCGTCAAAATTAGTTGCTTTTGCTGAACTTAATGCCAGTCTTTGAAAATGCGTTGTTTTACCCTGTTGTGTACATAAAATAAACTGCAAACATATATACATATTTTTGAAGTTTGGTATATTACCCCATATTCAAAAATTATTAAAATCTAAGAATAAAAGTTAGAAAATTATAAAAACTATTACAATATTAACATAAGTATTAAACGTATCAACATTACAAATTACAAAATAAATAAAACTAAGTAGACTAGGGATGATACTGATACCAGTAGGGGTTCCATGCATAACCATAGGTGCTATAAAATGCTTCGGCTGGGTTATACGTAGGATACGGTGGTTGAATCTCTATAGACCAGGGAGGGAATATGGGCGATGGAGTAGGAATATAGTTTCTACCTATATATTGGCAATAAGCTATGATTTGGTTTTGATGAACTTGCCAATCTTCAAATGCTCTATGTCTAGCATTTTCGTACTCCTGTGAAGCTATAAACCTTTGCATTTCTTGCATTTCATTTCCCCCTCCTACATTACCTTGCTGTTGGTTTCTCTCAACCTGTGGATGTCTACCATTATATCATACTGCGGCGTTATTTCGCCTCTTCAAAACTTTAGCACCATGGTATAAATTTAAACCTATTGTATCTTGGGGTTCTGGTTCTTCGACTAATAATCCCCCCCGACTTATATCCACATTGAGATACTCAGCAATCAAAGTAATAAATATACCACCTCCTATTATGCTATGCGGTCTCATCCCCCTAACCATAGCTGATAAATAATAACCCACACAATAAGGTATACTTACAGCGCTTTGTGGGTCTCGAATACACATATGGTAAAACAAATCCTGTTCATTTACCTTTTCCTTATTCTTACCTCTTTGTGTAATCGAGTTCGCTAAAAACCTATGAATTACTCTTAACTCTGCTCTATCTATATCCAAATAAGAGTAATTCCCCCCTTTAAATCGGTGATGGCTAGTCATTTGACTCCATACACCATGTGTATCAAAATTTTCATCTATCTTTCTACCATTTAGTATCAACCCTCTACAATCGGCAGATGCTAACTCCTCAGGCGTATATATACGTAAAGCCTGAGCCATGTCTAGTAAAGACATGTGGCGCATCGAACCTCCTAACAAAAATCTAATAAAAGATCGATCGGTTAAACTAGCTACCCGATCATTTAATTATATACTACACAACAATTCTTCACACCATACTTTATATACAGGTCTACGCATGGTGAATAAACGTACCCAGTCGTTAAAAGTAGAATTACCATACCTCTGTGCAAGTAATTCCCTAATTAGTCCGGCCAATTCTACAGCTTCTAATGGTCCCCATTCTATGACCCTAGGTACCTCAACAACTTTAGAATGAAGAGTATGCAAACCCCTTTGGTATTTTGGATAATCTATCCAAAGTCTGTCAAATCTCAGGTTCGGGTGCAAATCTTCCAAGTGCATATCAGAAAATGTCATGACTGGATGAGGTATATCTTGTTTGTAGTAGTTATCCACCTCCTGTTGTTCTGCATTCTTAGCAGGAGCATTGCGAGTTTGGGATGAAGATTCACCCCTTTCAGTCTGCAAAACACATCAAATACAATTTTTGTGCATCCAAATATGCATTAGTGTCAGCAAAATCATCAATCAAAATAATTACAATGACATGATCAATTTATATCAAACTTAAGCTCATTTTCATATTTTCATCAAATCTACACTTTTTCAAATAAGCATATACGAAAATGTTCGCCAAGTTCATAAGCATTCAACTCAAATAACATGTCAAAATAGTCATTACTAGCAATTAAACAAGTTTCAAATGGCATTATCTCTCAAAAATCAAGTTCATGAATTTTAGACTTGAAAAAGTCCACTTTAATTCTCAAAATCATGTTTAGGCTCAAAGTTTGGATCATTTAACTACCTAAACATGTTACACTACTTAATTTAACAACAATTCATGACAAAAATCGGCCATAACCTATTTATATCAAAAAGCCCCAAATTGCTCAAGAACACAAACCCTAGATTATTCAAAATTTGAAGTTTATGGCTTCTAATCATGTTAAATAGCATCAATCTAGGTTATACAAGCATAATACATAAGAAATTTAAGCATAATTACACTAAAAAACATCAAAATCGAATTGGGTATAGAATTGCTCAAGAACACTAATTTTCGGATTAAATGGTGTTTAGGTGTAGAAATTTACCATTTTTCTTGAGTAATTCCTTGATAGCATCCTTCTTAACATGATTTTAGTAAAAGATTTGATGATTAACGGTTAAAAATTGTGATTTTGGGGGTGTTTTCTCGGGTTTTTTCGGGTTTATTTTCGCTGTATGTTTGAGTTGTGGTGTGGACTGATCAGTTCAGCTCAATTTTATTTTTTCTGTATTTTGGTCCTCCCGTGAGTCGCGGGATTTGGTAGCCTCAAACACCGCGAGTCGAGGTGTTTGGTTTTTTTTTTTTTTTTTTTTTTTTTTTTTTTTTTTTTATAAAATCTTAACTTAATAAAGAAATATAAAATAAATTTAAAATTTTGTTTTCCTTTGTTGTTTAGGACGAGGTCGTTTTGGATCGATGTCCTAGTCCGTCCTTCGACAAAATTTTAAAATTTGTCTTTTTGTAGCGATTGTTTTAAAAGCTAAGATTTTTTTTGATTTTTTAACGTTTTTGGCATACTTTAATTCAATAAGATTAAAAATAATGATAATAAAAGTTCTCGTCCCTCCCTCGGGTAAAGCAATTTCGGTTCAAAGACCTAGGCTTCAACTTACGACGAATTTTTTAAAAATCATATTTTTAACTTAATGAGATAAAGTAATTTTTTGTTTTTAAATTCACACAACTTAAATATAAAATTCAAAATTAATATTAAAAATTCACACCAAACTTAAAATTTGAAATGCATAAAATTAAAATTCATATTTTAAAAATTAAAAATTCACACCAAACTTAATTTAAAAATTCATATTATAAATTCACACCAAACTTAATTTAAAAATTCATATTATAAATTCACACCAAACTTATATTATATATTTCAAATATTTACAATTTTAAATATATTGATTTTACAAAGTTTACAATATTAATTTAATATTTATATATTAATTTTAAAAATATGGTAAAAATAAAATTAAAAATCTTTTTGGCTTTTTATCCCACTTTAATCAATCAAATATTATCAAAAATATGCGCCCCTCTTTTCGGTAAAGTAATTTCGGTTCCATGACCTAATTTAACTCATGACGAATTTTTGAAATATTTTGGGTTGATTGATTAAAGATATTTATACCTTAAGAATAAACGTTAAATTTCGCAGTGATGTAATGAATTTTTGAATGATATCAATAATTTCGGTCGCCAAACCTAATTTTATTCAATACCAATTTAATACTTTATAGCGAACAAATTAGCATTTATTATCAAAAGGTTAAAAATAAAAATAAAAAAATAAAAACTGTACAAACATACCTGTGAAATAGATTTCTTAGTTATATGATCTATCCCATTCATAAGATAGTCGGTTTAATTGGTTTTCCATGGCTACATTGGCGTAACCTCGAGCATTCAGTGTTTTTTCTTCTAAACATATGAACGGTCCGTCTCTGCATAAAGTAACAAATTCGGTATTTGAATAGGTTTGATTATTTGAACAATTACCTCCATGTGACCATTTTCCGCATTTGTGACATCTTTCTAGGTGTCGTGCTCTTCTTTTCACTGCGGATTTTGATTTTTCTTTACCAAATTGTAACTTATTATCTTCGCATCTGGATTCTTTTCTTACTCCGTCCAATCTTTCTCTGATTACTGATACTATTTCACTTGGTAGTGTGTCATTATTACGTTTAGTGATCAAAGCGTGTAGCATTAGACCATGGTTTAGTTCACAGGCAGTCTTCATTTTGTAAAATCCTAAAAAAATAAAAATTCAGAATGGGGGGAGAAGACTAGTTCTTTAGGGTCTGCTAGGGAAAGACCATTCGGGTTCCATTTTCGAGAACTACACGAAAACAGACAATCTAACTCTAACAGAAATACATATTATCCTTTAAATACTTGATTCTACCCACACTTAGTTAGCTGTGGTGTCGAAATTGTGATTAACTTCGTTTTCGACTTCCATCGGACTATCTATGTAGTGTTTAACTCTGTGACCATTAACTTTAAATTCAATCCCATTTGAATTTATCAATTCTACTGTTCCGTATGGAAAAACTCTTTTAACTATGAATGGTCCAGACCATCTTGATTTCAATTTTCCAGGAAATAGCTTGAATCGTGAATTGAAAAGAAGAACTCTGTCTCCTTCCTTAAATTCTTTTGAAGTTCTGATTCTTTTATCATGCCATTTCTTCGTTCTTTCCTTATAGATCAACGAATTTTCGTATGCTTCATGTCTTAATTCTTCTAATTCGTTTAATTGATTTAATCGTAGACGTCCAGCTTCATGTAAATCAAGATTACATGTCTTCAAAGCCCAAAATGCTTTGTGTTCAATTTCTACTGGAAGATGACATGCTTTTCCATAAACAAGTCTAAAAGTTGTGGTTCCAATTGGAGTTTTGTAGGCTGTTCTAAAAGCCCAGAGTTCATCCTCCAATTTAATGGACCATTCCTTCGGCTTTGATCCTACGGTTTTCTCTAGAATATGTTTTAAAGCTCGGTTGGTATTTTCAACTTGTCCACTTGTTTGTGGATGATAAGCAGTGGAGATTTTATGAGTTACTCCATATCTTTTAAAAACTTTTTCAAGTTGATTATTACAGAAATGAGTTCCCCGATCACTTATTAAAGCTTTCGGTGTTCCAAACCTTGCAAAAAGATGTTTTAAAAAATTGACTACAACACGTGCATCGTTAGTTGGGAGAGCTTGTGCTTCCGCCCATTTAGATACATAATCAATGGCTACGAGAATATAAAGATTATTATGAGATTTTGGAAATGGACCCATAAAGTCAATACCCCAAATGTCAAATACTTCACATACTTGGATGACATTTTGTGGCATTTCATCACGTTGACTTATTTTTCCGGCCCTTTGACAAGCATCACAGGATTTGCAAAGAAGGTGTGCATCTTTGTAAATTGTAGGCCAATAGAATCCAGCATCATAAACTTTTCTTGCTGTTAGTTGAGGCCCATAATGCCCTACTGTTGGTCCTGTGTGACAATGGTTTAATATTTTACTGGCTTCATCTCCGAATACACATCGGCGTATTATTCCATCTGGACAACTTTTAAACAAATGTGGATCTTCCCAGAAATAGTGTTTTATATCACTGAAGAATTTCTTTCGTTTTTGGTAGGATAATCCTTTTTCAAGGAATCCACAAACTAAGTAGTTTGCATAGTCTGCAAACCATGGAATTTCTTTATAATCTATCTTCAATAGATATTCATCAGGAAAGTTGTCTTGTATGGCCGATTCATTTAGAACTTCTAATTCAGGATTTTCAAGACGAGAAAGATGATCAGCGGCGAGATTTTCTGCTCCTCTTTTATCTCGGATTTCAATATCAAACTCTTGTAAGAGTAAGATCCAACAGATTAATCTTGGTTTAGGATCTTGTTTTGAAAATAGGTATCTAAGAGCAGAATGGTCGGTATAGACCACCATTTTTGCTAGAACGAGATATGATCGAAATTTGTCAAAAGCAAAGAAAATAGCAAGGAGTTCTTTTTCAGTAGTTGTATAGTTCGTTTGTGCTCCTTGTAACGTCTTACTAGCATAATATATAGGTTGAAATCGTTTTTCAATCCTTTGTCCTAAAACGGCTCCCATTGCAAAATCACTTGCATCGCACATTAATTCAAACGGTAGATTCCAATTTGGTGTTATCATGATCGGCGCATTAGTGAGTTTCTCTTTAAGAATATTAAAAGATTTGATACATTCATCTGAAAAGATGAATGGAGCATCCTTTTCTAGGAGTTTATTCATAGGAGTGGCAATTTTAGAAAAATCTTTTATGAAACGTCGGTAAAAACCGGCATGCCCTAGAAAACTCCTAACTCCTCTAACATTGGTGGGATGTGGAAGTTTAGCAATTACATCTACTTTAGCTCTATCCACTTCAATTCCTTCTTTTGAAATTTTATGTCCAAGAACGATGCCTTCTTTAACCATGAAATGGCATTTCTCCCAATTAAGTACTAGATTTGATTGTTCGCATCTAATAAGCATTCGTTCAAGATTAGCTAGACATGATTCAAATGTATCACCGAAGACTGAAAAGTCATCCATGAAAACTTCCATGCATTCTTCTATCATGTCGTGAAAAATCGCCATCATACACCTTTGAAAGGTTGCAGGGGCGTTGCAAAGTCCAAATGGCATGCGTTTGAAAGCAAAAGTACCATAAGGGCACGTGAATGTGGTTTTCTCTTGGTCCTCGGGTGCTATTGAAATTTGAAAATATCCGGAAAATCCATCTAGAAAACAATAGTAACTATTTCCGGCTAATCTTTCCAACATTTGATCAATGAAAGGTAAGGGAAAGTGATCTTTTCTGGTGGCGTCATTTAATTTTCTATAATCAATACATACATGCCATCCTGTTACAGTCCTAGTAGGAATAAGCTCATTTTTCTCATTTGTAATGACAGTCATGCCACCCTTCTTAGGCACGCATTGAACTGGGCTTACCCATGGACTATCAGAAATTGGATAAATTAGACCTGCGTCTAGCAGTTTAATAATTTCTTTTTTAACTACATCTTGCATATTAGGATTTAGTCTTCGTTGGCGTTGGACATACGTTTTATGACCTTCTTCCATAAGGATTTTATGTGTGCAATACGAAGGACTTATTCCTTTAATATCATGAATCTTCCATGCAATGGCTGGTTTATGAGCTTTCAACATAGAAATGAGTTGTGATTTCTCATTTTCAGTAAGAGAAGACAATATTATTACAGGTTATTCAGATTCACCATGTAAATAAGCGTATTCCAAATGGTTTGGAAGTGGCTTTAACTCTAATTTCGGAGGTTCTTCTATTGATGATTTATATCGATATCTGTCTTCTTCTTTTAGCATTTGAATTTCTTCTATTGTTGGTTCATATCCATTAGCTATAAGTGTAGCTAACATTTCAACTTCATCAATTGGTTCATTACCTTCTCCTAAAGAGCATTCTCCCGTTCCTTGTAATTCTGGAAATTCTTCTAATAATTCTGCATGTGCATCTATAGTTTGAATATAATAACATGTATCATCTGCAGATTGCGGTTGTTGCATTGCTTTATCAACTGAAAAGGTAACACTCTCGTCCTCTATACTTAGGGTCAGTTTCTTACCGAACACGTCTATCATTGCTTTAGCCGTGTTTAAGAATGGTCTTCCTAATATGAGAGGAACTTGAGAATCTTCTTCCATGTCCAGAACAACAAAATCTACTGGAAATAATAAAGTACCAACTTTAACTAGCATGTTCTCCATTATCCCTCTAGGATATTTTATTGATCGATCGGCTAGTTGTATACTTATTCTGGTTGGTTTCAATTCTCCAAGGTCTAGTTTAGCGTATAGTGAATACGGCATTAAATTTATACTAGCACCTAAGTCTGCCAATGCTTCTATTGAACTAAGACTACCCAGAAAACATGGAATTGTGAAACTTCCTGGATCAGATAATTTTTCTGGTATCTTATTCAACAGCACTGCTGAACAATTAGCATTCATGGTAACAGCCGAGAGTTCTTCCATTTTCTTTCTATTTGAGATTAGATTTTTCAAGAATTTAGCATATCTAGGCATTCCTGAAATCACATCAATGAAAGGAAGATTTACATTTATCTGTTTAAACATATCCAAGAATTTGGATTGCTCGGCTTCAAGTTTCTCTTTCTTCATTTTACTCGGTTAAGGAAGTGGTGGTTGGTATTGTTTAACATAAGGTTTAGCCTTAACTGTGTTATCTTCATTAACCTTCTCAACTACCGGTTCTTTTTCCTTATCTTGATCAGGTTGTGGTTCTTGTGGAGTAGGAATAGCTTCATCAGAAGATACAGGTATTTCATTTCAGGTGGTTTAAGTGTTGTACCACTTCTTGTGGTAATGGCTTTAGCTGTTTCATTCCGGGGGTTAGTATTTGTATCACTAGGTAGACTTCTCGGTTTTCTTTCACCTATTAACCTTGCTAGGTTAC
Source organism: Rutidosis leptorrhynchoides (assembly GCF_046630445.1). NCBI lineage: Eukaryota > Viridiplantae > Streptophyta > Magnoliopsida > Asterales > Asteraceae > Rutidosis > Rutidosis leptorrhynchoides. The sequence continues at coordinate 337,783,416 of NC_092336.1, forward strand.
TGATATTGCTCAATAACATCATATATATCTATCGCAATATCACTTAAAACGCTCTAGAATCGAAGATAATGAAGGTGATCTACAAGTGATAAGCCAAGATGCGCGAATTTGTATCGGAAGAATGATCTGCAAAGAATTTTGATGATTTATGACATTGGTCGATCCCGATACGAGTTAGGGTCAAGGTAGCACTCTAAAATGATAAAACAAGGCTTCTGATATGTTAGGCTTCGTCCAAATGAACTAATATTGAAAAGAAAACGAAACAGTGCCTAAAAACCATTCGGGACGCTGTCTAGCATAAGAGGACGCCGTCCTGGCCTTTTATCTGGGACGCCGCCTAGCATTATTAGGACGCCGTCCTGTCGTGTTTTGTGGGACGCCGTCCTGCCTTTTGGGACGACGTCCCGTAGTAGGTGTACCCGACTTTTCTGCTTTTTACCTAATTTCTCCACTTTAAAGCTTCATTTTTGGGACTGTTTCAAAAAAGAATACGAACCAGAGAGTTTAGAGGCGATTTTCAGGAGCAAATTGGAGAACTCCAACCTCTTTGAAGAGGCTCAACATCAAGGAATCATCCATCAAAACCTTCTTCATCCAAGAACTCTTATTCTTGTAGGTTATTTACTTGTTCTCAGCAATGATTTCAGTTAATAATTTGATTGTATTGTTGTCTGTTACCATGATTGTTGGCTAGTTTCTATAATGTTTGTCTAGATTAATAACCAAGGTATTAGATGTAATCTTATTGATTGAATGTATTATGCGTGATAGATTGAAGCTTGAATTAAGAACCATGCTTATTGTTGTTAAAATCATTTGTATCTAGTTAATTGATATGTTGTTGATAAAGAGAACTCTTGTTGATGTATCATATTGATTTACAATCAACTTGTCTTAGATTGATTGTTTGCTAAACCGGACCAAGGGGGTAAACTAGATTAAAACGGTTAAACAAAATAGGAATGAATTGTGTAGAGCGAACGCAAAGATAATTGTTATTCAAGTCTTTGATCTTGTTGATCAACTAGTCACAAACGAAAAGGTCTAAGTAATAGGGAACCCTCGCTTAGTAATTCTAGTTTGAGTACTTGCTAAAGAGAACTCTTGGCGAGTCGATTTAGGTGATTAGCATGCTTATAGTTATTTGATTACAAATACAAGAACCATAGTGAAAAGGGAACCCTTGATCTTGTTATTGTATTTGCGTGTTTATCCAAGAGAACTCTTAGTGAACCTATTAGATAACTACACACATAATTATTCAATCAGGACTTAATATCTAAAAATACATCCAATACCGAGGGTAAAATATCTAGATAAACATTTCATCTCTTTGATTTAATTCAAAACTATCTTACTTGCTTTATTTGCATTTATTCTCATTTCATAAACTTAAAAGACAAAAATATTGTTTTTACATTTAACCTTCTTTGATTTGGCTAAATCGTTAAATAGCCACCAAAACATAAAACTTGTACTTTTAACTTTCATTCACTTAGTTAATCATAATATAGTTTCTAATTCTAGTTTGACTGATATAACTGTCCTTGGAACGATACACGGAACTAAACCAGTTACTATACTACTACACGATCGGGTACACTGCCCGTTAGTGTGTAGCAATCTCTAAAACCGGTATTTTCCATACGATAATTCATATACCACTTTTCGCACATCAAGTTTTTGGCGCCGCTGCCGGGGACAGTTTTGTGTCAAAATAGAATTATTAACTGATTTGTGATTAAGTAGTTTCTTAATTATTTTAAATTTTTAATAATCTTTGATTTTTAAACTTATAGAATCGGTATGTTTAATAATTTTTGTTAGTTGTGTGATTGACAGTTTATAGGTCGCATATGCCACATACCCGAAGTTCAGAATCTCCATTACTTACACCGTTTACAGAACCTGATAGAAAGCTTGGTAGGATTTCAAAAGAAGTACTTGAAATTTTTGAATCTTCATCAAAGCAAGAAACCTTTGATTCAGAATCAAGTACGACCAAGCCTCGATATTCAGACTTTGGTAAACCCGTTCAACCCCCAAATTTTGAAATGGAAGGAGAAAGACCGTTGGTACCACGACAATCAATGGCAGCAAAGATGAAAGCAACCCGGACCGGACAAGGTAGTGCTATTACTCCACCTACTGGTGAGGTAACTTTTGAAATAAAAGGACCTATTCTTCAAATGATTAATAACAGGTGTCAATTTGGTGGTGGTCCGAATGAAGATGCAAACGAACATATTCGTCTCTTTCAAGAGATATGTCTTCTATTTAAACTTAAACCAGAAACTGACCAGGCCATATTATTAAGACTTTTCCCTTGGACACTCCAAGGGGAAGCACGAAGTTGGTTAGATTCATTGGCCGAGGCTACGATAGAAACGTGGGATGGTATGTTGGAAAAATTTCTTAAGAAATATTTTCCAGCATCCAAGTCCGCGAGACTCCAACACGAAATTACCCAATTCTGTCAAAATCCGATGGAAACCCTGTACGAAGCATGGAATCGATTTTCCAAAATGCTAAGAGGTTGTCCAAACCATGGTTTGGATACCTTTCAAAAGGTCCAAATCTTTTACAAATGTTGTGATGTAGCAACCCGAATTTCAATTGACCAAGCGGCCGGTGGTTCTCTTATGGACAAAACCGAGCAAGAGGCTTATGAGATAATCGAGAAACTAGCCGATTATTCTCACGAGTGGCATCAAGAACGCCCAATTACTCGAAATGCTCAAGTCCAAAGCGCCGGTGCTTATGATGACTTAAGCTCCCTAGGTGTAAAAATAGATGGTGTTGTCCGAAACATGGACAAAATCACCAAGGAAATCCATAGTATGAAAGTAGGTTGTGAATACTGTGGAGGTCTCCACTTAGAAAAAGATTGTGATGCCGGGTTAACCATGGCTCAAAAAGAAGAAGTGGCTTTCATAAGCCAAAGAAATAATAACCAGTTTCAGGGAAGAGCCCAATTTAACCGGAACTTTAACAACCCCTACAACCCTCAAGGTCAAACTTCCAATTTTCAACAAGGGTCAGGTAGTGGGTTCCAACAACAAACTCCGGGTTTTTACCAAAAACCCCAACAGGAAGAGAAAAAGTCAAATTTAGAGAGTATGTTGGAAAAGTTAATTACATCACAAACTCAGCTTGTCACAAATATAAACCAAACCAACGAGAAAAACGAACATCAATTTAGAAACCAACAAGCATCAATTCAAAATTTAGAAAAACAAATGAGTGGTTTAGCCAATTTACTGACCGAGAGGAAACCAGGTAGTTTACCGGGCGATACCAGTAAAAACCCACGAAATGAGCACGCAAATTTTATCACCACACGGAGTGGTCTAGCATACGATGCTCCAAAAATGCCCGAAAATTCTGATTTTAGGGTTCCATTGAACCAAAATGATGAACCGGTTAAGGAGCGGGAAAAAGTGGTTGAAAAGGAAGAACGGGAAAAACCCGTAGTGAAACCATATCAACCACCGCTCCCATACCCAAGAAAACAACAACAAGAGAGGCTAGAGGCCGAAAGGTCAAAATTCCTAGATATGTTTAAACAAATTAACATAAACATGCCTTTCATTGATGTAATCTCAGGTATGCCCAAGTATGCTAAGTTTTTAAAAGACTTACTTACTAATCGGAAGAAAATGGAGGAACTTTCATCCGTCACTATGAATGCAAATTGTTCAGCAATTTTGATGAACAAAATACCGAAAAAGTTAGCTGATCCTGGAAGTTTTACCATACCATGTCTCCTGGGAGATTTGGAATGCATTAAAGCATTAGCGGATTTAGGGGCTAGCATAAATTTAATGCCTTATTCATTATATGTTAAGCTAAACCCCGGGGAACTGAAACCAACTCGAATGGCAATCCAACTAGCAGACCGCTCTGTTAAATTCCCTCGTGGAATTTTAGAGAATATGTTAGTAAAAGTCGGTACCCTAGTATTTCCGGATGATTTTGTAATTCTAGACATGGAGGAGGACACACGTGTGCCTCTTATATTAGGTCGACCTTTCCTCAATACCGCTAGAGCTATGATAGATGTTCATGGGCAGAAATTGACCCTTAGTATTGAGGATATGAAGGTTACCTTTTCCGTTGACCATGCCTTGCAGTACCCCGAGTCTACTGATGATCAATGTTATTATTTGCAAACCGTAGACACGTATTCGGAGTTATTGCAGGAATTTCCAGAATTGCACGGTACAGGAGAATGCATTTTTGCGGAAGGTGATGATGAAGCAATGGTGGAAGAAGTGGAGATGTTGACCAATTTGATGGCTAACGGGTATGAGCCAAATGATGAAGAGTACAGAAAGTTGGATTTAGGGAATGAATACCGAAGTAAAACATCGATTGAAGAACCTCCCGTTTTGGAACTAAAGCCACTTCCAAGTCACTTGGAATATGCTTACCTACAAGAAGGTTCTACTCTCCCGGTGATCATTTCATCTGAACTCTCTGTAAGTGAGAAATCTAAGCTTGTTTCCATGTTAAAAGCCCATAAAACGGCTCTAGCATGGAAAATTCATGACATCAAGGGTATAAGTCCCTCTTATTGTACACATAAGATATTAATGGAAGATAACTATAAGCCGTGTGTACAAAGACAAAGGCGACTCAACCCCAATATGCAAGAAGTTGTTAAGAAGGAGATTGTAAAACTCCTAGATGCGGGTCTTATTTATCCAATTTCGGATAGTCCTTGGGTGAGTCCGGTCCAATGCGTGCCCAAAAAGGGTGGCATGACCGTTGTCACAAATGAAGACGACCAATTAATTTCTACCAGGACTATCACGGGTTGGAGGGTATGCATTGATTACAGGAAATTAAATGATGCTACCCGAAAAGACCATTTTCCCCTTCCTTACATTGATCAAATGTTGGAAAGATTAGCGGAAAAGAATTTTTATTGTTTTCTTGACGGTTTCTCGGGATATTTCCAAATCCCTATAGCACCCGAGGACCAAGAGAAAACGACCTTTACATGTCCTTATGGTACTTTCTCCTATCGGCGTATGCCTTTTGGCTTATGCAATGCTCCTGCTACCTTTCAAAGGTGTATGGTAGCTATTTTTCATGACATGATTGAAGACTTTATGGAAGTATTCATGGATGACTTCTCAGTCTTCGGTGATTCTTTTGACTCATGTCTTAAAAATCTTGAGCTTATGTTGATTAGGTGTGAAGAATCAAATCTTGTACTAAACTGGGAAAAATGCCATTTTACGGTAAAAGAGGGAATTGTATTGGGTCATAAAATTTCTTGTGCAGGTCTTGAGGTGGATCGGGCTAAAGTGGAAGTAATAGCCAAATTACCACCACCAACGAATGTGAAAGGTGTTAGAAGTTTTCTGGGGCACGCCGGTTTTTACCGGCGGTTCATTAAAGATTTTTCCAAAATTGCAACTCCCATGAACAAACTTCTTGAGAAGGACGCTCCATTTGTCTTTACGGACGAGTGTCTTACCGCCTTTAATCTTCTTAAAGCAAAGCTCACGCAGTCACCGATTCTCATATCGCCGAATTGGTCAATACCATTCGAACTTATGTGTGACGCCAGTGACTTTGCTATTGATGCCGTCTTGGGGCAAAGAATAGAAAAACATTTCAAGCCCATTTACTATGCTAGTAAGACACTGCAAGGAGCCCAACTTAATTACACTACCACCGAGAAGGAACTCCTTGCAATCGTCTTTTCGTTTGACAAATTCCGATCCTATTTAGTGCTAGCAAAGACGGTTGTCTACACAGACCACTCGGCATTAAAGTACTTGCTTTCTAAGCAAGATGCTAAATCCCGTTTAATACGTTGGGTCTTGCTTTTGCAAGAATTCGACATCGATATAAAAGATAAAAAGGGTGCCGAAAACCTAGCTGCCGATCACCTTTCTCGACTTGAGAACCCGAATCTTGGGGTTCTACATGAGACCGTTATCCAAGATAATTTTCCTGATGAAAATCTCATGAGAGTTGAGAAAATTAATGATCCATGGTTTGTAGACATTGCCAACTATCTTGCGGGTGGATTCCTAGAAACCGGTATGTCACACCAGAAAAGAAAGAAATTCTTTAGTGACTTAAAATACTATTTTTGGGAACACCCATATCTCTTTAAATAGTGTCCCGATGGGATAATCCGTCGGTGTGTTTCGGGGAAGGAATGCACCGAAATTCTGCTTGACTGTCACCTTGGTCCAACAGGGGGGCACTTTGGTCCCCAAATCACGGGGAAGAAAGTTTACGAGGCCGGTTTCTATTGGCCTACCATATTCAAAGATGCCTACGCTGTCTGTAAAGCTTGTGACGCGTGCCAACGGGCCGGTCAAATAACTAAACGGGATGAAATGCCTCAACAAAGCATCCAAGTATGCGAGGTGTTCGATGTTTGGGGAATTGACTTTATGGGCCCCTTTCCAAAATCTCATTCTTACCTCTACATACTTGTCGCCATAGATTATGTTTCTAAATGGGCGGAGGCAAAACCTCTACCAACAAATGATGGCCGAGTAGTGGTAAACTTTTTGATGGAACTTTTCTCTAGGTTCGGCACACCAAAAGCTCTTATAAGTGACCGGGGCACCCACTTTTGCAATAAGCAATTGGAAAAGGTGTTGAAAAGATATGGAGTAATCCATAAAATTTCGACATCTTATCATCCCCAAACGAGTGGGCAAGTAGAAAACACCAACCGGTCATTAAAACGCATACTTGAAAAGACCGTTGGTGCCAATCCCAAAGAGTGGTCAACCAAGTTAAACGATGCATTGTGGGCTTTTCGCACGGCCTACAAAACACCGATTGGAACAACTCCTTTCCGTATGGTATACGGAAAAGCATGCCATCTCCCATTGGAGATTGAACATAAAGCACATTGGGCGCTAAGGGCATGCAATTTAGATTACCAAGAAGCGGGTCGGTTACGTTTGACCCAACTAAATGAATTAGATGAGTTGAGGCTTGAAGCCTATGACAACTCTCTAATTTACAAGAAAAAAACCAAACAATGGCACGAAAAAAGATTGAAATGTCCAAAGGAATTCATGGAAGGCGATCGTGTCCTTGTTTATAATTCCCGTTTCAAGTTATCACCCGGAAAGCTTAAGTCCCGATGGACGGGACCGTTTGTTGTTAGAAAGGTGTACCCTTATGGTACAGTCGAAATGGAGAACGGGAAGGGTGATATTTTTAAAGTGAATGGCCACCGGGTCAAACACTACGTTGATGGTCCCCTGGAAATTGAGGATGAGGTTAGCCTCAACTTCAAGAAAAACGCCTAAATCAAAACGGGGACGAGTTTGGTGAACGACTCATAAAAAAAATGGTTCACATTTGTAATTAGGTTTGTATTGTGTGCGCGATAAATTTTAGTTTGATACAAAATGATTAACGTATGACCTCGAAACGCGAACGACTCGAGAAATCAGATCAGTGAGTTTTAGTGTTACAGGACGCCATCCCATTTAGCTAGACGCCGTCCCACTTTTTAGATCAAGACGCCGTCTCAATTAGCTCGACGCCGTCCCAAAGTACTAACCGAGACGCCGTCCTCCATTCCGAGACGACGTCCCGACCCCCTGAGTCAGAAAAAAAATACGTTTTATACACTTACCCACTCATTTCTTATCCACAAAACACACTCTTCTCTATTTTTCTCTCCCAAAACCCGAACCATTCTCAAAAAACCCTAATTTCTACTTCAAATTCGCGATTTCCTCTTCAAATTCAAGCTTTAAATCATGAACTTTTGGGTATGAATACTCCATTTCTTCACTTTTCTTTATCAATTACTTGAATTATATGTTTATATCTATAAATTGGTTAAAGATTAGTGTGGGGTGTTTGATTTGCATGATTATTGTTAAGATTAACATACCTTAGATGTTTAAATTGCCCTTGTGTGTTTATTTTGCAAAAATTAATTGTTCTTAGGGGTTTATTCATGATACTAGGGTTTGAAGATTTTAAATCCGAATTTAGGGTACTTAATTTGTGATGATGAGTTATTGTATGATGTTTATGATTCTTGTGAAGTATTTGATTGTGTTGGTGATGTTGATGTCAATTTGGCCGGGTCATTTTTTTTTTGAATATTAGTAAATTTCTAAGCATATGATGAATTATAATGAATTTATGAAATGTGTATGCTTGTTTTTCATTTGTAAGGTCATGTTGAATCAAATAAGGGAATGGAATGCCATAATGTATGTGTTAAGATGGTCATTTGAGATAAAAAAAAAAAAAATTGTGAAAATTGCACTATGATTTGTGATGAATATGATTAGTATGCAAGGTTAAATGCTATGACCTATGACACAACATACTTGAATCCTTTAGGTCCTAAGTTTGTGCTACTTTGTTAAGTTGTGATTTTCATTTTTGAAAGTGTGTTAATGAATTCAAGTCGAGTTTGGTTGACTCTGGTATAAACTTGTAACATGCACTTTTGTTTAAATGAATCATAATAACTTTTTGAACTATGAATTGAATGATTAAGTTCTCCTGCTACTCGGTTATGTTTTAGCTAACATTAACACAACGGTTTCTATGTTCTTTTGGTTTTGTGTATAATGTTTTGCAGGGACAATCAAGCAGGGGAGGACCGGCTAAAAGAGGAAGACCATCAGGTTTGGCTCCACCAAGACAACCACCACCACCACCACCACAACAACATCATTCATCGTCTTCTTCCGGAGAAGAAGAAGAGGAGGATCTAAATGATCCTCGAGTTTGGTTAACACAGGTACAGAATGATGAAGACTACACCGAAACTTTTGAGAGAATTAACCGCAGGCCGATTAATGCCACTTGGTATTTTATCTGGGGGCCATTGGAGGAGGCGGGCATGCGCCGACATGTTACTAATTTACTCGCCATTCCTTACGGTAGAGTAGTAGCCCACGCCTGGGAACATGTTTTTAGCATCAATGAACCAATCTACCCGGTGCTTCTTAAAGAATTCTACTCTACTATGCGGTTTAGCAATGTAAGTGATTATTTGTCAACTGAGTTTCTACGGTTTCGTCTAGGAGGCCAAGATAGGGGTTTGAGCAGTTTTCAGCTTTGTAGAATTCTGGGTATTTTTGAGGAACTCACCGACACACAGTTAGGTGAATACTTGAGGGCTTCTGATTATGTTGGCCGACATCAGTTTGATGACACTTCTTATTGGCGCAGAATTTGTAAGCCAAATAATGCGCCGGCACATTTTCGATCAAGCAAACACCGGTACAACGAAATCGCAGCCCGAGATGATAAGCTGCTTCACCGACTCATCGCATGCACCTTTAATGCGAGGATTGAGGGACATGAGAAGGTGAAAACATTAGATTTGTGGATTATGAATCAAATCAAGTGGGGGGCCTATACCGACATTCCTGGGTTAATCGGTAACTATTTTCTTTCCATTGCTACAGAGACACGGCTACAGAAGCCACTTCTGGGGGGGGCACTACATAACCCGATTTGCCCGACACTTTAACATTGATTTCGACAGATTACAGGAACTTACGAGTATCATGAAACCATTGAAGAAGGTTTTTTATATTAATGCCGAAATCATTATGAAAGACAGGAATGGGCATTTGGTACCCTTTGTGGCAGCAGGTGCAGGTGGCGCGAGTAGCAGTGGTGTTCAACAGGAACAGCAGCAGGAAGAGGAGGCAGAAATGGAGGCACAGACCAATGTTGGTGAACAGGTTCCGTGGCATCCGTCCCAAGCGAATTGGGACAGTTTGGTTGGTAGTGTTAACAACATGAGATTGAGCCCGAACGAACAAAGGAGGCACAACCAACAAATGTGGGATAGTCAGGAAAGAATGGAGCGACGACAGATCGCTCAAGTACATGATCAGGGGTGGAACAGTTATGGTATTGATTGGAATAACCATAACTCTGAGTTATTTTATTCTAACCCCAAACAGTACTACGGTACGACACGTCTGACGCCACAATATTACACGGATCCGGAACACCCACCTCCACCTCATCCGATTTATAACTCTTCAGCTGCGATGCAAGAAGCTCGGGAAAGATTTGAGAGAGAATATCCACATGGGCGCCCGTACCGCGATGGTTCGGGTAATTATTCCTGGCCATACGGTAACTAGGCCTGCGTGCCTATTTGATCATTTTGTACTTTGGTTTGAGACTATTTTATTTGTGTGATGTATTTTGATACAATTTCGGTTTGTAATAATTTACTAATGGTGTGGTTTGATAAACGGTTGTGGTTGTAAAAACACCGTTATTTTTATTGTGATTTGTGTGGTTTGTTCATTTTTGCAGCATGTTTGAACTTCAAAGACTGGCAATAAGTTCAGCGACATTTGATATTATGATATGTGTATGATGATAATCGCGGAATGGACGATGCTCTTATGCTGGCAGTAAGTTCAGCGGCATCCGTCTACATATTCCACGATTTACAGGTTAAAAATTGAAAATTTCTACAATCACCCTATCACTTTGCCCTCTAAATTTAATCCTTTTTGTGATTTCATGCAATAAGGGCCTTGCATGATCTCAAGTGTGGGGTGGGGAATAGAAATTTATCGGGAACTCGTTTCACAAAAATTAAGGCATTTATTATAAAATTTTAAAATTTTCATGTAAGCCTTAAAAACGATTAAAAGCCCAAAAACCACGTTATACACATTAAGATCTTAAAATCTAGAAAATAAATGTTGGTTTACATTTTAAATTATTAATAGTCTTTGAAGTTGCACTATCATTCAATTATTTGAATGAAAATCCTACTAGTTTAGTAAGCTAACTTGTAGGTCACTTGTACCAAAACGAGTGTAAACCGTGAGAGAGCGGTGATTGTATAGCGTGGTCGGAAACCGGATCTCGCGCCAGATCGAAAACCTTAAGGACGATCCTCATTGTTTCTCCTAACAAGGACAATGTTGCGTCCGACCACCTATTATAACCAATAGGATGTATCTGTTCCATCCTCAAGGAAGTAAAGTCTTCCGAATGACACACTTACTGATTCAATTCAGAAGATGTAGTCCAGACCAGTCGTAGGGTGATAAAAACTCTTGAAAAGTCATTACTAACATCGACTGGAAATCTACCAGGCCTCAACGTCAAACAGGGAAACTGGTAGTCAAGGTTTGTCTCAATGAGGGGGATTAACTAGTAAAACGGGGGGGCACCATGTATACACAAAATGTTAGTGATTTATCAGATCCCCGGAAGGATAACCTCCAGAAAGGTAATATATCATCTTTTAAGCCTGATGAACTTCAATCTTTATGATTGACTTAACGGATTAGATGATTACCTCATGATTATCGATGATATCCGGACGTAATGTGTATCCTCCTAAGCACGTTATTTTCTACCGACATCTCGCGATGTTAGGTGCCGTGGGAGGGATTGGCTTGACCAATAGCGGGAAACCCGCACTCATTTTTCAAAATTCAGAAAATCCGACAAAATCGGAAAACGTGTCTAGTATTAAAAACTAGCATGATATTTTCAAAACCATAAAACGTTTTCATCAAGGTCCTGATTTCCCTAGGATCAAATTTTTCGGATACTTGGCTCTAATCTCCCAAAAATGTGTGTGTGTGTTTCCATCGTGTATATAGCGTGCGTGTGATTTCAACAAAAGTGTACTGTACTTAAAGCGTGTGTTTTATATAGTGCGAGTTGTGTTTCATATCAACGTGTGTGTTTCGTGTGCTTCGAATGATTCATGTAATGTTTGTAATATATATTGTGTGATTGTATTTGATAATTGTTCCACTTTGTAAAGAAAGAATTGCTTGAGGACAAGCAAGGTTTAAGTGTGGGGTGTTTTGATATTGCTCAATAACATCATATATATCTATCGCAATATCACTTAAAACGCTCTAGAATCGAAGATAATGAAGGTGATCTACAAGTGATAAGCCAAGATGCGCGAATTTGTATCGGAAGAATGATCTGCAAAGAATTTTGATGATTTATGACATTGGTCGATCCCGATACGAGTTAGGGTCAAGGTAGCACTCTAAAATGATAAAACAAGGCTTCTGATATGTTAGGCTTCGTCCAAATGAACTAATATTGAAAAGAAAATGAAACAGTGCCTAAAAACCATTCGGGACGCCGTCTAGCATAAGAGGACGCCGTCCTGGCCTTTTATCTGGGACGCCGTCTAGCATTATTAGGACGCCGTCCTGTCGTGTTTTATGGGACGCCGTCCTGCCTTTTGGGACGACGTCCCTTAGTAGGTGTACCCGACTTTTCTGCTTTTTACCTAATTTCTCCACTTTAAAGCTTCATTTTTGGGACTGTTTCAAAAAATAATACGAACCAGAGAGTTTAGAGGCGATTTTCAGGAGCAAATTGGAGAACTCCAACCTCTTTGAAGAGGCTCAACATCAAGGCATCATCCATCAAAACCTTCTTCATCCAAGAACTCTTGTTCTTGTAGGTTATTTACTTGTTCTCAGCAATGATTTCAGTTAATAATTTGATTGTATTGTTGTCTGTTACCATGATTGTTGGCTAGTTTCTATAATGTTTGTCTAGATTAATAACCAAGGTATTGGATGTAATCTTATTGATTGAATGTATTATGCGTGATAGATTGAAGCTTGAATTAAGAACCATGCTTATTGTTGTTAAAATCATTTGTATCTAGTTAATTGATATGTTGTTGATAAAGAGAACTCTTGTTGATGTATCATATTGATTTACAATCAACTTGTCTTAGATTGATTGTTTGCTAAACCGGACCAAGGGGGTAAACTAGATTAAAACGGTTAAACAAAATAGGAATGAATTGTGTAGAGCGAACGCAAAGACAATTGTTATTCAAGTCTTTGATCTTGTTGATCAACTAGTCATAAACGAAAAGGTCTAAGTAATAGGGAACCCTCGCTTAGTAATTCTAGTTTGAGTACTTACTAAAGAGAACTCTTGGCGAGTCGATTTAGGTGATTAGCATGCTTATAGTTATTTGATTACAAATACAAGAACCATAGTGAAAAGGGAACCCTTGATCTTGTTATTGTATTTGCGTGTTTATCCGAGAGAACTCTTAGTGAACCTATTATATAACTACACACATAATTATTCAATCAGGACTTAATATCTAAAAATACATCCAATACCGAGGGTAAAATATCTAGATAAACATTTCATCTCTTTGATTTAATTCAAAACTATCTTACTTGCTTTATTTGCATTTATTCTCATTTCATAAACTTAAAAGACAAAAATATTGTTTTTACATTTAACCTTCTTTGATTTGGCTAAATCGTTAAATAGCCACCAAAACATAAAACTTGTACTTTTAACTTTCATTCACTTAGTTAATCATAATATAGTTTCTAATTCTAGTTTGACTGATATAACTGTCCTTGGAACGATACACGGAACTAAACCAGTTACTATACTACTACACGATCGGGTACACTGCCCGTTAGTGTGTAGCAATCTCTAAAACCGGTATTTTCCATACGATAATTCATATACCACTTTTCGCACATCAGTTACTTACTTCTTGTTCCAGGTTTTGAATAGAAGCTTGTTGATTTCTAAATGCTTGAGCATTTTGTTCATTAGTTTGTTTTTGAGATGTGAAAAACTGCGTTTGAGTTACAACTAGCTTCGCCATCATATCTTCTAAATTCGGCTTTTTATCATCGGTTTGTTGTGGTGGTTTGTTTTGAAAATTAGGTCTTTGCTGATTGTAATTATTATTGGATACTTGTTGATTGCTAGGACCTTGTTAGTTGTTGTATGGAATATTTCTGTTATAGTTCTGGTTTTGATTGTAAATTGGTCTTGGCGGTTGATAATTATTCTGATAATTATTTTCAGGCCTTTGGTTTATGTATGCAATATTCTCTCTTTGTTCCATTGTTAGTTCAATACTGAGACAATCTTTTGTCAAATGTGGTCCTCCACACTGCTCACAACTAATTCTTATTGAGTGAATATCTTTAGTCATCTTTTCCATTCGTCTCTCCACAGCATCTATCTTTGCGGAAATGGAATCTAAGTCATGGCTAGAATCGGCTCTAGCTGCTTTAGATGATCTAACGATATCTTTTTCTTGGTGCCACTCATGTGAGTGGGAAGCAGTGTTATCAATAATTTTGTAAGCATCAGTTTCGGTTTTCTTCATAATAGAACCACCAGCTGCTATATCTATGTCTTTCCTTGTAGTGATGTCTCATCCTTGGTAGAATATTTGTACTATTTGACAGGTGTCTAAACCATGTTGCGGACATCCTCTTAACAACTTTCCAAATCTAGTCCACGCCTCATATAGAGTTTCATTCGGTTTCTGTGTGAACGTAACAATTTCTCCTTGAAGTCTTACGACTTTAGATGCCGGAAAGAATTGTTTAAGAAATTTTTCAACTAAAATGTCCCATGTATCAATCGCCCCTTCAGGTAACGATTCCAACCAATCTTTGGCTTCTCCCTTTAAAGTCCAGGGAAATAACATGAGATATATCTGTTCATCCTCAACTTCTCTTATTTTAAATAGAGTGCAGATCCTATTAAAGGTACGAAGATGTTCATTTGGATCTTCCTTCGGCGCACCACTAAATTGGCATTGATTAGTCACCATGTGTAGAATTTGTCCTTTGATTTCATAATCTGGCGCATTAATGTCTGGATGAGTAATTGTATGACCTTGGCCAGTGCGTTTAGCTCTCATTCGGTCTTCCATACTTAAAGGTTCCAGATTCTCCATAATTGAATTTGTTGAATCGGAATCACTAGAGGATTCTGATTTAATGGTTCGTTCCTCAACAATCTCTGTTTGAATGATTGGTGGTTCCGGAGGAAAATTTAGTGGTTTAGGATCTATGAATCGTCCCTGAATATTCTCCGGATTCTCAATTGTGAGGTCGGGTTCAAAAAATGGATTATCGGAAATTTGAACTGGAGTACTTGGTCGACTGGATGACGATTCTAAAGAAAAATCAACGGCGGTAATATTTGCTAAATGTCTTGATCTAGTTACAGGTGGTGAACGTACAAAATGTGGTGAACGTCTTGCCCGGTGCATTCACTGAATATCCTATTAGTTTTTAAAAAGGAAAGAAAAATTATATAAGTTATCCAATCAATAGACTTTTCTGATTTTGCCCACGTTTCGAATAGCCAAAAGATGCAGCAGAGGGGCAGGATTCGTTTGGTCTCAATATAATTGAGGACTGTTTGGCTCCAATAACCCAGTCCACGTACAAATCCAACTATTACTACGAACCAGAAAATTTTGATGTCTATCAATTTAACCACTTAAAATACATTTTTGTAATTTTAAGAAATTTAGATAAGAAGTAGAATAAAAATCTATGTCCTAAAAACTAGAATAGCGAGAAATAAGAAAGAAAAAGAGTGTGTCGAAAAAGGTCGAAAAAGAAAAATGGTTGAAAAATAAAAGGTGACGGAAAAATAAAAGAAACTTATAAAACTTAAAAATACTTGACTAACCTAACCTTATTACCACAACTAACTTAAAATTATAATCGCAAATTGAGATTACTAATTGGAATGATAATTGATACATAGGTAAAAGTCGTCTAAAAATATTAAAACTTACAAGAAAAACTATATCCCAAATGGAAATAACTTAAAAAGAAACTAAAACTTAAAAAGGCGTCGCAAAATTCTAAAGCACTTAAATCTTAGTCTAAAGAAAAAGCACTTAAGGAATTCTACGGCAAAGCCTAAAAATCTAGAAGTAAAAATAACTATGGCAAAAACTAAGTTTAAAACTAAATATGAGCTAAAAATACAAATATTACGCTAAAACGATTAAAAAGGGACAAAATATAAAAATATACAAAAAGTTGTAAAAAGTACAAATTTTATAAAAATATTATTTTTATATTAATTATTTATTAAAACTATTAATTTTACAATTTAATTAAACTAATTTAACTAAAATACAAATTAAATAAAAAGTAAAACTAATTATAATAATAATAAGTAATTAGGGTTAATAATAATAATAATTAATAATTACCCCGTATTTAATGCGAATTAGGGTTTCAGTCACGGGTGTCAGGGCTGCTCCGCGAGTCGCGGTATTCGAGGCTGCAAACTCCGCGAGTCGCGGGGTTCCAATTTTCAACTCAGGTACAGTTTAAAATTCGACGCATTTTTTTTTATTTTATATTTTTCTGTTTTCTGTTTTAAAATCTAAAATATTTATATAATAAAAACTTATATTTAAAAACTAAAATAAAAATAGAACTACTTTTTAATTTTAAAAATATCTTAAAAATAGATTTATATATATATTAATTTTTTTTCGTTTTTTTTTATGTTCTAAATAAACACAAAATATTTAAATAAAACTTATATTTTTATAAAATACAAATAAAGAAACTTTACAAAACTTAAATATTTAATAAATTCTTAAAAATATTTATATTTTTGTTTTCTTTTTATGTTTTCGAATAATTAAAAACGTATTTTTACAAAAGTGAATTTTAATAAAAGTAAACTAAAAATAAAAATCATTTTTTTTTATGTAGCGTTGCGCTTCCGGCTTTTAAGCTAGATTGTTCCCCGGTAGCGGCGCCAAAAATAACTTGATGTTATGCGAGGTGTATATAAAATAGCTTTATATTTTAGCAGGAAATACTATTAAATACGATACAATTTTACACAAGATATTTATTTATTTAGAGAATGGATATACTTAAACCTTGCTACAACACTTATAGGCAGTGTACCTAATCGTACAGTAGTGTAGTTTTTAGTAAGTCTGGTTCGTTCCACAGGGAAAATCTTTAAACAAAGCTTAACGCTATATTAGTTTACTTTTATAAAAATACAAATATATATATAAGTAATATTATTATTATAAAGGGGAGTTTTTACCGTTTAATGACCGGTTTGTCGATTTTAAAACTTTAGTCGCAGTTAAAACCAAATGTAAAATAATAAATAAATACAATACTTAATTTAAAGCGTAAAGTAAATAACGATAATGAAATTGCGAATAATAAAAGTGCGATAAAATAAACTTGCGATAATTAAAAAGTACGATAATTAAAAGTGCAATTAAATACAATAACAATAAAAATGCGATAATTAGAAGTGCAATTAAATATAAAATAAAGGAAATTAAATATGAAATAAAAGAATTATGCTTATTTAAACTTCCGTAATCATGATGTTTAACGTGTTGATTTTAGTTTTATGCCCATGGGTTAATTGTCCTTTGTCCTAGATTATTTAATATGTCCGTCTGGTTTTTGTCCATAACAGTCCATCAGTCATAAATATAAAGTGCGAGTGTCCTCGTCAAATTATCCTTATACCCGAAGTTTAAATATTCCAACTAATTGGGGACTTAAACTGTAACAAGATTTTAATACTTTGTTTAATAATTACACCAGGATGTCGACTGAGTGTAACCCAAGGTTTTAATACTTTGTTATCAATTATGCCAAGTGTCCTTGTACATAATTTCACCCCTGTTTTAATAATTCTAGTGGCTATTAATCCATTCCCGTGTCCGGTTAAATGAACGATTATTTGTACATATAAATACCCCGCCCATCGTGTCCGATCGAGTGTATATGGTAATTTATAGGGACGTCCAATTGTAAATATTTATATTAACATTAACAAACTATCATTTAGTTAAACAAATATAAAGCCAATTAATAGCCCATAGTCTAATTTCCACAAGTGTCATTCTTTTGTCCAAACCCCAATTACGGTACAAAGCCCAATTGCCCAATTACCCAATTTTAGTAATTAGCCCGACATCATGATTACTTCGGATTAAATAAGCATAATAATAACATAGCTACGAGACATTAATGTAAAAAGGTTGAACATAACTTACAATGATTAAAAATAGCGTAGCGTTACACGGACAGAATTTCGACTTACACCCTTACAACATTCGCTAACATACCCTTATTATTAGAATTATAATTAGAATTAAAATTAAAATATAAATATAAATATATTTACGTATACATATATAGAGAGAGATTGAATTTTTTTATGATCAAAATGATCAGAATTCGTTTGGCTTTATAGGGAATTGAGTTCAGGGGTACTCCGCGACTCGCGGCAATTTTTGCCTTCAAAGTCCGCGAGTCGCGGAGTTTGAAAATACAGCTCACCCTCCTTTGGCTTCTTTCGTGCCGACGATTTATAAATATATTATAATATATATATTAATTTTAAGAATTAATTATATATTATATTATATTTATATACATAGTTGACTCGTAATTTTTAGTCCATTGCGTCGAGCGTTGAGAGTTGACTCATGTCCCGGTTCCGGATTTTCGAACGTCCTTGCGTACAATTTTATATTTTGTACTTTGCGTTTTGAATCTTGTACTCTTGTAATTTCGAGACGTTTCTTATCAATAATTGGAACCTCTTTGATTGTATTTTGTACTTTTGAGCTTTTTGGACCTTTGCGTCTTCAATTCATCGAATCTGTCTTTTGTCTTCACCTTTTATTATTTAAACGAATATCACTTGTAAATAGAACAATTGCAACTAAAAGCTTGTCTTTCTTGAGGAATAATGCTATGAAATATATGTTCGTTTTTAGCATTATCAGTAGACCTGATGGTTTCTGATGTTCAGCTTTGACCTTAGAACACGTCAAACATTCTCCTACATATTTAGCAATATCGGCTTTCATACATAGCCACCAAAAATGTTTCTTAAGATCCTTGTACATCTTCCCCGTTCCAAGATGTATTGAGTATCTGGTTTTATGAGCTTCTCTAAGTACCATTTCTCTCATATCTCCAAATTTTGGTACCCAAATTCTTTCAGCCCTATACCGGGTTCCGTCTTCCCGAATATTAAGATGCTTCTCCGATCCTTTGGGTATTTCATCCTTTAAATTTCCCTCTTTTAAAACTCCTTGTTGCGCCTCCTTTATTTGAGTAGTAAGGTTAGTATGAATCATTATATTCACAGATTTTACTCGAATGGGTTCTCCGTCCTTTCTGCTCAAGGCGTCGGCTACCACATTTGCCTTCCCCGGGTGGTAATGAATCTCAAAGTCGTAATCATTAAACAATTCAATCCACCTACGCTGCCTCATATTCAGTTGTTTCTGATTAAATATGTGTTGAAGACTTTTGTGGTCGGTATATATAATACTTTTGACCCCATATAAGTAGTGCCTCCAAGTCTTTAATGCAAAAACAACCGCGCCTAATTCTAAATCATGCGTCGTATAATTTTGCTCGTGAATCTTCCATTGTTTAGACGCATAAGCAATCACCTTCGTCCGTTGCATTAATACACAACCGAGACCTTGCTTTGATGCGTCACAATAAATCACAAAATCAACATTCCCTTCAGGCAATGACAATATAGGTGCCGTAGTTAGCTTTTTCTTCAATAATTGAAACGCCTTCTCTTGTTCATCCTTCCATTCAAATTTCTTTCCTTTATGCGTTAATGCAGTCAAGGGTTTTGCTATTTTGGAGAAATCTTGGATGAATCTTCTGTAGTAACCAGCCAATCCTAAAAATTGACGTATATGCTTCGGAGTTTTTGGGGTTTCCCACTTTTCAACGATTTCGATCTTTGCCGGGTCCACCTGGATACCTTCTTTGTTCACTATGTGACCGAGCAATTGAACTTCTTCCAACCAAAATGCACACTTTGAAAACTTAGCGTACAGTTTTTCTTTCCTCAATACTTCTAGCACTTTTCTCAAATGTTCTTCGTGCTCTTGATCATTCTTTGAGTAAATAAGTATGTCATCGATGAAAACAATGACAAACTTGTCAAGATATGGCCCACACACTCGGTTCATAAGGTCTATGAACACAGCTGGTGCGTTGGTCAATCCAAACGACATAACCATAAACTCGTAATGACCATAACGCGTCCTAAAAGCAGTTTTTGGAATATCATCCTCCTTTACTCGCATTTGATGATATCCAGAACGTAAATCGATCTTCGAATAAACCGACGAGCCTTGTAGTTGATCAAAAAAGTCGTCAATTCTCGGCAGTGGATAACGGTTTTTGATGGTAAGTTTGTTCAACTCTCTGTAGTCAATACACAACCTAAATGTACCATCCTTCTTCTTGACAAACAAAATAGGAGCTCCCCACGGTGATGTGCTTGATCGAATGAAACCATGCTCTAAAAGTTCTTGTAATTGGCTTTGCAGTTCTTTCATCTCGCTGGGTGCGAGTCTGTAAGGAGCATGAGCTATTGGTGCAGCTCCTGGTACAAGATCTATTTGAAATTCAACAGATCGATGTGGAGGTAGTCCCGGTAATTCTTTCGGAAATACATCGGGAAATTCTTTTACGACGGGAACATCATTGATGCTCTTTTCTTCGGTTTGTACTTTCTCGACGTGTGCTAGAACATCATAGCAACCTTTTCTTATTAATTCTTGTGCCTTCAAATTACTAATAAGATGTAGCTTCATGTTGCCCTTTTCTCCGTACACCATTAAGGGTTCTCCTTCTTCTCGTACAATGCGAATTGCATTTTTATAACATACGATCTCTGCTTTCACCTTCTTCATCCAGTCCATGCCAACTATTACATCAAAACTCCCTAACTCTACTGGTATCAAATCAATCTTAAATATTTCGCTACCCAGTTTAATTTCTCGATTCCGGCATATATTATCTGATGAAATTAATTTACCGTTTGCTAATTCGAGTAAAAATTTACTATCCAACGGCGTCAATGGACAACTTAATTTAGCACAAAAATCTCTACTCATATAGCTTCTATCCGCACCCGAATCAAATAAAACGTAAGCAGATTTATTGTCAATAAGAAACGTACCCGAAACAAGCTCCGGGTCTTCTTGTGCCTCTGCCGCATTAATATTGAAAACTCTTTCGCGGCCTTGTCCATTCGTATTCTCCTGGTTCGGGCAATTTCTAATAATGTGGCCCGGTTTTCCACATTTATAACAAAGTACATTGGCATTACTTGCTCCGACACTACTTGCTCCGCCATTACTCATTCCAACACCATTTGTTCCTTTCGTTCTGTTAACCCCTGGTCCGTAGACCTCACACTTCGCAGCGCTATGACCATTTCTTTTACACTTGTTGCGAAATTTGGTGCAGAACCCCGAGTGATACTTTTCACACCTTTGGCATAGCTGCTTTTGATTGTTGTTGTTGTTGTTGCGGTTATTATTGTTGTTGGGATGATTGTTGTAGTTGCTGTTGTTGTTGTTGTTGTTGTTGTTATTGTTGTTGTTGTTGTTGTTGTTGTTGTTGTTGTTGTTGGGCCGTTTGTTGTAGTTGCGATTGATGTTGCGATTGTTGGGATAGTTGTTGCGATTATTGTTGTAATTGCTGTTGTTGTTGTATTGGTGATTCTTATCACCGTTTTCCTCCCACTTTCTTTTGACTTGCTTCACATTAGCCTCTTCAGCAGTCTGTTCTTTAATTCTTTCTTCAATCTGGTTCACTAGTTTGTGAGCCATTCTACATGCCTGTTGTATGGAGGCGGGCTCGTGTGAACTTATATCTTCTTAGATTCTTTTCGGTAATCCTTTCACAAACGCGTCGATCTTCTCTTCCTCATCTTCGAACGCTCCCGGACACAATAGGCACAATTCTGTGAATCGTCTTTCGTACGTGGTAATATCAAATCCTTGGGTTCGTAACCCTCTAAGTTCTGTCTTGAGCTTATTGACCTCGGTTCTGGGACGGTACTTCTCGTTCATCAAGTGCTTGAATGCTAACCACGATAGTGCGTAAGCATCATCTTGTCCCACTTGCTCTAGATAGGTATTCCACCATGTTAACGCAGAACCTGTGAAGGTATGCATAGCGTACTTCACTTTATCCTCTTCAGTACACTTACTTATGGCAAACACCGATTCGACCTTCTCGGTCCACCGTTTCAATCCGATTGGTCCTTCGGTTCCATCAAATTCCAAAGGTTTGCAGGCAGTGAATTCTTTGTAGGTGCATCCTACATGATTTCCTGTACTGCTAGATCCAAGGTTATTGTTGGTATGTAGCGCAGCCTGTACTGCGGCTATGTTTGAAGCTAGAAAAGTACGGAATTCCTCTTCATTCATATTCACGGTTTGTCGAGTAGTCGGTGCCATTTCCTTCAAAGAGTCAAATGAAATAAGTTAATCATACAGAATATTAAGAGTAGTCAATAGTATCTCGTAGCATAATATGAACTCATTTATAAAAGCTTTTTCTTCATATTAGCGTTTTATAAGTTTAAATTCGGGTAGTACCTACCCGTTAAGTTCATACTTAGTAGCTAATATACAATTCAACTACTACAATTCTATATGAAGAACTGATTATAATAATATTTCGCGTTCAAACTTTTACACAATATTTTACAAACTTACAATACCGCTTATTTTACATAAGGCATGAAATATAGCACACAATAACTTTGATACAAGATAGTTGTGAAGATAATTCTAGCTAGTACACAAGTCGTTCAGCAAAGGCAATAAAGACACGTAATTCATACGTCCAGAAACAAGTCATGCATTCTGGTTTTACTAGGACTACTTCCCTTCCTTGGTCTTGTGGAACATAACCGTTATGGCCGTTGATAAGACAGTGTGTTGTAACGTCGTCAAAGGGACGAGGGTTACGTAATGACCAACAGTCTCGTAATAACCTAAAAACCTCATTTCTTACCCCAATTACCGACTCCGTCACTTGTGGGAATGTTTTGTTTAATAGTTGTAGCCCGATGTTCTTTTTCTCACTTTGGTGAGAAGCGAACATTACTAACCCGTAAGCATAGCATGCTTCTTTATGTTGCATGTTAGCTGCTTTTCTAAATCATGAAGTCCTATATTCGGATACATTGAGTCAAAATAATTTCTTAACCCGTTGCGTAAAATAGCATTTGGGTTCCCCGCAATATATGCGTCAAAGTAAACACATCGTAACTTATGGGTTTCCCAATGTGATATCCCCCATCTTTCAAACGAAAGTCTCTTATAAACCAAGACATTCTTGGAACATTCTTCGAATGTCTTACAAACTGATTTCGCCGTAAATAGTTGTGCCGAAGAATTCTGACCGACTCTAGACAAGATTTCATCAATCATGTCTCCGGGTAGGTCTCTTAAAATATTGAGTTGTCTATCCATTTTGTGTTTTTATACTGTAAAATAGACAAGAGTTAGATTCATAAAAAAAATACTTATTAATACAAGCAATTTTTACATATATCATAAAGCATAAGCACACTATATTACATATATTACACCACATGAATACAACTATCTTATTCCGACTCGCTCGTTTCTTCTTCTTCGGTTTTGGTTCATTTTGCCAAGTTTCTTGGGATATATGATGTTCCCCTAATACGAGCTGTCGTTTTCCACAACGGTTTAGAAAAATCTGGTGGTTTAGAGGTTCCCGGGTCATTGTTACAACTTAAGGAATTCGGGGGTTGACGATACATATAAAGTTCATCGGGGTTGGAATTAGATTTCTCTATTTTTATGCCCTTTCCCTTATTATTTTCTTTTGCTTTTTTTAAATTCAGTTGGGGTAATTTCTATAACATCATCGGAATTCTCGTCGGAATCCGATTCATCAGAGAATTGGTAATCCTCCCAATATTTTGCTTTCTTGGCGGAAACACCATTGACCATAATTAACCTTGGTCGGTTGGTTGAGGATTTTCTTTTACTTAACCGTTTTATTATTTCTCCCACCGGTTCTATTTTCTCCTCCGGTTCCTCCTCTTCCGGTTCTGATTCTTCTTCCGGTTCTTCTTCGGGAACTTGTGAATCAGTCCAATATATATTCGACTCTTCATTATTATTAGGTGAGTCAATGGGACTAGTTCTAGAGGTAGACATCTATCACATAATATCAAACACGTTAAGAGATTAATATATCACATAATATTCACATGTTAAAAATATATAGTTTCCAACAAAATTTGTTAAGCAATCATTTTTAAAGAAAACACGGTCGAAGTCCAGACTCACTAATGCATCCTAACAAACTCGATAAGACACACTAATGCAAATATTCTGGTTCTCTAAGACCAACGCTCGGATACCAACTGAAATGTCCCGTTCTTATTGATTAAAAACGTTCCATATTAATTAATTTCGTTGCGAGGTTTTGACCTCTATATGAGACGTTTTTCAAAGACTGCATTCATTTTTAAAACAAACCATAACCTTTATTTCATAAATAAAGGTTTAAAAAGCTTTACGTAGATTATCAAATAATGATAATCTAAAATATCCTGTTTACACACGACCATTACATAATGGTTTACAATACAAATATGTTACATCAAAATCAGTTTCTTGAATGCAGTTTTTACACAATATCATACAAACATGGACTCCAAATCTTGTCCTTATTTTAGTATGCAACAGCGGAAGCTCTTAGTATTCACCTGAGAATAGACATGCTTTAAACGTCAACAAAAATGTTGGTGAGTTATAGGTTTAACCTATATATATCAAATCGTAACAATAGACCACAAGATTTCATATTTCAATACACATCCCATACATAGAGATAAAAATCATTCATATGGTGAACACCTGGTAACCGACATTAACAAGATGCATATATAAGAATATCCCCATCATTCCGGGACTCCCTTCGGATATGATATAAATTTCGAAGTACTAAAACATCCGGTACTTTGGATGGGGTTTGTTAGGCCCAATAGATCTATCTTTAGGATTCACGTCAATTAGGGTGTCTGTTCCCTAATTCTTAGATCACCATACTTAATAAAAAGGGGAATATTCGATTTCGATAATTCAACCATAGAATGTAGTTTCACGTACTTGTGTCTATTTTGTAAATCATTTATAAAACCTGCATGTATTCTCATCCCCAAAATATTAGATTTTAAAAGTGGGACTATAACTCACTTTCACAGATTTTTACTTCGTCGGGAAGTAAGACTTGACCACTGGTTGATTCACGAACCTATAACAATATATACATATATATCAAAGTATGTTCAAAATATATTTACAACACTTTTAATATATTTTGATGTTTTAAGTTTATTAAGTCAGCTGTCCTCATTAGTAAACTACAACTCAAACTATATATATTTTGGAATCAACCTCAACCCTGTATAGCTAACTCCAACATTCACATATAGAGTGTCTATGGTTGTTTCGAAATATATATAGATGTGTCGACATGATAGGTCGAAACATTGTATACGTGTCTATGGTATCTCAAGATTATATAATATACAATACAAGTTGATTAAGTTATGGTTGAAATAGATTTGTTACCGATTTTCACGTACCTAAAATGAGAAAAATTATCCAATTTTGTTTTACCCATAACTTCTTCATTTTAAATCCGTTTTGAGTGAATCAAATTGATTTGGTTTCATATTGAACTCTATTTTATGATTCTAAACAGAAAAATTATATGTTTATAGTCGGAAAAATAAGTTACAAGTCATTTTTGTAAAGGTAGTCATTTCAGTCGAAAGAACGACGTCTAGATGACCATTTTAGAAAACATACTTCGACTTTGAGTTTAATCATAATTTTTGGATATAGTTTCATGTTCATAATAAAAATGATTTTCTCAGAATAACAACTTTTAAATCAAAGTTTATCATAGTTTTTAATTAACTAACCCAAAACAGCCCGCGGTGTTACTACGACGGCGTAAATCCGGTTTTACGGTATTTTTCATGTTTCCAGGTTTTAAATCATTAAGTTAGCATATCATATAGATATAGAACATTTGTTTAGTTGATTTTAAAAGTCAAGTTAGAAGGATTAACTTTTATTTGCGAACAAGTTTAGAATTAACTAAACTATGTTCTAGTGATTACAAGTTTAAACCTTCGAATAAGATAGCTTTATATGTATGAATCGAATGATGTTATGAATATCATTACTACCTCAAGTTCCTTGGATAAACCTACTGGAAATGAGAAAAATAGATCTAGGTTCAAAGGATCCTTGGATGGCTTGAAAGTTCTTGAAGCAGAATCATGACACGAAAACAATTTTAAGTAAGATTTCCACTCGAAATAAGATTGTTATAGTTATAGAAATTGAATTAAAGTTTGAATATGATTATTACCTTGTATTAGAAAGATAACCTACTGTAAGTTACAAAGGTTTCTTGATCTTGGATGATTACTTGGAATGGATTTAGAAAACTTGGAAGTAAACTTGCAATCTTGGAAGTATTCTTGATTTTATGAAACTAGAACTTTTGGAATTTATGAAGAACACGTAGAACTTGAAGATAGAACTTGAGAGAGATCAATTAGATGAAGAAAATTGAAGAATTAAAGTGTTTGTAGGTGTTTTTGGTCGTTGGTGTATGGATTAGATATAAAGGATATGTAATTTTGTTTTCATGTAAATAAGTCATGAATGATTACTCATATTTTTGTAATTTTATGAGATATTTCATGCTAGTTGCCAAATAATGGTTCTCACATGTGTTAGGTGACTCACATGGGATGCTAAGAGCTGATCATTGGAGTGTATATACCAATAATACATACATCTAAAAGCTGTGTATTGTACGAGTACGAATACGGGTGCATACGAGTAGAATTGTTGATGAAACTGAACGAGGATGTAATTGTAAGCATTTTTGTTAAGTAGAAGTATTTTGATAAGTGTCTTGAAGTCTTTCAAAAGTGTATGAGTACATATGAAAACACTACATGTATATACATTTTAACTGAGTCGTTAAGTCATCGTTAGTCGTCACATGTAAATGTTATTTTGAAACCTTTAGGTTAACGATCTTGTTGAATGTTATTAACCCATTATTTATTATAACAAATGAGATGTTAAATTGTTATATTATCATGATATTATGATATATAATATATCTTAGTATGATGTATATACAGTTAAATGTCGTTACAACGATAATCGTTACATATATGTCTCGTTTCGAAATCATTAAGTTAGTAGTCTTATTTTTACATATGTATTTCATTGTTAATACACTTAATAATATATTTACTTATAATTTAACATAATTAACCAAGTGTATCAATATCTTAATATGATTCATATGTACCTAGTAAGACGTTGTTATAACGATAATCGTTATATATATCGTTTTCGAGTTTCTTAAATTAATAGTCTCATTTTTATGTATATAACTCATTGTTAAAATACCTAATGAGATACATAATTATAATAAAATCATGTTAACTATATATATAACCATATATATGTCATCGTATAGTTTTTACAAGTTTTAACGTTCGTGAATCACCGGTCAACTTGGGTGGTCAATTATCTATATGAAACCTATTTCAATTAATCAAGTCTTAACAAGTTTGATTGCTTAACATGTTGGAAACACTTAATCATGTAAATAACAATTTCATTTAATATATATATATAAACATGGAAAAGTTCGGGTCACTACTGCAGTCCTTGGCAATTTAGTGATGAAATCCATGGTAATGTTTTCCCATTTCCATTCCGGGATTTTGGGTTGTTGAAGTAGACCTGATGGTTTCTGATGCTCAGCTTTGACCTTAGAACACGTCAAACATTCTCCTACATATTTAGCAACATCAGCTTTCATACCCGGCCACCAAAAATATTTCTTGAGATCCTTGTACATCTTCCCCGTTCCAGGATGTATTGAGTATCTGGTTTTATGAGCTTCTCTAAGTACCATTTCTCTCATATCTCCAAATTTTGGTACCCAAATCCTTTCAGCCCTATACCGGGTTCCGTCTTCCCGAATATTAAGATGCTTCTCCGATCCTTTGGGTATTTCATCCTTTAAATTTCCCTCTTTTAAAACTCCTTGTTGCGCCTCCTTTATTTGAGTAGTAAGGTTATTGTGAATCATTATATTCATAGATTTTACTCGAATGGGTTCTCTGTCCTTCCTGCTCAAGGCATCGGCTACCACATTTGCCTTCCCCGGGTGGTAACGAATCTCAAAGTGGTAATCATTCAGCAATTCAATCCACCTACGCTGCCTCATATTCAGTTGTTTCTGATTAAATATGTGTTGAAGACTTTTGTGGTCGGTATATATAATACTTTTGACCCCATATAAGTAGTGCCTCCAAGTCTTTAATGCAAAAACAACCGCGCCTAATTCCAAATCATGCGTCGTATAATTTTGTTCGTGAATCTTCAATTATCTAGACGCATAAGCAATCACCTTTGTTCGTTGCATTAATACACAACCGAGACCTTGCTTTGATGTGTCACAATAAATCACAAAATCATCATTCCCTTCAGGCAATGACAATATAGGTGCCGTAGTTAGCTTTTTCTTCAATAACTGAAACACTTTCTCTTGTTCATCCTTCCATTCAAATTTCTTCCCTTTATGCGTTAATGCAGTCAAGGGTTTTTCTATTCTGGAAAAGTCTTGGATGAACCTTCTGTAGTAACTAGCTAGTCCTAAAAACTGGCGTATGTGTTTCGAAGTTTTTGGGGTTTTCCACTTTTCAACAGTTTCTATCTTTGCCGGATCCACCTTAATACCTTCTTTGTTCACTATGTGACCGAGGAATTGAACTTCTTCCAACCAAAATGCACACTTTGAAAACTTAGCGTACAATTCTTCCTTCCTCAATACTTCTAACACCTTTCTCAAATGTTCACCGTGTTCTTGGTCATTCTTTGAGTAAATAAGTATGTCATCAATGAAAACAATGACAAACTTGTCAAGGTATGATCCACACACACGGTTCATAAGGTCCATGAACACAGCTGGTGCGTTAGTCAATCCAAACGGCATAACCATAAACTCGTAATGACCATAACGCGTCCTAAAAGCAGTCTTTGGAATATCATCTTCTTTCACCCGCATTTGATGATACCCGGAACGTAAGTCAATCTTTGAATAAACAGACGAGCCTTGTAGTTGATCAAATAAGTCGTCGATTCTCGGTAGTGGGTAGCGGTTCTTGATGGTAAGTTTGTTCAACTCTCGGTAGTCGATACACAACCTGAATGTACCATTTTTCTTCTTGACAAACAAAACAGGAGCTCCCCACGGTGATGTGCTTGGTCGAATGAAACCACGTTCTAAAAGTTCTTGTAATTGACTTTGCAGTTCTTTCATTTCGCTGGGTGCGAGTCTGTAAGGAGCACGAGCTATTGGTGCAGCTCCTGGTACAAGATCTATTTGAAATTCAACGGATCGATGTGGGTGTAATCCCGGTAATTCTTTCGGAAATACATCGGGAAATTCTTTTGCGACGGGAACATCATTGATGCTCTTTTCTTCAGTTTGTACTTTCTCGACGTGTGCTAGAACAGTATCGCAACCTTTTCTTATTAGTTTTTGTGCCTTCAAATTACTAATAAGATGTAGCTTCGTGTTGCCCTTTTCTCCGTACACCATTAAGGGTTTTCCTTTTTCTCGTATAATGCGAATTGCATTTTTGTAACAAACGATCTCTGCTTTCACTTCTTTCAACTAGTCCATACCGATTATCACATCAAAACTCAATAACTCTACTGGTATCAAGTCAATCTTAAATGTTTCGCTAACCAGTTTAATTTCTCGATTCCGACATATATTATCTGCTGAAATTAATTTACCATTTGCTAATTTGAGTAAAAATTTACTATCCAAAGGCGTCAATGGGCAACTTAATTTAGCACAAAAATCTCTACTCATATAGCTTCTATCCGCACCCGAATCAAATAAAACGTAAGCAGATTTATTATCAATAAGAAATGTACCCGTAACAAGCTCCGGGTCTTCCTGTGCCTCTGCCGCATTAATATTGAAAACTCTTCCGCGGACTTGTCCATTCGTGTTCTCCTGGTTCGGGCAATTCTTAATAATGTGGCCCAGTTTTCCACATTTATAACAAACTACATTGGCATAACTTGCTCCAACACTACTTGCTCCGCCATTACTCGTTCCGACACCATTTGTTCCTTTCGTTCTGTTAACCCCTGGTCCGTAGACCTCACACTTCGCCGCGCTATGACCATTTCTTTTACACTTGTTGCAAAATTTGGTGCAGAACCCCGAGTGATACTTTTCACACCTTTGGCATAGCTGCTTCTGATTGTTGTTGTTGTTGCGGTTATTATTGTTGTTGGGATGATTGTTGTAGTTGCTGTTATTGTTGTTGTTGTTGTTGTTGTTGTTGTTGTTATTGTTGTTGTTGGGCCGTTTGTTGTAGTTGAGATTGATGTTGCGATTGTTGGGATAGTTGTTGCGATTATTGTTGTAATTGCTGTTGTTGTATTGGTGATTCTTATCACCGTTTTCCTCCCACTTTCTTTTGACTTGCTTCACATTGGCCTCTTCAGCAGTCTGTTCTTTAATTCTTTCTTCAATCTGGTTCACTAGTTTGTGAGCCATTCTACATGCCTGTTGTATGGAGGCGGGCTCGTGTGAACTTATATCTTCTTGGATTCTTTCCGGTAATCCTTTCACAAACGCGTCGATCTTCTCTTCCTCATCTTCGAACGCTCCCGGACACAATAAGCACAATTCTGTGAATCGTCTTTCGTACGTGGTAATATCAAATCCTTGGGTTCGTAACCCTCTAAGTTCTGTCTTGAGCTTATTTACCTCGGTTCTGGGATGTTACTTCTCGTTCATCAAGTGCTTGAATGCTGACCACGGTAGTGCGTAAGCATCATCTTGTCCCACTTGCTCTAGATTGGTATTCCACCATGTTAACGCAGAACCGGTGAAGGTATGCGTAGCGTACTTCACTTTGTCCTCTTCAGTACACTTACTTATGGCAAACACCGATTCGACCTTCTCAGTCCACCGTTTCAATCCGATCGGTCCTTCGGTTCCATCAAATTCCAAAGGTTTGTAGGCAGTGAATTCTTTGTAGGTGCATCCTACACGATTTCCTGTACTGCTAGATCCAAGGTTATTGTTGGTATGTAGCGCAGCCTGTACTGCGGCTATGTTTGAAGCAAGAAAGGCACGAAATTCCTCTTCACTCATATTCAAGGTGTGTCGAGTAGTCGGTGCCATTTCCTTCCAAATAGTCAAATGAAACGAGTTAATCATATAGAATATCAAGAGTAGTCAATAGTATTTCGTAGCGTAATATGAACTTATTTATAAAAGCTCTTTCTTCATATTAGCGTTTTATACTCTTTAATTCTGGTAGTACCTACCCGTTAAGTTCATACTTAGTAGCTAACATACCATTTCAACTACTACAATTCTATATGAAAAACTAATCATAACAAAAAAAAAAATATATCATATTCAAACCTTTATACAATAACTTGCAAACTTACAATACCGCTATTTTACATATAGCATGAAATATAGCACATAAAACTTTGATACAAAGTAGTTGCGAAGATAATTCTAGTTAATAAATAAGGCGTTCAGCAAAGGCAACAAAGACACGTAATTCATACGTCCAGAAACAAGTCATGCATTCTGGTTTTACTAATACCACTTCCCAACCTTGGTCTTGCGGAACGTAACCATTGTGACCGATAGTATGACAACGTGTTGTAACGTCGTCAAAAGGGCGAAGGTTACGTAATGACCAACAATCTCGTAATAACCTAAAAACCTTATTTCTTACCTCAATTACCGACTCCGTCACTTGTGGGAACGTTTTGTTTAATAGTTGTAGCCCGATGTTCTTTTTCTCACTTTGGTGAGAAGCGAACATTACTAACCCATAAGCATAACATGCTTCTTTATGTTGCATGTTAGCCGCTTTTTCTAAATCATGAAGTCCTATATTCGGATACATTGAGTCAAAATAATTTCTTAACCCGTTACGTAAAATAGCATTTGGGTTCCCCGCAATATATGCGTCAAAGTAAACACATCGTAACTTATGGGTTTCCCAATGTGATATCCCCCATCTTTCAAACGAAAGCCTTTTATAAACTAAGGCATTCTTGGAATGTTCTTCGAATGTCTTACAAACTGATTTTGCCATAAATAGTTGTGCCGAGGAATTCTGACCGACTCTAGACAAGATTTCATCAATCATGTCAACGGATAAGTCTTCTAAAATATTGGGTCATCTATCCATTTTGTGTTTTTATACTGTAAAATAGACAAGAGTTAGATTCATAAAAGATACTTATTAATACAAGCAATTTTTACATATATCGTAAAGCATAAGCACACTATATTACATATATTACACTGCACAAATACAACTATCTTATTCCGACTCACTCGTTTCTTCTTTTTCGAACTTGGTTCTTTTTGCTAAGTTTTTAGGGATATATGATGTTCCCCTAATACGAGCCGTCGTTTTCCACATTGGTCTAGAAAAACCTGGTGGTTTAGAGGTTCCCGGGTTGTTGTTACAACTTAAGAAATACGGGTGTTGACGATACATATAAAGTTCATCGGGGTTAGAATCAGATTTCTCTATTTTTATGCCCTTTCCCTTATTGTTCTCTTTTGCCCTTTTAAATTCAGTTGGGGTAATTTCTATAACATCATCGGAATCCTCGTCGGGATCCGATTCATCGGAGAATTGGTAATCCTCCCAATATTTTGCTTCCTTGGCGGAAACACCGTTGACCATAATTAACTTTGGTCGGTTGGTTGAGGATTTTCTTCTACTTAACCATTTTATTATTTCCCCCACTGGTTCTTCTTCCGGTTCCGATTCCGGTTCCGACTCCGACTCTTCTTCCGGTTCCGACTCTTCTTCCGGTTCCTCTTCGGGAACTTGTGAATAAGTCCACGAATAATTCCAATTTACATTTGACTCTTCATAATTATTAGTTGAGTCAATGGGACTAGTTCTAGAGGTAGACATCTATCACATAATATCAAACACGTTAAGAGATTAATATATCACATAATATTCACATGTTAAAAATATATAGTTTCCAACAAAATTTGTTAAGCAATCTTTTTTTTTTTTTTTCAAGTAAACACGGTCGAAGTCCAAACTTACTAATGCATCCTAACAAACTCGATAAGACACACTAATGCAAAATTCTGGTTATCTAAGACCAATGCTCGGATACCAACTGAAATGTCCCGTTCTTATTGATTAAAAATGTTCCATATTAATTGATTTCGTTGCGAGGTTTTGACCTCTATATGAGTTGTTTTCAAAGATTTCATTCATTTTTAAAACAAACCATAACCTTCATTTCATAAATAAAGGTTTAAAAAGCTTTACGTAGATTATCAAATAATGATAATCTAAAATATCCTGTTTACACACGACCATTACATAATGGTTTACAATACAAATATGTTACATCAAAATCAGTTTCTTGAATGCAGTTTTTACACAATATCATACAAACATGGACTCCAAATCTTGTCCTTATTTTAGTATGCAACAGCGGAAGCTCTTAGTATTCACCTGAGAATAAACATGCTTTAAACGTCAACAAAAATGTTGGTGAGTTATAGGTTTAACCTATATATATTAAATCGTAACAATAGACCACAAGATTTCATATTTCAATACACATCCCATACATAGAGATAAAAATCATTCATATGGTGAACACCTGGTAACCGACATTAACAAGATGCATATATAAGAATATCCCCATCATTCCGGGACACCCTTCGGATATGATATAAATTTCGAAGTACTAAAGCATCCGGTACTTTGGATGGGGCTTGTTGGGCCCAATAGATCTATTTTTAGGATTCACGTCAATTAGGGTGTCTGTTCCATAATTCTTAGATTACCAGACTTAATAAAAAGGGGCATATTCGATTTCGATAATTCAACCATAGAATGTAGTTTCACGTACTTGTGTCTATTTTGTAAATCATTTATAAAACCTGCATGTATTCTCATCCCAAAAATATTAGATTTTAAAAGTGGGACTATAACTCACTTTCACAGATTTTTACTTCGTCGGGAAGTAAGACTTGGCCACTGGTTGATTCACAAACCTATAACAATATATACATATATATCAAAGTATGTTCAAAATATATTTACAAAACTTTTAATACATTTTGATGTTTTAAGTTTATTAAGTCAGCTGTCCTCGTTAGTAACCTACAACTAGTTGTCCACAGTTAGATGTACAGAAATAAATCGATAAATATTATCTTAAATCAATCCACGACCCAGTGTATACGTATCTCAATATTGATCACAACTCAAACTATATATATATATATTTTGGAATCAACCTCAACCCTGTATAGCTAACTGCAACATTCACATATAGAGTGTCTATGGTTGTTCCGCAATATATATATATATAGATGGGTCGACATGATAGGTCGAAACATTGTATACGTGTCTATGGTATCTCAAGATTATATAATATACAATATAAGTTGATTAGGTTATGATTGGAATAGATTTATTACTAACTTTCACGTAGGTAAAATGAGTAGTTTTTATCAATCTTGTTTTACTCGCCATTTCTTCGTTTCTAATCCGTTTTGAGTGATTCCAGTGGCCACGGTTTCGTATTGAACTTAACTTTATGAATCTAAACAGAAAAAGTATAAGTTTATAGTTGGAAATACAAGTTACAAGTCATTTTTGAAAGAGGTAGTCATTTCCGTCGAAAGAACGACATCTTGATGACCATTTTGAAAAACATACTTTCACTTTGAGTTTAACCATGATTTTTGGATATAGTTTCATGTTCATAAGAAAAATCATTTTTCCAGAAGTATAGCTTTTAAATCAAAGTTCTTCTTATCTTTTAATTATCCCAACCAAAACAGCCCCCGATTTTACTACGACGGCGTATATCAAGTTTTATGGTGTTTATCGTGTTTCTGAGTTTTAAATCATTAAGTTAGCATATAATATATATAAAGAACATGTGTTTATTTGATTTTAAAAGTCTAGTTAGAAGGATTAACTTTATTTGCGAACAAGTTTAGAATTAACTAAACTATGTTCTAGTGATTACAAGTTTATAACGTTGAATAAGACAGCTTTTTATGTATGAGTCGAATGATGTTATGAACATCATTACTACCTCAAGTTCCTTAGATAAACCTATTGTAAATGAGAAAAATGGATCTAGCTTCAAAGGATCCTTGGATGGCTTGAAAGTTCTTGAAGCAGAATCATGACACGAAAACAATTTCAAGTAAGATTTTCACTCGAAATAAGATTGTTATAGTTATAGAAATTGAATTAAAGTTTGAATATGATTATTACCTTGTATTAGAAAGATAACCTACTGTAAGTAACAAAGGTTTCTTGATCTTGGATGATTACTTGGAATGGATTTAGAAAACTTGGAAGTAAACTTGCAATCTTGGAAGTATTCTTGATTTTATGAAACTAGAACTTTTGGAATTTATGAAGAACACTTAGAACTTGAAGATAGAACTTGAGAGAGATTAATTAGATGAAGAAAATTGAAGAATAAATGTGTTTGTAGGTGTTTTTGGTCGTTGGTGTATGGATTAGATATAAAGGATATGTAATTTTGTTTTCATGTAAATAAGTCATGAATGATTACTCATATTTTTGTAATTTTATGAGATATTTCATGCTAGTTGCCAAATGATAGTTCCCACATGTTTTAGGTGACTCACATGGGCTGCTAAGATCTGATCATTGGAGTGTATATACCAATAGTACATACATCTAAAAGCTGTGTATTGTACGAGTACGAATACGGGTACATACGAGTAGAATTGTTGATGAAACTGAACGAGGATGTAATTGTAAGCATTTTTGTTAAGTAGAAGTATTTTGATAAGTGTCTTGAAGTCTTTCAAAAGTGTATGAATACATATTAAAACACTACATGTATATACATTTTAACTGAGTCGTTAAGTCATCGTTAGTCGTTACATGTAAGTGTTGTTTTGAAACCTTTAGGTTAACGATCTTGTTAAATGTTGTTAGCCCAATGTTTATAATATCAAATGAGATTTTAAATTATTATATTATCATGATAATATGATGTATGAATATCTCTTAATATGATATATATATATATTAAATGTCGTTACAACGATAATCGTTACATATATGTCTCGTTTCAAAATCATTAAGTTAGTAGTCTTGCTTTTACATATGTAGTTCATTGTTAATATACTTAATGATATGTTTATTTATCATAATATCATGTTAACTATATATATATCCATATATATGTCATCATATAGTTTTTTTACAAGTTTTAACGTTCGTGAATCACCGGTCAACTTGGGTGGTCAATTGTCTATATGAAACCTAT
Source organism: Rutidosis leptorrhynchoides (assembly GCF_046630445.1). Lineage (NCBI taxonomy): Eukaryota > Viridiplantae > Streptophyta > Magnoliopsida > Asterales > Asteraceae > Rutidosis > Rutidosis leptorrhynchoides. The sequence goes on from NC_092336.1 coordinate 337,819,525, forward strand.
TTCAATTAATCAAGTCTTAACAAGTTTGATTGCTTAACATGTTGGAAACACTTAATCATGTAAAATAACAATTTCATTTAATATATATATAAACATGGAAAAGTTCGGGTCACTACAGTAGGTGTGTTTCTATTTTGGGTTTTCTAATTTTCTAAAAGACAAAATAAATACAGATAGGAAAAATTTGTATTTCAGATAAGGTTAAAGATGTACATGCTATGATTTCGTTAGTTACATTGCTGAGTTGTGTAATGATAGCTTATGAATAGTTAATAACCCTTTACCCGTTATATTGGTCCTACCGCCCCTGTCAGAGGACTGACATGTCACTGGGCATAATGTATGCGATAGTTTTGAAGATTCTGAATGGGCAGCAACGCCTCTTCCCTCGACACCAGAGTAACACAGCTACTTGTTAACACTATACGGCTCTTTTATTATGAGCGACCCGATAAGGCAGCGTATTAATCTATCCACTTGGCCAAAACTTTCTTAAACATAAGCTAAAGTTGAGGGTACCCTCATCCGAGAGACATGATACATTTCCAATGCTTTCGTTAAACGATTGGTTTATAAAGATCAGTTAGGTTCTTATTTAAAAGAAATCAACCATAAAGGAACGTCATGGCCAGACAGTAGTCTCCATGTGAACGTTCGGTTATCCTAACGGTTTCAATCCTTTATGGGTTTAAACAAACAGTTCCTATTACTAAACAATCCCTTCAGCAGTGAGGTCATTTCCATGGCCATACATAGCAGAGGTATAGAGTACTAAAACCATTGTGCCTCCTCGATATACATACTATGTTTACATGCGTAGTAACTACTCTAGCATAGCCTGTGGCCGGCCTTGTACTCCTAGTATCAATTAGGGTTTCCATTACGAAAGAAACTCTGTCAGAATCCGTAGGGTAGGTTGCCATACTATAACCGGTGTGCCTCTGAAAAATGCCCTATGTATCCGGCAGAGGTGTCTTACCAAGGGGTGATAAAGATAGTGTACTCTGAATCGAGGTTCACGACTTCCCAATCACAGAGCCGATAACCACGTTCTATTAGTCGGAAAAGTGATTGATTTTAATCATAATCGGAAAGCATCTCAACAGTATCTCATTACACAACTTGTATATTCAGACAGCGTAACAACTACATCACAGCATGCACAACATATAACTACCCGCTAATCATGGAAATAATATCATCTATCAAAGTAATAAAAGACATTATAACAAGATAAAGTCAAGATAAAAGTACCAGTATATTAATCGAGTTCCAAAAGTACAAAAGTGACAACTCCAAATCTAGACAGCTTGTTTGTACAATCTTCAGCGTTCGCCTCCGGGTACTTAATTTCCCGCTCGGAGGTGAGAAGTCCTTGAAAGACTATTCTCGAACTAGACTAGAAAACTAAACTAAATTTGAGAGTGAATTGAAGAGTGGAGAGTGGAGAGTGTGTTTATATGGACACAAATGAGCCTTATTTATACTAGATCCTGGCCTAGCAGGCCGTCTAATTTGATGGCAGACTGTCCAAGTTCATGGCAGGCCGTCCAATAAGCCCGTTTGATTTGCTGTTGGGCCGTCCACCAGGCTGGTAGGCCGTTTGATAGGCCCGTTTTTTAGGCCACCCATTTTTAATTAGACAGGCCATCCACATAGTATGGAAGGCCGTGTTTTTGGGCTTCTGGTAGGCCATTTTATTTCTAGAAACTTTCCAGTTTTTTGCCGTTTTCGCTCTAGATTCTTCGTTTTAAGTTCGTTTTCGTTGATTCTTCTTACATTGCCTTTGTAATTACCAAATGCACCAATCTAAGCAAATAGATGCATATTTTGGCAATAAAGTAGATTACTTTGTTAAATAAGGGCCTGATATCGGGGGTAAAAACATGACTTTTTAGCCGATATCAAAATATCCCACACTTAGGCTTTGCTTGTCCTCAAGAAAATTTCTCGTTTTTAACTTCAAGAAATCTTCCAAAGTTTCCTTTTTAATCAACTAAGCGGTTTGCTTTTTTTTATAAGAGTGTAACATAAAATAATCATTTTGTTAGGGTTTGAAGCTATCTCTGCAACCATGAGGGTAAGTTACATGACTTTTGGCTATCTCTCACGGGTCACTCATTCACTCAAGTGTATCGAATTCCCTATAGATCTAGAATTTTGCTCGCTCATAGTCAGTCATATTTGTACCTTTCGTCATAGACTTGGTCGAGACTCAAATCCTTCGCGTGCTAGGCATGACGGCGGTGATACCCATATCTTTTTGCTCATTTGTCAAAAAGAGTTAATGAGGGTGTTTGGAGAGTGGAGTTTTGACTTTTGGTGGTGGAAAAGGTAAACAAAGGGGATAATAGTCTTTTTAAAGACTTTATTGATATGTTTGAAAAAATGGAATAGATAGGAGTGCAACTAATTTTGTGAAGCACTTGAGTTTTTTTGAACTTTTTTCTAGGAGTTTCTCCTTTGAATTGGGCTCTTGGAACTCCAGCGGTTTTCTTTTTGAGTTTTATAAATTCTGCTTCTCTCTTCAGAATTTTGAATCGAAATGTATCATAACTATTTTTTTTCCAAGTACCATCTCGAGGAGCTTCCGCTAGTATTTTTTTTCAAGATTTTTGCCATAATCTTTTAGTGACTATTTTTGGAATTTCGTACGAGGTGATTTTCATTTTGTGGGTAGAGTAGGTGGTGAAGGTAGATGATGAACGGAAATGAATGAAGGGGTGAGAGTGGTTTCTTGACAAACGGCTAGCTCTTATGGTATATACCTATATCACACTTCGCTGCTCAGAAATGTAGATCAGGAGCAAGTTCTAATTCCCAACACAAACATCAGCACACTCAACAGAAAATAGTGAAGCATTAAAAATGAATGCTTTTCATGGTTTTATTTGGGTGCCTGATATGACTGAAACAGGCGGTCTTATTTTCGCGATGTCATTAGGTCGCAAGACGTCAGAATCAGATGAACAGAGTGGCAAACAGGGTTTTATTTTATTTATATTGTGCGGGGCCTAAATTTACTTTTAACTTTCTAATGTAGAAGGTGTAAGTTAACCTAGAGTCATGTTTTTGAATGGTTTAACTAATTGAAGATCAAGTGGATATTTGTCTTTTATTTAAATTACCTGGGTAAAGATAGTAGTTGGTTTAAGCTAAAGATTTTAATTGCGAAAAAGTAAATAAAGTGGAAGAATATTCGGAGTATGCAGATCATGGAAATGTTGACCAAGATATTAGTTTGGACTAGGGAAAGGTAATTATGTTAATGTTAAATCTATGATTGGAGTGGTGTAGATATGGTTGGTTGAGCCAATTACATAGACCTACTTATCTCTAGACTCTCATAGTTCTCGTTGAGTATCGAAAAGTATGTCACTTGGTTGTATAATTGAAAGGTAACTATACCTCATAGGTTATCCTAGTTAAAGCACTAGTTTTATTAGTGAGTTAAGTTCTAATCCTAACCCTCATTATCAGTTTAGTTAACTGAATAACAACTTACCGTGTTGATTGAACACTGATCGCAAATGGAAGGAGTCCGTCGGGTTAAGTTGACAAAACCTTAAATGAAAACTAACAACCATTTCATCATACTAATGAGATTAAACCAAATCAAACATTATATAGCATTACAGTTGATATACTAGAAGTAAAGCAGATAGAAACCTAGCGAATACCTAAACAGTTGATATGACTTAATCCCAGGGCAACAATCAAACAAGAACATGCAATAGGTTTGGATCATACAGTCAAGGCACTAGCTAGATCTTAATATTTCCTAAGAGGTCTCCTTGGAATAGTCAATAGGCATACTACGTCATTCATGTATCAATTCCTAAGTTACATATCCTAAAAGCGCATTAGATGCGTCCCGGGAACTCCGGCCATACCGAGTTCATAGAATTTCATATACAGTATAATCAGGGGTCTTAATCCTATGAAGTAGCTAAGTTTATATAGGTAGACAAGTCCTGATCAGAGCCTAGGTTGGTCAAACCTTAAGATGCTAGTATACAAATCTATTGGACTCATAAGTTCAACATAATAACAGTAACCGTACTAATTTAACATAACTACGCTAACCCAAAATTATATCATGGAAACATACAGATTAATTAAGCTAACATGGTAATATCGGAATGCATTATTAAACATAAAAGGTAAGAATACATGTTTAATACAAAAGACAAGCGTTTCGGATAAAAACCTGAAAAGGCTGAAGAAATATGCTCGAGATCGCAGGGACTTGCCAGGATATCCTCCGGAAAATAAAAGCTAAGCTAGCTACGACTAAAAACTAACTAAAAGACTTGAAAAAATAAAATGAATCGTAAATTGAGTTTGTGTTGAAATGGATGAAAAGAGCCCTTTAAAAAGACTTGAATTTTACCAGCAAACGGCTGGCAGGACGTTTGGCAGGCCGTTTGGCAAGTCGTTTGTTATGCCCGTTTGTGCTGGCCGTGTGGCAGGCCGTTTGTCATACAGGCAAGCCATTTGGCAGGCCGTTTGGCTTGCCTGGTCAGCTAAAATCACTGGATCGTAACTTGATTTCTTGTCTTTCACCGTTTTCGCTATAGATACTTCATTTTAGCTCCGTTTTACTTGATTCTTTTTGCATCGCCTTCGTAATTACTTAATCTACAAAATCTAATGACAAAGTGATTATTTTTGCGATAAAGTTTGGAACTTTATGGATTATCGGAGGTAAAAACGTGACTTTTTTGCCGATATCAAATACCCCACACTTAGCTTTGCTTGTCCTCAAGCAAAAAGCAAGAATATAAGGTTCTTTCTAATATATTCTTCCTCACCCACCCTTGGATTCTTCTATTATGCCTTCATCAGAAGTTGTAACATCTTTTGAAAGTATTAGAGAAAGTTTCGAACTCGATGGTTTTGGTCGCTAGATTTCAATCACGTCCATAATGAAAAAGGCGTACTTTCCAACTCTCAGATGTAGAGTATACACCACCACGCTTCTCACTAGCAGATCACTCATATCACTCAGGTGTTTAGGGTGCCTTAATCTAGTTGTATTGTCGCTCAGTAGCCACTCGTGTAACAGTTCTCATTATAGGCTTGGTAAAGCATCGATATCTCCACCGGTTAAGTAAGGATGGCACTGATCTTCTTCCTAGGCATTCTTTCAAGAGTAAGACAGGTTACAGGGTTGGTTGGGGAATTTATGGAAAAGTGAAAAGGTGTTCAGATCTTTGATTTAAAGAGAGAATGGATAGATTTTGATTCTTCAGAGTATCCTTTTTTGGATAGAGAACGGCTTAAATTCCATAAGAGTTTTCTTCGAAAGATTTCGATTTTGCTAAGACGTTTTCTAGAATTCTTCTCGGCTCTTTCAGTAATCCTTCTTCGGGCAACTTCTCGGGTTTTTCTTGCCGTTATTTAGAGAATTTTCTCTTTCATCATCAATTTATTTATTTATTTATATTTTTTTTTTGCATACCCTTTCTTTATAACTTTTGTTATTTGTTCCTGGTGCCCAGAGATGAAGTGTTAATTCACTGAAAATAGGTCTTTGACCTATCAAAAACAGTCAGGGTTCAGAATCTTTTAATAAGTGCTTTTAAAGTGAATTTGATTAAAATGACCCGTCCTAATCCATCCGGACAAAGTCCATATCGATTATAAACGATTCATAATAGTTGATTACATCGTGAGATACTTGACCTGTATATGATACATTTTGCAAACATTGTATTCGTTTTTGAAAGACAAACTTACTTTACATCGAAAATGGACGGCATGCATATCATTTCATAATATATCCAACTATAATTGACTTAATAATAATCTTGAAGAACTCAACGACTCGAATGCAACGTCTTTTGAAATATGTCATGAATGACTCCAAGTAATATCTTTAAAATAAGCAAATGCACAGCGGAAGATTTCTTTCATACCTGAGAATAAACATGCTTTAAAGTGTCAACCAAAAGGTCGGTGAGTTCATTAGTTTAACATAAATAATCATTTCCATCATTTTAATAGACCACAAGATTTTCATTTCCAGTTCTCATAAATATATGTCCCATGCATAGAGATAAAAATCATTCATATGGATTGAACACCTGGTAATCGACATTAACAAGATGCATATAAGAATATCCCCTATCATTCCGGGAAATCCATCGGACATGATAAAATAACATCGAAGTACTAAAGCATCCGGTACTTTAGATGGGGTTCGTCGGGCCCATAGATCTATCTTTAGGATTCGCGTCAATTAGGAGTGCACTAATTCTCAAAATTAGTGATGTTCCCTAATTCTTAGGCTACCAAGCTAAAAGGGGCATACTCGGCTTCGATCATTCAACCATATAATGCAGTTTCGATTACTTGTGTCTATTTCGTAAAATATTTATAAAAATTGTGCATGTATTCTCAGCCCAAAAATATAAAAGGCTAAAAAGGCAAATGAAACTCATCATACTGTATTTTGTAGTAAAAATACATATGACGACATTGAACAAGTATAGGGTTGGCCTCGGATTCATGAACCTATATCATTTGTATATTATTAAAACTTGTACTTGTAATCGAACGAATTTATATGTTATTATTAATAATATACTTGTTACATTATGTTATATAGATAAACTTAATATATTTAATTTATACTTTGTATATAATTAATAATTATCATATTAAATTTTAATATAGTTTAATTGATAACAAAATATAGTATTAAGAAATATTAATATAATGGTAATGTGTTTATATATATATATATATATATATATATATATATATATATATATATATATATATATATATATATATATATATATATATATATATATATATATATATATATATATATATATATATATATATATATATATTTTGTAATTATACCAGTGATAATAATAGTTGTATTGGTAAAAATAATAATAATGATAGTAATAATATTAACAATGATAAAAGTATTAATAATAATGTTAATACTAATGATGATAAAAATAATAATAATGATAATTTTAATAAAAATATTAATTTTAATAATAATGATAATAATAATAATGATAATAATAATAATAATTAATAATAATGATAATAATAATATTAATACTACCTTTGGTTAAGCTCTCTAAAGAGAAAAATAAAATGCCTCTGCCGGGATCGAACTCAAGACCTCTTGCTAACTCAATAACACATCAACCACTCTTCCAAATCCATTTTTCTAATATTTTGTGGAACCAAGTATAACTAATCCGTTTATAAGGTCAAGCCTAACAGATTAACATGGATTTTAGCCCAACAGAATAGTAGTCCTCGGCCCAAATTAATTACGGCCCAACAGAATAGGCAGTCCAATAACACTTTGATAATAAAAAAATATAGGACTGCAGGAGACTAGGCTTGAACTCAGGACCTATCATTCATCAACACTACACCCAACCAATACGCCATTTATGATTTTCTGTTTAGTATCCCACTTTAAATTTATTTAACCCGTGTTGACTTCATTTCTATTTTCTTCTTCTTTTTCCCAAAATTCAAATGATCACCACCAATTTAATTACAATGTTAATTATAATCCTAATATCAATCTTAGTTATATTATCTTTCTAATCATAATAATTCGATATCTTCATTTTATTACTCCATGTCTTCATTATCACCATCATCATACGCGATCATTCATCCTAATTATAATATCATAATATCATATCATCACAGCCTAGCAAATTGTAACTATGTGTTCTCGACCTAAAAGAAAAATGAATCAAGGCATCCAATTAGTGGCTCCACACATCACGGTTTAATTGAGGAAAAAGAGAAAGGTGGCCTCAATCAATTCGTTGCCTTAATTTAAAACAGAATAGGGAGCAGTTAAAAAATAATAATAACCTGTTGGATTTGGAATCCAATGTATGTTCCCACGTCAAATTCCATTATTAGTGTTATGATGTGGAAAGCAAGAAAGTGTCACCTTTTTTTATACTAGTGATGATACCCACTACATCCATTTCAACATTATTCAATTCCATGATCTTCTTTACTTATATTTTCAAACCGAAGCAGTAGAACATCATCTTTGTTTCTATCATTCCAGCTGTATCACAGCATTGTTTGAATGAAAGAAAAGAGAAAATATGGTGGAAGCTGTGTAGTAGTGGCAGTCGAAGTATTGCAGTTTGAAGGAGGTGAAGTGGTGTTATTATGGGTCGAGACGTCAACAGAAGAGCAAAGAGGATGACTCTTTTGTGATGGTGGGTTGGGTCCTCTTAACAGACAAACAAAAACCTTAATCGGTTTTCGATGTAATTCTTTGATTAATAGCATTAAATAAGAGACGATGGAAGTAGCAAACATGATGGCTTGTCTTGGTCTTGTTCTTGTTTTTTACAACAGCAAACAACAAGAGACGGGTTGGTTTGTGGTTTTATGGTTTGTCAAATTGTAAAATGGGTTTGATGACCAAATCCAAATGGTGATGGTGGTGTCTATTGTATCCGGTAATATTAGTTGTCAATTATATAAGTTTGTAATTATTGATTTCTCTTTATTCAGACAACAAGGACAGAAATAAAGAAAGAAAATTAAAGTTGATTACGAGCTCTAACCGATTTTGGAACGTATCTGTGATGTGATTTGAATTTGGAATAGAATTAGAGAAAGGAACAGGTTTTTAGTTTTATTCTATGATAAAACACTGATTAGTACGACCAATTAAACAGGAAGGCAATCATCTGCAGTTCTGAAAATGAGTTGTAATAGAATACGTAATATGTTTATATTTAATTATGTGTAAACAATATTTATATATATATACTGTATAGATTACGTATATGTATATAATACAAATTCTACATACTGGATCCTAATGTATCTATATATTTAAATCAGTATATATATAGATATATCTGTTTTTATATATATCTGTACGTATACTATCTATATAATGTAAATAATCGTATTAATTTATAATTGAAATTATAATAATAATAACTAACATTTAGCATAATAATAATATTATTGATATTGATAATAATAATAATAATAATAAAAGTGATAATATTATGATGATAACATTAATAATAACAATACTAATTTTTAGTAATAATGATATCAAAACACTACTATTATGAATAATGATAAAGTAATGATAGTAGTAATAATAATAATAATAATATCTAATAATAATAATAATATTAATCATGTTACATGTTTCATTTTTATATAGTAATATTAATAATACAAATAATAGTATTAATAATACTAGTGAAAGTAATAATAATATTGATATAACAATTTATACATATCAAATCTCATATTTTTGTAATTATACCAGTGATAATAATAGTTGTATTGGTAAAAATAATAATAATGATAGTAATAATATTAAGAATGATAAAAGTATTAATAATAATGTTAATACTAATGATGATAAAAATAATAATAATGATAATTTTAATAAAAATATTAATTTTAATAATAATGATAATAATAATAATGATAATAATAATAATAATTAATAATAATGATAATAATAATATTAATACTACCTTTGGGAAAGAGCTCCAAAAAGAAAAATAAAATGCCTCCGCCCGGGCTCGAACTCAAGACCTCTTGCTAACTCAATAACACATCAACCACTCTTTCAAATCCATTTTTCTGATATTTTGTGGAACCAAGTATAACTAATCCGTTTATAAGGTCAAGCCTAACAGATTAACATGGATTTTGGCCCAACAGAATAGTAGTCCTCGGCCCAAATTAATTACGGCCCAACAGAATAGGCAGTCCAATAACACTTTGCTAATAAAAAAATATAGGAATGCAGGAGACTAGGCTTGAACTCAGGACCTATCATTCATCAACACTACACCAACCAATACACCATTTATGATTTTTTGTTTAGTATCCCACTTTAAATTTATTTAACCCGTGTTGACTTCATTTCTATTTTCTTCTTCTTTTCCCAAAATTCAAATGATCACCACCAATTTAATCACAATGTTAATTATAATCCTAATATCAATCTTAGTTATATTATCTTTCTAATCATAATAATTCGATATCTTCATTTTATTACTCCATGTCTTCATTATCACCATCATCATACGCTATCATTCATCCTAATTATAATATCATAATATCATATCATCACAGCTTAGCAAATTGTAACTATGTGTTCTCGACCCAAAAGAAAAATGAATCAAGGCATCCAATTAGTGGCTCCACACATCACAGTTTAATTGAGGAAAAAGAGAAAGGTGGCCCCAATCAAGTCGTCGCCTTAATTTAAAACAGAATAGGGAGCAGTTTTAAAAATAATAATAATAATAACCTGTTGGATTTGGAATCCAATGTATGTTCCCACGTCAAATTCCATTATTAGTGTTATGATGTGGAAAGCAAGAAAGTGTCACCTTTTTTTTATACTAGTGATGATACCCACTACATCCATTTCAACATTATTCAATTCCATGATCTTCTTTACTTATATTTTCAAACCGAAGCAGTAGAACATCATCTTTGTTTCTATCATTCCAGCTGTATAGCAGCCTTGTTTGAATGAAAGAAAAGAGAAAATATGGTGGAAGCTGTGTAGTAGTGGCAGTCGAAGTATTGCAGTTTGAAGGAGGTAAAGTGGTGTTATTATGGGTCGAGATGTCAACAGAAGAGCAAAGAGGATGACTATTTTGTGATGATGGGTTGGGTCCTCTTAACAGACAAACAAAAACCTTAATCGGTTTTCGATGTAATTCTTCGAACAATAGCATTAAATAAGAGACGATGGTAGTAGCAAACATGATGGCTTGTCTTGGTCTTGTTCTTCAACAACAGCAAACAACAAGAGACGGGTTGGTTTGTGGTTTTATGGTTTGTCAAATTGTCAAATGGGTTTGATGACCAAATCCAAATGGTGATGGTGGTGTCTATTGTATCCGGTAATATTAGTTGTCAATTATATAAGTTTGTAATTATTGATTTCTCTTTATTCAGACAACAAGGACAGAAATAAAGAAAGAAAATTAAAGTTGATTACGAGCTCTAACCGATTTTGGAACGTATCTGTGATGTGATTTGAATTTGGAATAGAATTAGAGACAGGAACAGATTTTTGGTTTTATTCTTTGATTAAACACTGATTAGTACGACCAATTAAACAGGAAGGCAATTATCTGCAGTTCTGAAAATGAGTTGTAATAGAATACGTAATATGTTTATATTTAATTATGTGTAAACTATATTTATATATATACTGTATAGATTACGTATCTGTATATAATACAAATTCTACATACTGGATCGTAATGTATCTATATATTTAAATCAGTATATATATATAGATATATCTGTTTTTATATATATCTATACGTATATTATCTATATAATGTAAATAATCGTATTAATTTATAATTGAAATTATAATAATAATAACTAACATTTAGCATAATAATAATATTATTGATATTGATAATAATAATAATAAAAGTGATAACATTAATAATAACAATACTAATTTTTAGTAATAATGATATCAAAATACTACTATTATGAATAATGATAAAGTAATGATAGTAATAATAATAATAATATCTAATAATAATACTAATATTAATCATGTTACATGTTTCATTTTTATATAGTAATATTAATAATACAAATAATAGTATTAATAATACTAGTGAAAGTAATAATAATATTGATACAACAATTTATACATATCAAATCTCATATATATATATATATATATATATATATATATATATATATATATATATATATATATATATATATATATATATATATACTTAATACTATTAATAATACCGATTTTAATATTAATAATGAAAGTAATATAATAATTATATTTTAACTCATAATTAAATTTATTATAATAATATTAAATTTTATTAGTTATGTAATACCTATAATAACACATTTGGATATATAATATTTATATACATTAGATATATTACAACATACATATAATATTAATTGTGTATAGAATTCATTTATATGTATATATATATATATATATATATATATATATATATATATATATATATATATATATATATATGTATATATATTTTAATAACATTTTAATTATTTTATATATTACTCTACATCTTTAATTCAAGTAATTAAATGGTATTATATTAATTAAACACTTATATTTATATTTACATATTTATATACACACAATTGTTCGTGAATCGTCGGGCATGGTCAAAGGTCAAATGTATTCATGAACACAGTTCAAAGGTTTTGAGACTTTAACATTACAAACTTCGCTTATCGTGTCGAACATATATAAAGATTAGGTTTAAATTTAGTCAGAAATTTCTGGGTCGTCACATTGATCGATCTATCTCTTCATCAATCTTTGGATCTTTTGATAAGCGGAGAGGGAATGAAGGTGAATTGGTAGTGTATTTTGGGAGTGAATTTGGGATGGATATTTCTGATTCATCAACTCTTTATGTGAGTTGGTTGGTTTTAAATTGCGTGGAGTGGAAACGGAAACATATGTCTTTTTTCTTCTCTATTCAGAATGATTTCGGAAGGAGTATTACACATGCACCACGTATGGTGCTTACTAACCATTAGTTTTGAAACGTATGTCAAAACCAAGTTCTAACTTGAACCGTACACCAGCCACTACAAGAAAACTGCGTTCTTAGGACCCCTCATCTGGGACCCTTGTGAAAAAGCGTCCTAAGCGACTAAAAATTAGGACGGGGTAATTCTTGGGGTCCTATAATATCCTAAGCTAATAAAGTAGGGTCCTAAGAATAGGACACATAATTTTTGGGTCATATTATTGATACGCTTATAAATCTTTGTCCTAAAATGATGTTTGATATGACACACAATTTTGGAGTCCTATTATTTTTTAGGACACTTAATTTTTGGGTCATATTATTGATACGCTTATAAATCTTTGTCCTAAAAAGATGTTTGATATGACACACAATTTTGGGGTCCTATTATTTTTTAGGACACCTAATTTTTGGGTCATATTATTGATACACTTATAAATCTTTGTCCTAAAAAGATGTTTGATATGACACACAATTTTGGGGTCCTATTATTTTTTAGGACACCTAATTTTTGGGTTATATTGTTGATACGCTTATAAATCTTTGTCCTAAAAAGATGTTTGATATGACACACAATTTTGGGGTCCTATTATTTTTTAGGACTCCTAATTTTTGGGTCATATTGTTGATACGCTTATAAATCTTTGTCCTAAAAAGATGTTTAATATGACACACAATTTTGGGGTCATATTATTTTTTAGGACGCTTTTATAATAAGGTCGCAACAATAGGACGCATGGGTATTTAAGGCCCTAACTCTTAGGACCCTTAAATTCGTAGTTGCATAAAAATGTACTTAATAGGACACTATCTTGTTGGTGTCTCATAATGATAAACCAACAAGATAATACGGTCACAACAATAGGACGCTTGGTATTTGAGGTCCTAACTCTTAGGACCCTTAAATTTGTAGTTGCATAAAAATGTACTTAATAGGAAACTATGTTGTTGGTGTCTCATAATGATCAACCAACAAGATAATAAGGTCAGAAAAATAGGACGCTTGGGTATTTAAGGTCCTAACTATCATATGACTATATTAAGACCCTTACTAAAGTCGTATTATTGCACTTTTTGGTACAAAAATGACTAAAGTATTATATAAGTTAACCTTCATTAAATATTCAAAAGCATTGATGGCGTAGTGGCTTGTGTGTTATTATTTCAAGTGATTGACCTGGGTTCAAATCCATTTTATGTCTCTTTTGTTTCTAAAATTAAAAAATATAGTTGGGCCAGATTTAAGCTGGGAATTGTAGTTGGGCCAGATTTAATGGATTCATTTTTTATTTTCGAAATTTCAGCTGGGAATTGTAGTTGGGCCAGATTTAATGAATTCATTTTTTATTTTCTAATGGCACATTTGTGGGGCTCACATTTTTTTTTTCTTTTCTTTTTCCCAACATTTACTGATCAGCATTTTTTATTTTTTTTACCCTACCCATTTCATATATATATATATATATATATATATATATATATATATATATATATATATATATATATATATACACACACACCATTTCACTCTCAATTTTTATTTTTCAAACCCATTTCACTCTCAATCTTTTATACTCAAAAATGGCTTTCGGAAACATTGTTACGTTCGAGATTCACGGCGGCGGTTTGTTTTCCGATGACATGGACCGCTACGACGGTGGGGTGGTCGATTATGCAGATGTGCCAGTCAATGGGCTTCGAGTTGACGAAATGTTTGATTATTTAAGGCGAAACGCACACTGCGATGAGATTTCACAGTTTGCATATTGGAATCCCGAGAACAAGGTGTTCGAGTGGCTTCAGGATAACGATAAATGGGCGTGGCTACTCAGAACCACAATAATCAAATCCACAAATGTCGTGTTATATACCAAACACATTTGGGACGATCTTCCGCACGAAACCGATGGTAGTGCGGATGGTTATTATACCGATTAATCGGTATCTAGTTTATGTACTAGTCTTTTTTTTTTATGTAATTGTGTGTTTTTTTTGTTCTCGTTTTTTTATATGTAATCGTGTGTTTTACAATCCATTGAGCCTACACATTTTACAGCTTATAATTCACATTTCTCAACAACATTTCTATCCAATACTCCTTCCATATCGATGCCGATTTTCCATCGGTACACCCTTAACAATTCATTGAATAAACATGGTAGTAGATCAATAGTTAAAACATAGCCCAAAAAACATGATTGTTTCTTTTGCAGGATAAACAAACGTGTAAAGTTTTTATGTTTCTTAATGAGCTCCTAAACCAACATTAATGCAGAAATAGGTTATGTTTCTCAATGCGTATTCAGTTTACATGATTGCAAAGTAACTCACCCAAACAATATATAGTTAATGATGTAATTAATGATGTTAGTTAATGATCTAATTAATGATGCTAATTGAAAACGACCCCTAGCCTTTTCACATTTACTTGGGATAGAATTATTAGCATTGAATTCTGCAGTTAAGAAAATAAAAGAATATGAGTAGTTGAATTCAATTCTGGACTCAATTGAGTTCTGCAGTAGAGACAAGACATAAAAGAAACAAAACAAATGGAATCCTTCCTTTTTAAGGTATATTAGTTAAACTTTGGATCAGAAAGGGACTAATGGTCGGTGACAGTTTTAAGCAACAAGTCAACAGCAAATTGCATACAAACATATATACAAGTAAAAGGCCAGAGCTAGTCAACAACAAACATCAAAAAGGAATCACCTTTTTGGGTGTTCTTTGTTTCTATTAGCATAAAGAACATAAATTCGTGCAACCCCGTTGATTGGTTCATGTTAAAATGTAATAATTAAAAACTATGCTGTGATGATAAACCCTAAGCAAAATGGAAGCAATCCAGATAATACGAAGGAAAAATGGAAGCAAATAAACTGATCATCATATAATTAATAGAAATTACTACTAATATTTACATTAAATTAAAGGAGTATAATTTATATAAAATCTAAAAGATACTAACATAAATCTAGTTATAAACAAATCGGTTTACAAAAACACCCAACTCATAGGCCTAAAAACACGACATGCATTCCGGTATCGTGAGTTCAAACCCATGGATGTGTGGAAAATAACCACGGTGGTCAGAGATAGGGCACGTTGTTGCCACGTTAGCAAAAGGACGGCGGTTAAATAACCATAAACATCACAGCAAATCAAAAACCCTTGTTCTCACCGCAACCACCATCTCCGGCTCT
The DNA here is from genome assembly GCF_046630445.1 of Rutidosis leptorrhynchoides. Lineage (NCBI taxonomy): Eukaryota > Viridiplantae > Streptophyta > Magnoliopsida > Asterales > Asteraceae > Rutidosis > Rutidosis leptorrhynchoides. Next base: position 337,835,312 of record NC_092336.1, read on the forward strand.
GGTGGGAATGTTTCATTCAAAATTTGTAAATCGACATGCTTTTCCTCTATTTTGCAAGAGGCAAACATAATTAAACCATAAACATAAACAACCTCTTTAAGTTGGATGTTCGAAGCTTGCTTGAGACATTCAAGCCCATAATAGATATGTCTACCGTCAAAATAACCTATCAAACCCCAGCGAAATATCGCATTAGGGTTTCCAAAAATCGTACATCGAAATAAAAAAACAAAGAATCTAGGGTTTCCCCAAGGTAATAGAGGCCACCGATCTATGGAAATCCTTTTTAATACTAAAGGATCTTTGGAAAGCTTCGAAAAGCTTTTACAAACCGACTTACACATGAACAATTGGTCGTATGAGTAACTTCCAACTTGAGATAAAATTTCCACAAGCATATCTTCTGGAAGATTTTCGATCGTCTTCGGTTGAGTAACTTCCATTTTTTTTAAATAAAAAATACGAGAAAAAAGGATGAACTTGATGTACTTGAGAGAAATGTGTACAGGAAGATGATGGAAAGTATAACAGAGAAAAGACTTGAGAAGAAAATATGCAACTTGCTTTCTGGCATTAAAAGTTGATTTTTGGTGAAAGTGAATCGACAAGATACCACGTGTGTACTTGATGATGATTTTATTTAAGTATAAAATATACTTCTAATTTTATTTCAATTAGTATCTATAACAAAGTCAATATATATTACTAGCAAATAATATTAAGTAAAGGATACATGGCAAATAATAACCATTAGATTATTATGAGGACCATTACATCAAACTCAATAATATCATATAAACGAATAATATCATATGCAATTTGAGAGGTTTTTTTTACAAGAAGATTTTTAGTGATACAAGTTTCCTATTTTACCCTTAAATTGCTATTAGGTCAATATACCATTTATGGGTAAGATAGACAATTTATATCCTATAATATCTAACTATACAAAAAATAAATCAAAACTAAATAAAAAGGTGAGACCTATTAATTACCCACATAATAATTACCTACATAATAGGGATGCATTTACCTTACCCATAAAGTATGTTACAAGTTATAACCATTTTTTTCTTGTTCCCTTATATTTTCACGAATTGTGAAAATATTTTTAATATTAATCAAGTATTTTGCCAAAAAAAAAAAAGTTACAACCATTTTGTACTATGGTATTTTTTTTATCTGTAGGATATAGAAATTACAACACAAATAAAAACTAAAATCCTTCATAATCTATAAAAACTTGATCTCTTTGTGTTTTCACCTTCACTTGGACTGCCTTGACCACGAATGTAATGACATGTTTTAGGTTATTGTAACATGTGCTTCAAACAATTGTAAAATGCTATTGATGATGTAATAATTAAAACTATTTAAATTTAAATTAAATATGTGTATTCTATAACTAAATGATCAAAATATTGCTTTCTCAACTTTATACGCAACTTGATTTCCAATGTATATCAACCAGAGTGTTCCCTTTCTCAACTTTAAATAGCAGTTTACCCTTTTCAAAATCAACATACATTTTATTACAATTTACACTTTAAATTTTAAGTGTCCATTATCTATCCACCATTTTCAACACCCAAATACAAAAGATACCAAATCTAGGATCATGAAAACCTGTCTTTCGGATCATTGACCCCCATGGTGTTTGCAATGCATTGAGTCACGGTTCCATAATCAGACCTTAGAGATCATAGTTATTCTGATTGTGGAACGTGCCTCAATTTGTTGCTAACACTAGCATTACACCAAATCTAGGATCATGAAACCCTGTCTTCCGGATCATTGACCCTCATGGTGTTTGCAATGCATTGAGTCACAATTGGTAGTGAGGCATACCCAATTTAGATGAAAATTGTAGTGACCAATTTAGATGTAAATTGGGTCATGCATCAATTACCATATGGGAACCAATGAAGCTCCATCTTTGTTTTTTGTTTAAAAGATGAAAATTTTCTAGTTTTGTATTTTAAAAAAAAATGACATCACTAAACATTATGCATTGTTTGTTTGTACAATACAACCTTTAAAATTGATAGATCCACCATTTTTTTCATCTTCATTGGTTCCCAAATGGTAATGAGGCATAACCAATTTAGATGAAAATTGGGTTATGCATCACTACAATATGGGAACAAATGAAGATCCATCTTTGTGTTTTGTTTAAAAAATAAAATAGACGAAAATTTTCTAGTTTTGTGTTTTAAAAAAGGTGTATGTGTACTTGAGAGGTTTATTTTACAAGAAGATATATGATATATATGATGGGAAAATACAACTAAAGAGAGAGAAATAGTTTGCTTTTACAAGAAGATTTTTGGTGATACAAGTTTCCTATTTTACCCTTAAATTGCTATTAGGTCAATATACCATTTAAGAGTAAGATAGACAATTTATCCTATAATAACTAACTATACAAAAAATAAATCAAAACTAAGTAAAAAGGTGGGACCTACAAGTCCATCACAGTACACAGTCCATTAATTACCTTACTACTGTTACCGATAAAGTAAGTTACGGAGTACAAGTTACAAGTTACAACCATTGTGTACTATGGTATTTTTTTTTTGGTTTTTTTTTTTGAAAAGCAATAATATTATATACGAAATATATACAGGTACAATCAAGTTTCACGAAGCCTATCACGATCTATACAAGTGTAATTTGGGTTGTCTACTCACAGTTCTAAACTACGATCACATTTGAGAGTCTAGTTCAACTTGCTTGTCCAAATTTTTTTTTTATCTGTTGGATATAGAAATTACAACACAATTAAATTAAGTACAAGTTACACTCATACAACACTAACCATTCTCTATATTTGAAATTTGAGATTATATATGTATCATAAGAAACATAAATTCCGTCATCATCCATAATAACTATAGTTTTGGGATATTTTTGATAAATACAAAAGAACTAAATGACACACACTCATTTGCTTAAATACCAGCATTAGTCATAACAATATTTTTTATAAGTACTACGAGTATATATTGTCGAATTATAGGCCCCTTTGAATTATGAGCCTTATTCTAGCACACATGTTGAACACTCACAAATTCGCCCTTGATCATGATCAATTTAATTTTTATCTGTAGCAGCAACTAAAGTATCATTGCCAATAATGGCCCCATCCAAATCGCCTCTAACCATATTAATAGTCTCATTTTCTACAAGTTGAGGACCCATCGGTGTGTCACTCTGCAAATGTGTTTCTACATCATCGATACAAATTTGTTCATCTATGTCAAAATTATCTCTAGGTGTTGTCTTGATCACAACTTTCCAATCTTTACGAACAGGATCTGCAACATAGAATACTTCTTGTGCTTGCAAAGCTAGGATATAAGGCTCTTTAGTTTGCTTCAGACCTCGAAAATCGAGTGTCGTAAACCCATTCTCATCAACTTTTATCTTGGAACCACTTGATATCCAATCACAATGGAATAAAACAACTTTCTTCTCATCACCATACTGCAACTCGATTATATCTTTTAAAACACCGTAGTAAGTGACATCTCCCACAATAGGATCGTTATCTCTAGCACTCGAGAAGCTACTTGTTAGAGCCTGAAGTATGACTCTGCTATTTTCTCTCTATATCACTTGTGATTCTGTTATCCCGACTAGTCATGTCCTCATCAACCTGATTTGAGGGAATTTGTTTATACAGTAATAAGTTTGGCTCAGTTATATCATCACTACATTATCGTAATAAAACTAGCAAAAATAACTTACGTAATCAGACAGCCACTCCTCAAACTCCTGACTATGTAAATGTTGAATGTCACGCTTACGTTTATTCGGATTTTGATGACTAAGAATATTCAGATGCTCTCTGCAATCAAAGTAACAAAAAGAGAATAATGTACATTATCGTCAAAATTACACAATGTCATAAAAAATAATCTCATAACATAGTAAATTTAAATAACATACGGTCGTAAGAAATCTATTTCACTACAATTAAATAGAACATGTAAGTATGCAATTGCCAAAGTGTCATAGCCGAGTTTTACTACGTGTGTTGCACCAATTGGTCGACCAGGCATACAAAATATTGGTAAGACAGTATCATCACCACCATCATCATGATTTCGGCTAGTCTTATTATGTATGGTCTCGACATCACTGGCTAAATACAGAGAACAAAATGACAAACACTCTTCCGCTAAATATCCTTCTGCAATTGAACCTCGGGTTTACTCTTGTTTCGCACATAAGATTTTAATGTACCTAAATACCCGAATGGTCAAAAAAAGTTTATATCAGATTCAAAAAAAAAGTTGTATTCAAAAAAGTATAATTTACTACAGCATAAATGGTCACCTCTCGTTTGGATACATCCAACGGTAATGAACAGGTCCCCCTAATCTGGCCTCTGAAGCTAGATGAACCGATAGATGCATCATGACGTCAAAAAATGATGGTGAAAAATCCTTTCTAAATCACAAAGTATTTTTCCAATATCTTTTTCCATGTTAAATAAATCATTAGGATTAAGAACTTTTGAGCATAATTGTCTGTAGTACCGACATAACTTCATGATAACAGAACACACATGCTTCGGTAAAATATTTCTTATTGCCACGGGAAGCAAATGATGCATCAAAATATGATTATCGTGAATTTTTAGGCCTAACATTTTTGGAGTAGGTTTTACCTGAATGCATCTAGAAATATTAGCAGCATAACCATCTGGCACTTTCACCTCTTTTAGCACATTACAAAATTTTTCTTTTTCTTTTTTATCCATTTCGAAACATGCAGGAGACAAAAACACTTTGCCAATTGATAAAGGTTCTGGATGAATTTCATGTCTAATACCCATTTCTTCCAAATCACGACGTCCTTTTAAATGATCCTTGGTCTTTCCATCTATATTCATTAACGTTCTAATGAGACTGTCACATACATTCTTTTCAGTATGCATTACGTCTATATTATGACGTATTAAGTTATTTTTCCAGTATGGTAACTGAAAAAAAAATACTTATCTTCTTCCAATTATATGGTAAGGATGGGTTATCCTTCACAAGTTTTCCAAATTTTATTTCAAAACCTTTCAGCTCCGCAAGCACTTGTTCCCCTGTTAAGCTACGCGGCGGCCCTTCACATTCTTCCGCGCCATCAAAAGAATCTTTATCCATACGGAAAGGATGCAACGATTCCAACCAGCGATGATGTGCCATGAAGATTTCTTTGTGGGAGTTTGATAACCGTGTTGATCTGGATTCCTTATGGCTTGAAGGACAAGGTAATTTACCTTTAGTGCTCCAGCCCGATAAATTTGCATACGCAGGAAGGTCACTTACCGTCCATAACAAAGAAGCACGCAGTGTGAAGTAACTCTTAGTTGATGCGTGATAAGTATTAACTCCAGTATCTCACAACTCTTTCAACTCATCAACTAGAGGTTGCATATAGACATCTATATTATTACCTGGAGCAGATGGACCGGGTATAAGTAAACTTAGGAACAGAACAGGTTTTTTCATGCACAACCATGGAGGTAGATTATATGGCATCAAAACAACAGGCCATGTACTATGTGAAACACTCATGTTTCCAAAAGGGTTAAACCCATCACTCGCCAAACCAAGCCTCACATTACGAGGTTCTTTAGAAAATTCACTATTCTCATAATCGAATGTTTTCCAGGCTAGTGAATATGCGGGATGTCTTAATCTACCATCTTTCATACGACTCTCTTCATGCCATCTCATCGACCCGGCAGTTTTAGGCGACATAAACAATCTTTGCAAGCGTGGTATGAGTGGAAAATAATGCAACACTTTTTCTCCAACCTTCTTAGCTTTATAATGTAGTGACCCGTCCTAATCCATCTGGACGAACACATTACATTTGGTTACATCGCGAGGTACTTGACCTCTATATGGTACATTTTACAAACATTGCATTCGTTTTTAAAAGACAAACTTTCATTACATCGAAAGTTGACAGGAATGCATACCATTTCATAATATCCAACTATAAATGATCTAATCTGTCATTTACTTAATCATAATCTTTACTGAACTCAACGACTTGAATGCAACGTCTTTTGAAATATGCCATGAATGATTCCAAGTAATATCTTTAAAATGAGGAAATCCACAGCGGAAGATTTCTTTTAATCCTGAGAATAAACATGCTTTAAAGTGTCAACCAAAAGGTTGATGAGTTCATTAGTTTATCATAATCGATCATTTTCATCATTTTAATAGACTACAAGATTTTCATTTCAATTTCTCATAAATATACGTCTCATGCATAGAGACAAAAATCATTCATATGGATTGAACACCTGGTAGTCAACATTCACAAGATGCATATAGAATATCCCCATCATTTCGGGACTCCCTTCGAACATAATAAATTTCAAAGTACTAAAACATTCGGTACTTTGGATGGGGCTTGTTGGGCCCGATAGATCTATCTTTAGGATTCACGTCAATTAGGGTGTCTGTTCCCTAATTCTTAGATTACCAGACTAAAAGGGGCATATTCGATTTCGATCATTCAACCATATAATGTCGTTTCAATTACTTGTGTCTATTTCGTAAAACAGTTATAAAAACGGCGCATGTATTCTCAGTCTCAAAAATATATATTGCAAAAGCATTTAAAAAGTGAGTAATGAAACTCACGATATGATATTTTGTAGTAAAAATATGCATACGACGGAATCGAACAATGCAGGGTTGGCCTCGGATTCACGAAACTATATCAATTGTATATCTATTAAAACATATAATGGAAATCACATAATTTCATTTATTAATATATATTATTTATTTATTTATAGTTATATAGAATTTATACTAAATTCCATTTAAAAATGTATACTTATATTATATCTTAAATTATATGTTATATATATTTATTTTGTATTTATATTTAAAATAATTAATATTTATACATTTAGTTATATTAATATATCTATATACTATATATATGATTAGTATTATATAAAAATATATCAATAGTTTGTTATATGTAAGTATTTATATAAGAAATGTTAATATTTTTGATATATAGTTATATGAAATATTAATACAATTATAGTATATGAAATAAGTATATTTTATGTACAAAATATTTATCTGTTTAAAAATAATAGTTTTGGATAATAATGATTCACTAATAATAATAATAATAATAATAACTTTATTAATAATGACAATACTAATAAAAAATGATATTGTTAATAATGATACTTATGTTAATAATAATAATAATAATAATAATAATAATAATAATAATAATAATAATAATAATAATAATAATAATAATAATAATAATAATAATAATAAAAATGATACTAATACTAATGTTGATGAAAATACTAATAATTTGTATTGTTTTTAAAATAATAAAAGAAATAATAATCATAATCATAATAATGATCATAATACCTATATTAAAAATAATAATATTAATAATACTCCTAATATCTAATGATAATACTTAGTAATAACAATAATGATAACAATATTTAATTATGTTAATGACGGTAACAATAATAATTAGCTTATCCCTAATAACAATGATTAATAATAATAATAATAATAATAATAATAATAATAATAATAATAATAATAATAATAATAATAATAATAATAATAATAATAATAATAATAATAATAATTATAATAATAATGGTAATATTAATACTACCTCAACGAAGTAGCCCTTAAAAAAATGGCCAAGTCCGGATTTGAACCCGCGACGTCCCGCTAACCCGATAACGCCTTTAAACATTCATTTGACACCTCATTTCTGATTTAATTGATACATCAAATCTATTTATCGTAATATAAATGTCTATCTTCTTCTTCTTCTTCTTATATATAAACACCCCTAACCATTGAACTGCGTTTTAACTTCTGAAATAATTATTACACTAAATAGTTTTAACTCGATTTTATGTAATCATCTTCAATATTCAATACCATCATCAACCTTTTTATTTTACTGTCCAATACTTATTATGATCATCTAATCCTAATTATCAAGATATAACATCAAAATCATATCATCTTTACCTATCATCACATTACATCATTCATCATGATCATTATGATCATCATGATCATGATCACAATCCTCATAATTAAAATCATCACCTAATCATTCCATACATCACCATCGATCATGTTTGTATCATTCGGTTCTTCTGTTTTAATCAACTTAATTGTGTTGTTATCATCAACCATTCTATAAACCATGTTATTATACTCTATAACTCAATATCACGAAATCATGTAACACTACCGTTTAGCATCACGGTCCAAAAGAATAGGAGTCCAGTAGATAATTTCCTTGTTTAGTGATCCTCGGCCCAACTAGGATATGGCAGCACAAAAGCAGTCCAAATAAGAGGGGTCCAGCAAATTAGACTTATTGGGACGTTTGCAAATAAAAAGAATATATAGTTTAATTATTCATGGGATTTAGGAAAGAACCTATAGTGACCCATCGTTTTCATTTGAAACAGATAAAAAGTCAAAGTAGCTGTACAGCATCTCATCATCTCGTAATTGTTCAAAAGAAAAAAAATATAATTAAAAACAGCGATGAAGGTAACAATATAACAGTGGCTGTGTGGTTTGTGGTGGTTGATTAGAAGAGGAGACAAGGTGGTGTAGTTGCAACACTCAAAGATTAACATCGAAGCAAAAGTGGTTTGGTTGGGTTTATACCGAAGTGAGAATATAAAGAGTTGGGCTGGGTATCGAACAAGTTCGGAGGTAGGAGTTGTTTAGCGAACAGCAAGGTTATTTGGTGATCAAAAGGAAAATAGAAACAACAAAAATAAATGGGTGTTGTAAGTGCGGATTTGTGTTGATCGTGTGCAAACAGAAAAACAATCGTAGTAGCTATATATCAGTGGTTTTTAACAGAATTTAAAGTGAAAGAGAGAAAGAGAAGTGATTTTCATGGGTGTTGGTTTGGGTTTGACGGTGTATGGTGTACGACTGTGGTGTTTGATCCAAAACAGCAAACAGAAAACAGTTGGACAGAAGCTGTAGTAGTAGCATAACAAATGCGTTTCAATGGGTGCTTGTTATGGGTTGGTTCTTGGCTACATAGTAACCAAAAGTAGCAACAAAAAGGTGGTGGTTAAATGATGATGGAGATGGAAGATTATAGGAGATGCAAGGTGGTGATTGTGGTGAAGTTGTTTATTGTTGCAAACAGAAAATAACATTAGCAAGTAAGCAAATGGGTTTGAGGTGTTAAGTTTAATTGATGATGGTTGTTTTGTTGAATGGGGTTTTTGTGGAAGTCATTCAACGAAACAGAAATATATATGGCTAAAATTATCACATGCCCATATAAATATCTATGTATGTCTATATATTTCGTAAATTTGAATTATGAGAAGAAGACACTAATCAATAATAGTATCCTCAATAGTAATCAATCATATTGATCAACTTGAATCACGGGTGAGTTTAACCAATTGTGAATAATAATTTAATTATATAATAATAATATTAAATGTGTAATCTGTTAAATGATTGAATGTGAAAGGAAATGATTAGCAATAGAAAAAGGGAGATCATAATTGATAATGGTGATGGTTCATCTAATTATTTGTAGTATATATATATATATATATATATATATATATATATATATATATATAATCTATTATGTAATAATAATAATATTATAATTATAATTATAATAATTATAATAACAATCAAGAGAGAAAATGTGTTCCACTAGATACACAGTAAAACTTAGCTTGTTAATATATGCCGACAGTTTTAACATGGAGTGCTATATCGTACTCCATTGTTAATCAGTGTCGGATAAGAATATTCCGGAAGATCCCAAATTTTTACAGTAATTATTTTTATTTATTTTTAGTCATTATGGTATAAAATTCAGTTATTAACTATTAAATAAAAATTACATCACTGTCCGTGCTCGATTCTAGGTAAAATATGAAAAGTGTTCAAAGTTAACATTTAGCTCCTAAATATATTTTTAATAAGCCTATAATTTATATAACTCATTTTCGGATCCGTTTATTTTAAAATCATATAAGTTCGTATTAAACTTGTTTAATATCCATCGAATGGTAATTGAGTGTCACTGTCCTTTACTAAATAGATTCGAATTCACAAAATATATTTAATATACTTTATATACTAATATATTGATGTTTTAAATAATAATAATTATAATATTCTATTTTTATTTTATTTTACATAATAGCAAATATATATAATATTTCAAATTATATTTCCAATTACCATTTATATATATATATGGATACACACATAACTATTTACAATTAATTGTTCATGAATCGTCGAGAGCAGTCGAAGGGTAATTGAATACATGAACATAGTTCAAAATTTTTGAGACTATAATATTACTGACTTTGCTTATCGTGTCAGAACATATAAAAATTAAGTTTAAATTTCGTCGGAATTTCCAGGTCGTCACAGTACCTACCCGTTAAAGAAATTTCGTCCCGAAATTTGATTGGGATGGTCATGGCTGACAATAAATATGTTTTCATGACGCATACGAGTTGAAAATTAGATTTTTATCATCAATAATTAATATGGATAAAACAATTCATTTATGTGAAGAGTACGAGTGAAGTTATCACAAAATAGTGAAATGAATAAATGTGAGTTCGTCTTAACCGGTGACGTAGTCACGGTTGATTTCTGGAAATCAAGGGATTTAGAGAAAATCTTCGTAATAAGATTTGATTCTTCGGTAATTAAGGAGATTAGGATCTTCTTTGATTAAATACAATAATCTATTTTGATTGCTCTGTCGAATATTTCACTATAAATCCACTCTCTTCATTTCCTTTATATTTTGGAGTTCCATACATTTGTTTTCTCATCCCGAATTTAAGTCAAGCGAATAATGATCCAGAATTCATAGATATGAAATTCGAAATGAACATAGCTAACATTCTAAGAGAGAAATTGTAATAGCACGATCTTGATTGGTTAAATTACCAGAATTTGTGACGACCCGAAAATTTACGACCAAATTTAAACTTTATTCTTTATATGATTTCGACACGATAAGCAAAGTCTGTAATGTTGAGCCTCAAAATTTTTGAACTACTTACACGGATTCATTTAACCTTTGACTATATCCGACGATTCACGAATAATTATTTGTAAATAAATATGTATATATTATATTAATATAAACATTAGAATATATAATATTTTGATTTAATAAAGTATACTTTAAATAATTGGAATTTAAATTCTAAAATAACAATTAGAATAATTAAGTATTGTTAATATATATAAATATGTATTTATTATTATAATTCCATGATTAAATAGATATAAAAATATATTTGTTATAATTACTTTTATTATCACTAATATCAATATCTGTATTATTAATATTATGGAAATATATAACTTGTTATATCTTCATTATGATTAGATATTATTACTATTAAAATATATAATACTCATTACTATATAATATATTATATAGTTATAGTACATAATCTATAAATTGTAATACTAATATATTAATTATAATTGTTATACCAATATTGTTATTACTTTTAATAATAATATCGATACTAGTGTTATTAATATTATTATTTTAAAAATATAATAAATAGATATGAAATTTGATATAAACAATTTATTATTACTAATAATATTATTAATATTAATAAAATTAGTATTATTATTGTAATTATTATCAATAATATTATTATTATAAATTTCACTAAAAAAAATTATTGTTATTGAGACATATTATTATTATTACTCTTTATATTATTATTATTATTATTATTATTATTATTATTATTATTATTATTATTATTATTATTATTATTATTATTATTATTATTATAATTATTATTTTTATTATTATGTTTATGTTTATTATTATTAATCATAATATCATTATTATTATTATTATTAAAATTATTAATTATTAAAATTAAAATAATATATATATATATATAGAAACAGATTTATATCACGCGTAATTTATACCTTTATCAGTTTTATTTATTTATTTTTCTGTTAAAATTGTGCTGCTCGTGACACTTTGTCGACCCATATTATCAATATATACACTGAATCTCTCTGGTGTTGAAAATTATTCGAGTTTACTATCTTTTATCAATTATCAATTTCAATAACATTATCTGATAAAAAAAAGAAAGAAAAACGTGTTCTGCCATATGTACGACTATCTTTTTACTCCAACTTTGATTTTGAATGATTTTGAAAAATCTATAGTTGCCGAAGCGTTAGGAATCATTCATTCGATCTATCTGCAAAATTTAAGATTTTAATTCGCGAAATCAAAGATGAATTTTGGAGTCAAACTTTTATTTCAAAAAGTCAAACAATCTGTTCTTTGTAAAATTCGAATTCGTTTAACGATTTTGGATCGATTGATGTTTGAGAAAGTTTCTAGGTATGTTTTACTAACCAATTCATGTTATAAATTTTATTTAAAACGATCTAGAATTCAAGTTTTGATTTTGAGTTCATGTTCTTGAAATATGAAAAAGTCATTGATCAAATTCGAATAACTCTTTAAAAAGTAATAATGCTGTTGTGTTAAGAATATATTATTGAAACTATCTGCAAAGTTTCAATTCTAAATTCATAGTATCGATTACGAATTTTCGAGTCAAAGTTTTAGTTGTAAAAAGTCAAACATTTTTTCTTCGAACGAATTAGTGTAATCTGTTACAATTAAGGTTCGATTGATGATGCTAGTGTATTCTAATGATCATTTGAAAGGTGGTTTATGTAGATAAAAAAGTCTCAAAACATCCCAAACGCGAAATCAATTTTTTTCTTTGTCCTCCCACTCGTCAAACAGCAGCAGCTGTTTTAAATTTTTTTTTCAATTAAATTAAACCATTGATATTACATTGTTATAATTATTTTGAAGTATTTAAAATTTTTGTTCTGATGTTTGGTATTTTTGGTCGATTAGAATGAAGAAGGAGATACAAAACATAAATGGGTTATATATTTAAGTTGGGATATTAAAACAGAAATAAGGAAATGGAGGAGTGGTAGAGTATTGTTACGGGTGAACTAGAGGTCTCGGGTTCGAGCCTGGGCTTTACCATTTTTTTCCTATTAGAGAAGAAGATGAAGTAACTGAGTTATATTATAAAAGAAATTGAAATGGGTATCATCACAGGAAAACGCATTAGAGAAGTTGGTTAAGTACGGGTTTGGGTATTCGAGAGGTCTTAGGTTGGATCCCTGCTGGTGGCATTCTTTTTCTTTTAAAACCCTACTTATATGAGGTAGTTTTTATTATTATTATTATTATTATTATTATTATTATTATTATTATTATTATTATTATTATTATTATTATTATTATTATTATTATTATTATTATTATTATTAGGAGAATGATGCAAATAATTATTATTAATATTAGTACTTGTATCATTTTATAATTATTAGTATTATTATTATTGACACAAGTATTATTATTAATATTATTTTATCATTTTCAATAATATGATTATCATTAATAAGCACTGTTATTATTAAAAATTTATATAATTACTACTAAAAGTATCATTACTTTAAATCCATATATTTTTAAAAAATTATTATTAATACTATCATTATTATTTGTAGTATGAAAATTATTATTATTATCATTATAATTATTCTAGTGTTATTATAACTAGTATTTTGTAAACAAAAAGAGTAATCATATAAAAATATATTTAACACCCATAATTTAAATATACTGATACTATTATGTATCTAAAATATACAAAATGAAAATATAATAAAATATATAAGTTATTAATATAAAAATTTTCACTAATAATAATATAAATATTTGTCCGATTACAAGAATATGTTTTAGTACATATATGAATGATATAGGTTCGTGAATTCGAGGCCAACCCTACATTGTTCAGTTTTGTCATATGTATTTTTACTACAAAATACAGTATAGTGAGTTTAATTTGTTCCCTTTTTAAATGCTTTTGCAATATATATTTTTGGGACTGCGAATACATGCGCTGCTTTTATAAATGTTTTACGAAATAGACACAAGTAATCAAACTACATTCTATGGTTGGATTATCGAAAACGAATATCACCCCTTTTTGCTTGGTAGCCTAAGAATTAGGGAACATACACCCTAATTGACGCGAATCCCAAAGGTAGATCTACGGGCACTAACTCCCCCCCATACTGGAAAATGGTATGCTTTAGTACTTCGAGTTTATATTATACAGATGGATTTCTATTTTCGGGATATTCAATATGCATGATGTTAATGTCGGTTACCAGGTGTTCAATCCATACGAATGATTTTTTTTAAACACTTGCGAGTGTATGATTATTGAATAAAGGAAATCTTGTGGTCTATTAAAATGATGGAAATGATTGATTATGATAAACTAATGAACTCACCAACCTTTTGGTTGACACTTTAAAGCATGTTTATTCTCAGGTATGAAAGAAATCTTCCGCTGTGCATTTGCTCATTTTAGAGATATTACTTAGGGTCATTCATGATATATTTCAAAAGACGTTGCATTCGAGTCTTTTAGTTCATCAAGATTATTATTAAGTCAATTATTAGTTGGATATATTATGAAATGGTATGCATGCCGTCAACTTTTGATGTAATGAAAATTTGTCTTTTAAAAACGAATGCAATGTTTGTAAAATGTATCATATAGAGGTCAAGTACCTCGCGATGTAACCAAATGTAATGTATTCGTCCAGATGGATTAGGACAGGGCATTAGATTTGTTATCAGAGCGGTGGTCTTAGTGAACCAGGTCTTGCATTAGTATGTATAACTGATAGTTGTTTAGATGCATTAGTGAGTCTGGACTTCGACCGTGTCTGCATGTCAAAAGTTTTTCTTATCATTTCTAGTCGAAAATCATCTACTTATCATCCTTAGGAAATTACCTACTTATCATTCTCAGTCTAGACACATCTTACTGCAATGATTGCATGAATAGTGTATAGACAAAATTCGTATCTTAGCGTATCTGCTAATTCATATCTTAGCATATCTGTTACTGTAGACTTTGTCTAATAGCTTTCGTAGATTCCTCCATAACTTATAGAATTTTAGTATTATATATTCATATGTAAATTATGTATTGCATAGTACTAATCTACATCCTATAACCTATTTCTTATCGAAAATCTTTCATCTGATCGTACGAGATGAATCCCTCAACCAGTTCGAGTCCCTCAGATTTCGATAGCTATTCCGATAGTTATTTCGACAGCTATTCTGACATGGATGTTCACCTAAGCTTCGAAAGCAGCATCACTGGAATGAATCACCCAATCAGCCATCCTCAATTCATCCGATGGGTTGGTAGTCGACTTAACCAATGGAGACGCGAAGAAGGCGATCCCTTCCATCAACCGAATACACCTCTTGGCGATGAACCTGAAACACTTACCGGCGAACCTATTCGAAACACCATTTTCTCTCTCATTTCCAGAGTATCTCGTCACGATTAAATACTATCTCAAATTCTAAACCTAACTCATCCACTCGTTCTGACCGACAATCATCCCGGAGTAATCCAAGAAGTCAACGAGCTTCGCGCTCGAGTAATCAATTTGGAGAACATGGTGCAAAACTTACCAGCTTCAGCAACGTCACCGACACCAACAGTATCACCAACATCAATACCAGTACCACCAACAACCCAAGTTTCAACATCACACGCCTCAACGTCTCATTATGTATCTCGAGCATAATCATCGTTCTACGAATCGTTCTACACCATTTATCTTCATTCGACATGGCGATTATGTAATCTCTAATGTTTTAGAGATTATATATTCTTGTTCTAACGATAAATCAGATGAGTTAATATCGTATTACCTCATTAAATCTATATTACATCTTAAGAAAATATATATGTATATATGTTTTCATAAAGATTGTAATTGAAAATTTCTCTTAAAACTGTTAATGATGAAAAATATTTTAACGGGTAGGTAATACCCGAGGAATATTTATATTTCACATTAATAAGTTACACTGTACATTCTTCGAATCTGATTCAACAGTCATTTACTATCCTACCTACATCCGCAGATATACGAATCCGTTCACCTCAGAATAACCATTTTCATACAATTTCATATTTGGATTTTGACCTATTAGAATCCAACAAGTGGCATAATGAAGAAAACATTGGACAAAAATAAAATTTGTTAGAAACAAACAATTTAACTATGAGAAGAATTTTGATAAGAATCCACGCTAACTGTTCCTAGATAACTGTTAATTCCGTATTACATTTTATTTATCGTAATTTATATATCGCAATTTAATTATCGCAATTTATTTATCGTAATTTAAATTCTCACAATTTTATTTATCATCATTTAATTTCTGTTATTTATTTTACGCACTTTAAATATCGGGACACGTATACAAGGTTTTGACATATCATATCGACGCATCTATATATATTATTTGGAATAACCATAGACACTCTATATGCAGTAATGACCGAGTTAGCTATACATGGTTGAGGTTGATTCTACAATAATATATATACTTTGAGTTGTGATCGAGTCTGAGACATGTACACGGGTCACGATACGTATTAATTAATTCGAATATTATATATTAAACTATATATGAATTATTGGACTGTTAACTGTGGACTATCGACTGTGGACTAATAACATTGGACAATTAAAATTAATTAAAATATTGATTATAACATATGAAACTAAACATTTCTTCAAGTTTGCCACTTAATTTCATCTTAAACCTCATTTGTATCTTGACGATTACAATCTGCGTTCAAACCTTTCATGATTCTTGAAAATACCTCAATTGAGAGGATGAACCAACCGCACTTTATCTACGAAAGAAAAGATTGATGCATATAGTTATGCACCTGAAAAACTCTCGGAAACTGAGTAAACGTTTCACACGTATCTGTGCTAGATCCTTTGGCATTGTTATTACCGAAAATAACTTTGCAATCCCTTTCCAAAGTAGAAAATCTTGACACAGCTTTAGCAAGTTAATTTTGACTTTCGTTCGAAACAACCTTATTATAACCTTGATATATACGTGTGCTCTTTTATTGTTACCAGGGAACCTTTTATATTCCACCATATTACCATCAGCGTTTAATCATCTAAAAACACAATTCTCTTAAAACCACCTCGGATTGATAACCGATGATTCAGGTATGGTAGCATTAAATGCAGAGGAAACAGAAAAATTGTACATGGTCTAAACGGCCAAAAGTTTTATGATAAAGTAGGGAGTGTTAGGAACGCTCGATGGAAAATTTGGTACTGAAAAAACAGATTTAAGTAAACCATAAAGGAGACCAAGGCCAAATACAAGGACCATACCATATATTCAAAGAAACCAGGTAATTCTGGATCCGATGAACCTTCAACGAATATCTTGCTCCGTACTCATGTTAAAATCTTGCAGAAAATCTTTCTTCATCAACCATCAAACTTAGGAATTCCAAAATATCATCATAAATATATTCGATATTTCTGAAGATATTTTCTTAAATATTCTCGTCCGAAATTATTTATCTCTTCGTGCTATCTATATTACATCATAAAGGAAACTACTTTAGTTTCAAAATTTCTTTAAAATTTGAGTTTGAATTATGAATGATTTTGAAGTAGTGTTGGAAATTGATGCATGAGTTAGTATAATATAATGACAATTGATCAACGTGATTATATTACAGTAAGTCATCATGAGTTTCTGATGTGGTAGCGGAGGGGTACAAAATACTATTAAATTTTAATAGGAAATACTACAAAATATGACACAAGTTTTATTAATTTACGGATGGGATATACCTAAACCTTGCTACAACACTATAGGCAGTGTACCTAATCGTAGAGTAGTGTAGTTTTTAGTAAGTCCGGTTCGTTCCACAGGGAGCTAGTGATTACGTACTATATTTTTAAACAACTATATTTGTACAAATATATATATATATATATATATATATATATATATATATATATATATATATATATATATATATATATAAAAGTAGTAATATTATTATAAAAGGGGGGTTTTTACCGTTTAATGACCGGTTTGTCGATTTTATATTTTTAAGCGTAAAGATAAATGACAATAATTAAAGTGCGTAAAATAAATAAATGACGATAAATAAAATAACAATAAATAAAATTGCGATAGAATATGAAATAAAAGGATTATGCTTATTTAAACTTTCATAATCATGATGTTTGACGTGTTGATTTTAATTTATTACCATGGGTTAATTGTCCTTTGTCCTGGTTTATTTGATACGTCTATCTGGTTTTTGTCCATAATAGTCCATCGGTCATAAATATAAAGTGCGAGTATCCTCGTCAAATTACCCTTATACCCGAAGTCAAATATTCCAACTGATTAAGGATTTAAACTGTGACGCAGTTATCACTTCTGTCAACAATTACACCAGTTATCACTGTATGTAATCCACCCCTGTTTTAATTAGTTTATGAATATTAATTCATCCACTTGATCAGAATGAATAATCAATTACCCAACCCAATTGATTAATTAAATGATTATAACAGATTCCATATGAACGTCACTAAATAGGACAACCATACTCATTATTAATTATTAGGTTAATTAATTTGAAGATAGGTTCGACAGACTCCAATGAGTTGTCACTCAATTAGACAATACCCCCCATCTATTAATAGTCAATAGTCCAATTTTCACAAGTGTCGTTCTTTTGTCCAAATCCCAATTATGGTACAAAGCCCAATTACCCAATTTTAGTAATTAGCCCAACATCATGATTACTTCGTTTTAAATAAGCATAATAATAACTTAGCTACGAGACATTAATGTAAAAGGGTTGAACATAACTTACAATGATTAAAAATAGCATAGCGTTACACGGACAGAATTTCGACTTACACACTCAAACGATCTCTATCATAAATCTTATTATTATCATAATTTAAAATTAAAATTAAGATTATTGTTATATCTTATTACATTAACATTATGATAGAGATTTTTAGATATAGATATTGATATTTGATATTGGATCGGTAGAAAGAGGGATAAAAGGATATATAGATTTTTTGATCCCCCCCTTTTGTGTATCGATTACATAGCCTTTTATAGGCGAAATTAGAATTGAAATTTTCATTTACGACCCCTGAACTATGCTCAATTAACAACTTTTTATTATTTAATATTATTCTTATTATGAATTATTTAAATATTATATTTTATTCTTGTGCATAGTTGACTCATAATTTTTACACCGTTGTGTCGAGCGTTGAGAGTTGACTCATGTCATGGTTCCGGATTTTCGAACGTCCTTGCGTACTATTTTATATCGTGTACTTTGCGTTTTGTAACTTGTACTTTTGTCATTTTTAGACGTTCCTCATCAATAATTTGAACCTTTTTGATTGTATCTTGTACTTTTGAGCTTTTTGGACCTTTCTATCTTCAATTCGTCGTTTTCGCCTTTTGCCTTCGCACTTATTTAATATAAACGAATATTACTTGAAAATGGAACAATTGCAACTAAAATCTTGTATTTCTTAGGGGATAATGCTATGAAATATATGTTCCTTTTTAGCCTTATCAATATCCCCACACTTGAGCATTGCTTGTCCTCAAGCAATATAGTCTTGAAATAAAAACATACAAATCACTTCTTTATTCTTCACACTTTATACATCAGTGATTTTGATATGGCGGTATAAACAATGATAGTAACGATATGGTTAAAGGTGGGTGTGTCATCCATAGTTGCCTTGGGTTTAGGTCAACGACACTTGCAATCAAATAGCCGATTTACTTTCGGTTTCCAAAGCAAAGTGCACATTTGAAAGGCGGTTTACAGTCCCACATGACTATAAAAATGTAGATCCTTTAGGAAATTGGATCTTTATGAAAACATTTGATCTTTTAAAAATTCAAGCTAGATTTTACCCTAGACAAGTTTTCTGATTTAACCCACCATCGGTGTTGCAAAATATATTTGTGGATCAATATTTTGGCTAAAAACATTTGGGTTCGTGTAATCCACTGCTATCCCGGTATCGGAAAGCACACATCCAATTTACTTGTTCCGTATATTACCTTTCGGTAAACTACCGTCCGGTTGTAAAGGAAAGCGATGAACAAGAAACTGTTAAGGCAATGTCCCGTGACATGCATTTGATTATGGTCTAATTACGTGTTGGATGCTAGTACTATCCTTGGTAGGAGCAATAGTAAAGATCATCCTATAATTTTTTTCGGTCTGGCACAAGGTCCTGTCTCTGACCATGCTATGCAACCACCGTTCTTACGGTTGACACCCGATTTGGTTCAGGTGACCTAATGAATTCCAGGTGAATTCCTAGGATTTTACGTTCAATGGTAATGAACGCATTGAAAATGGTTTTTCCGAAAACAAATCGGTTTGTAATTTTTGATCAAAATATTTTCTCGTTCAAGCTCGAGTTTAGATATCATTGAATTCCATGAGTTTGAATTCTCAATCTTTAAGGTCAATCTCTAGGATTGAATAATATCAGTCTTAAAAGCTGATTTTTAATCTTTAAGGAGATTATCCTTTCTGGGGATCTGATTCATTAGTCTTATCAAGCTAATTTGCACGGTGCCTCCCCATTGTACGAGATAAATCCTTCTCATGGTTAGGATAAATCTGACCACATGGCGACCCTGTTTGATGCTGAGGTCCGTGGATTTCCTGCTGATTTTAGTGATGACTTTTCTAGATTTTTCGTCAACCTACAGCTGGTCTGGACGACAACTTCCTGACCTAAATCAAGAAGCGCGTGTCTTTTTCGGAAGACTTTACTTCCTTTTAATGATGGAATTGATTCATCGTGTAGATCCATCTTTCTTACAGTAAATCGGGTAAAACTGATTAGTATCGTCCAAAGCAAAAGTACCTGCAATAATTCTTATACAAAAATGTGATAGATAGTTTTTAATTGAATAACATGGTACATTCTCCCCACACTTAGTTTCTTTCTTTGCCTTTTTATTCTCCTTTATTCCATTTTAAATGAATTCAAGCGTTTTAAGTTGTTTCTCAATTTATGTCCTTTTCGAGGTAACGATAATTTCGGCATTAACACCTAGTTTTCATCGTTCATAAATATGTATAAACATGATTTTTGACTTCATTTAGTTGAAAAATTTTCAAATTTTCACAAAATTTGGCAATTAAACCAAGTGTAAACCCGAGAGAATTTATAACCCTTCCCCACACTTGAGATCATGCAATGCCCTCATTTGCATGAAATCAGACTATAATTATAAATTCATGAGGGTGATTAGTGTAGAAAAGTGATTAAAAATACCGAGTTTGATATTTTGCGTCTTGTCGTCAATATTAGTACCTTTTGCTGAACTTAATGACAGTCTTTGAAAGTGCGCTGTTTTACCCTGTTTTTTACATGATAAAATACAAACATATATACATATTTTTGAAGTTGGGTATATAACCCCACGTTCAAAAATTTATAAAATATAATATTTTTGGCATACTTTAGATCAATAATATTAAAAATAATGATAACAAAATTTGTCGCCCCGCCATTGGGTAAAGCAATTTCGGCTCAACGACCTAGTCTTCAACTCACGACGAATTTTAGAAATCAATTTTTTTTTTAACTTAATGAAATAAAGTCAATTTTTTTGTTTTTAAAATCACACAAAACATTAAATTTAAAAAAAACATATTAATTTTATATAAAACCTAAAAAAACAAAAATTCAGAATGGGGGGAGAAAACTAGTTCTTTAGTGTCTGCTAGCGGAAAAGACCAATCGGATTCCATTCTCGGAACTACACGAGAACAGAACAACTAACTCCAGACAGCATTTTCTTTTTAGAACCTTTGAATCTCCCCACACTTAGGTAGCTGGGGTGTCGAAATTGTGATTAACTTCATCGTTAATTTCTCTTGGTCCATAATCAACTTGCATATCTGTGACTTTTTCTTTAAGCCAGTGCCCGGCTTCTTCCGTAATATCCCAAAATTCAACTAGTTTCGCCCTTTCTTTAGGCGACAGATTGGATACTAACCGGTTACATACCTTAAAGTTCCCCTTGGTTCTAGCATCGATAGCCCGTTTAAAAAGTTTCTTCATTGAACTGTTAATAACGGGGTCATCTAATTTCGTATCAACAACGGGGTTCTTTGTTATCAGGTCATCATTAGGTGTTACTTCATTTTCCCCACACTTAGGCGTTTTATTATTATTAAGCACTGCCGTTGGAGTTGGTAAAACAACATGGTTCTTACCAATCATTTTTTCTGGTTCAACGGTTTTGGTTGGTGGAGATTTAGACTTTCGAATCATAAAGCTGATAGATTTGTCACCACTTTTAAGTGTCATTCTTCCATTTCCTACATCAAATAACGCCCCGGTGGACGCAAAGAATGGTCGACCTAAAATTAGAGGAATGTTTGGGTCCTCTTCTATGTCAATGACAATGAATTCGACTAGAAAGGTTAAATTACCTACTTGAATGGGTAGGTTGTCAGCAATTCCAACTGGGTGCTTAATGGTTTGATCAAAGAGTCGAACACTCATATCCGTTGGACTTAACTTACCTACACCTAATCTCTTATATAAGGAAAGAGGCATAACACTTACACTTGCACCTAAATCTGCTAGTGCATCATACATGACACAATCACTAAGTAGACAAGGAACAATAAATTCACCTGGATCACCTACCCTAGGTGGAGGTTTTGGTGGAACTGTATTCACCGGGTTTACTTCTACGGCTTTTGTTTCTTGTACTTTCTTATTCTTTTTCTTCTTCTTCTTTCCAGAAGTATCACAATCTTTATTACTTATTACTTGCTCATACTCAACTCCTTTTCTTGGAAACGGGATGGGTGGTTTGTATGGTGACACCACTGGCTTTACATACTCGGGTGGTGGTGGTGTAAATTCTTCATTGTTACTCTCATCTAAAACCTTCCCATCTTCTGGAGCTGGTTTTTCAGAATTTGTTGACACCATATTAACATTCTCTTTCCGAGGATTTACTTCAGTATTACTCGGTAGCTTTCCTTGTTCCCTCTCACTCATCATGCTAGCAAGAGTACCTACGCGTTTTTCTAGATTCAAAATGGAAGCTTGTTGAGTTCTTAATGACTGATCAAACCTATCATTTGTTTGGGTTTGAGATGTAATAAATTGTGTTTGAGATTCAAATAGCTTTGCCATTATTTCTTCTAGATTTGGCTTTTTCTCTTCGGTTTGTTGTGGTGGTTTATACAAGCCAGGTCTTTGTTGATTGAAATTGTTGGTTTGAGTCGGTTGGTTATTCGGACCTTGTTGGTTGTACGAATTATTGTTTGGTCCATTTGGATTATAAAGAATGTTTTGATTTCGATTGAAGTTTAGCCTTGGCGGTTGATAATTATTTTGATAATTATTTCCCGGCCTTTGGTTCATATAGGAAACATTCTCACGTTGTTCCATCGTTAGTTCAATGTGACAATCTTTCAATAAGTGTGGTCCACCGCATTGCTCAAAACTGATTCGTATTGCGTGAATATCTTTATTCATCTTTTCCATTCGTCTTTCGAAAGCATCTATTTTTGCGGAAACGGAATCAAAGTCATGGCTAGAATCGGCTCTAGCCGCTTTAGATGATCGAAAGATATCTTTTTCTTGATGCCACTCATGAGAGTGGGAAGCAGTGTTATCAATAATTTTGTAAGCTTCAGTTGCGGTTTTCTTCATAATGGAACCACCAGCTGTTATGTCGATGTCTTTTCTTGTAGCAACGTTGACACCTTGGTAGAATATTTGTACTATTTGATAAGTGTCTAAACCGTGTTGAGGACATCCTCTCAACATCCTTCCGAATCTTGTCCACGCCTCATATAATGTTTCATTTGGCTTTTGTGTGAACGTAACAATTTTCCTTGAAGTCTCACGGCTTTAGATGCCGGAAAGAATCTTTGAAGAAAATTTTCAACTAAGACATCCCATGTGTCAATCGCCCCTTCAGGTAACGATTCTAACCAATCTTTGGCTTCTCCCTTTAAAGTTCAGGGAAACAACATGAGATATATCTGTTCATCCTCCACTTCTCGGATTTTGAATAGTGTACAAATTCTTTTAAACGTACGAAGGTGTTCGTTAGGATCTTCATTCGGTGCACCACTGAATTGGCATTGGTTAGTTACCATGTGTAGAATTTGTCCTTTGATTTCATAATCTGGCGCATTAATGTCTGGCTTAATAATGGCGTGACCTTGGCCCGTGCGTGTGGCTCTCATTCGGTCTTCCATACTTAGAGGTTCCAGATTTTTCATAATTGAATTTGTTGAATACGAATCACTAGAAGATTCTGATTTAATGGTTTGTGGTTCAGGAGGAATGATTAGTGGTTCTGGATCTTGGAATTGTCCCTGAATATTCTCCGGATTCTCAATTGTGAGGTCGGGTTCAAAAGATGGATTATCGGAAATTTGAGTTGGAGTTCTTGGTCGACTAGATGATGATTCTAAAGAAAAATCAACGGCGACAATATTGGCTAGATGTCTTGATCGAGTTATAGGTGGTGAACGTATGAAAGGTGGTGAACGTTTTACTCGGTGCATTCACTGAATATCCTATTAGTTTTTAAAAGGAAAGAAAAATTATATAAGTTATCCAATTAATAGACTTTTCTGATTTGCCCACGTTTCGAATAGCCAAAAGATGCAGCAGAGGGGCAGGATTCGTTTAAATCGGAAGCCCACAACTCGCCACTAACAAATCCAACTATTACTACGAACCAGAAAATTTTGGATGTCTATCAATTTAACCACTTAAAATAATTTTTCGTTTGTAATATAAAGAAATTTTAGAGAAGAAATAGAAAATTCTATGTCCTAAAAACTAGAGCGTCGAGAAATAAGAAAGAAAAAGAGCGCGTCGAAAAATGTCGAAAAATAAAAGGTCAAAAAATAAGAAAATTGTAGCGCGTCTAAAATTAAAAAGGGATTCTAAACGAAAAACGGGAATTACTTAAAAGGATACTAAAATTTTAACACGGCGTCGCAAAATTTTAAGGCACCTAAATCTTAGTCTAAAGAAAAAGCACTTAAGGGATTTTACGGCAAAGCCTAAAAATCTAAAAGTATAAAAATAACTATGGCAAAACTAAACTTAATACTAAAAGTTGTGACTGAGTCTAAAAATCTAAAGGTCAAAAAAAAAAAAAAAAAAAAAACTTAAAGGACTTTAGTCACTTTATGAAGCCAGGAATGTTCTACCCTTTGCCCCAAAGTCCACAACTATTATGGTCTCTGGTTTCGACAAATACTATCAAATAGAAAGGTCCCCTTTTTATATATTTTTTTCTTATTAATTATCATTTTCCATCTGTAGATGGTGGTCCCAAATCGTACAAATCATATACAGGCAATTATGAAATCTGTTAGATGTCAATTTAAAGATTTAATTTTTTTTCTTTATCTGATTCTCCATCTATCCTTGTCGACTAATTTAGCACAAGAAACCAATAGTACTCTCAAATGAATCCAAAAACGTGTGTAGCCTGACTTTAAATACAAAATCTTAAGGATTTTTTTTTTTTTTTACATCAACAAAACCAATTACAAATAAGGAGTTCAATCCCTATTTCTCTTATCCCCTGGTTACCGACTTCAAACACCAATCAATAAAGTAATATAAATATATTTTGTGGGCTACTAGATAATCAACTTGCTATTCATATTTTAAGTAGGTTGCAATCTTCAATAAATGGCTACAAAATACGATATGTTCTACATAAATAGTTGATTTAAAAATCGAGAGTATATTATTTTTATTTTTATTAATTTATTTATTTAATTTTTTTTACGATTATTATTTAAAAATCCTAATAAAATTTAGTGAAAATCTATAAAAGTAAATAAAAACTTAAATAGCACTAGTTCCCCGGCAGCGGCGCCAAAAACTTGATGTGGTAGCGGAGGGGTATAAAATACTATTAAATTTTAATAGGAAATACTACAAAATATGACACAAGTTTTATTAATTTACGGATGGGATATACCTAAACCTTGCTACAACACTATAGGCAGTGTACCTAATCGTAGAGTAGTGTAGTTTTTAGTAAGTCCGGTTCGTTCCACAGGGAGCTAGTGATTACGTACTATATTTTTAAACAACTATATTTGTACAATATATATATATATATATATATATATATATATATATATATATATATATATATATATATATATATATATATATATAAGTAGTAATATTATTATAAAAGGGGGGTTTTTACCGTTTAATGACCGGTTTGTCGATTTTATATTTTTAAGCGTAAAGATAAATGACAATAATTAAAGTGCGTAAAATAAATAAATGACGATAAATAAAATAACAATAAATAAAATTGCGATAGAATATGAAATAAAAGGATTATGCTTATTTAAACTTTCATAATCATGATGTTTGACGTGTTGATTTTAATTTATTACCATGGGTTAATTGTCCTTTGTCCTGGTTTATTTGATACGTCTATCTGGTTTTTGTCCATAATAGTCCATCAGTCATAAATATAAAGTGCGAGTATCCTCGTCAAATTACCCTTATACCCGAAG
Source organism: Rutidosis leptorrhynchoides (assembly GCF_046630445.1). Classification (NCBI taxonomy): domain Eukaryota; kingdom Viridiplantae; phylum Streptophyta; class Magnoliopsida; order Asterales; family Asteraceae; genus Rutidosis; species Rutidosis leptorrhynchoides. Next base: position 337,861,971 of record NC_092336.1, read on the forward strand.
TCAAATATTCCAACTGATTAAGGATTTAAACTGTGACGCAGTTATCACTTCTGTCAACAATTACACCAGTTATCACTGTATGTAATCCACCCCTGTTTTAATTAGTTTATGAATATTAATTCATCCACTTGATCAGAATGAATAATCAATTACCCAACCCAATTGATTAATTAAATGATTATAACAGATTCCATATGAACGTCACTAAATAGGACAACCATAATCATTATTAATTATTAGGTTAATTAATTTGAAGATAGGTTCGACAGACTCCAATGAGTTGTCACTCAATTAGACAATACCCCCCATCTATTAATAGTCAATAGTCCAATTTTCACAAGTGTCGTTCTTTTGTCCAAATCTCAATTATGGTACAAAGCCCAATTACCCAATTTTAGTAATTAGCCCAACATCATGATTACTTCGTTTTAAATAAGCATAATAATAACTTAGCTACGAGACATTAATGTAAAAAGGTTGAACATAACTTACAATGATTAAAAATAGCGTAGCGTTACACGGACAGAATTTCGACTTACACACTCAAACGATCTCTATCATAAATCTTATTATTATCATAATTTAAAATTAAAATTAAGATTATTGTTATATCTTATTACATTAACATTATGATAGAGATTTTTAGATATAGATATTGATATTTGATATTGGATCGGTAGAAAGAGGGATAAAAGGATATATAGATTTTTTGATCCCCCCCTTTTGTGTATCGATTACATAGCCTTTTATAGGCGAAATTAGAATTAAAATTTTCATTTACGACCCCTGAACTATGCTCAATTAACAACTTTTTATTATTTAATATTATTCTTATTATGAATTATTTAAATATTATATTTTATTCTTGTGCATAGTTGACTCATAATTTTTACACCGTTGTGTCGAGCGTTGAGAGTTGACTCATGTCCTGGTTCCGGATTTTCGAACGTCCTTGCGTACTATTTTATATCGTGTACTTTGCGTTTTGTAACTTGTACTTTTGTCATTTTTAGACGTTCCTCATCAATAATTTGAACCTTTTTGATTGTATCTTGTACTTTTGAGCTTTTTGGACCTTTCTGTCTTCAATTCGTCGTTTTCGCCTTTTGCCTTCGTACTTATTTAATATAAACGAATATTACTTGAAAATGGAACAATTGCAACTAAAATCTTGTATTTCTTAGGGGATAATGCTATGAAATATATGTTCCTTTTTAGCCTTATCAGTTTCTAATGAAACGTGACGATTCATAGATTATAACATCATCATGTGCCATGTTACACAACTCTTACATTCTACTTAATTTCTGAATATATCAATAACATATCTTCCTGATAATTATATTTCTTTTCTCTTGAATTTTGGTACTTTGACAAATCAAATCGTGCTATTACGTTCTTTCTTGTTTAGAACATAAAGTTCATTCGAAACTCCATACTTACGAATATTGAACCATTACGCACTTTACAAGAAGTCGAGAAGAGAATAAAAAGGCAAAGAGCTCCAAAATATAAGAGAAAATATAAAGCCCAATAACAACACAGAGGTTACAAATCGTGGATATTAATATGAATAGCAATATAAAGACACGGTATAATTAAGAATAGTATCACCCCAAGGTAATAGTAGAAGTAAACAGATTTTTCTGGTAAAAGATTGAAAAGAAGGATGACAGAAATGATAATTAGGAAAATATCAAGGATTAGAATGGGATTAAGCATTTTTAAAATCTTTTGGATGTATGAACTAAGAAAAAAAGTATAGGAATGGTGAGAATAATGGAACGGAAGAGTTTAACTTATAAAGGAAAAATCAGACGTAACAATTGAGACAGATGACCGCATTTAATTATAGAGATCTTAATTTCCTTATTCGCCGAAAAATCAAATCTTTCGGATTTCGAAGATTTTCTTTAAATCCCTTGAATTCCGGAATTCAACCATAACTAGTCAAAATTTATGATGAAACATGTCTTTCTCATTTCACTATTTTGTGTTAGCTTCACTCGTACTCTTCGAGTAATCAAATTATCTTATCCTTATTACTCAACAATAATAAAACTCTATTTATCAGCTCAAATTCGTCATGAAAACATTTTTAATATTAGCTATGACGACCACGAGCAAATTTCAGGACGAAATTTCTTTAACGAGTAGGTACTGTGACGACCCAAAAATTTACGACCAATTTTAAACTTTATTCTTTATATGATTTCGACATGATAAACAAAGTCTGTAATGTTGAGTCTCAAATTTTTTGAACTAGTTACACGGATTCATTTAACCTTTGACTATATCCGACGATTCACGAACAATTATTTGTAAATAAATATGTATATATTATATTAATATAAACATTAGAATATATAATATTTTGATTTAATAAAGTATACTTTAAATAATTGGAATTTAAATTCTAAAATAACAATTAGAATAATTAAGTATTGTTAATATATATAAATAGGTATTTGTTATTATAATTCCATGATTAAATAGATATAAAAATATATTTGTTATGATTGCTTTTATTATCACTAATATCAATATCTGTATTATTAATATTATGGAAATATGTAACTTGTTATATCTTCATTACGATTAGATATTATTACTATTAAAATATATAATACTCATTACTATATAATATAATATATAGTTATAGTACATAATCTATAAATTGTAATGCTAATATATTAATTATAATTGTTATAACAATATTGTTATTACTTTTAATAATAATATCGATACTAGTGTTATTAATATTATTAATTTAAAAATATAATATATAGATATGAAATTCGATATAAACAATTTATTATTACTAATAATATTATTAATATTAATAAAATTAGTATTATTATTGTAATTATTATCAATAATATTATTATTATAAATTTCACTAAAAAAAAATTATTGTTATTGAGACATATTATTATTATTACTCTTTATATTATTATTATTATTATTATTATTATTATTATTATTATTATTATTATTATTATTATTATTATTATTATTATTATGTTTATGTTTATTATTATTAATAATAATATCATTATTATTATTTTTATTAAAATTATTAATTATTAAAATTAAAATAATATATATATATATATAGAAATAGATTTATATCAAGCGTAATTTATACCTTTATCAGTTTTATTTATTTATTTTTCTGTTAAAATTGTGCTGCTCGTGACACTTTGTCGACCCATATTATCAATATATACACTGAATCTCTCTGGTGTTGAAAATCATTCAAGTTTACTATCTTTTATCTATCAATTTCAATAACATTATCTAATAAAAAAAAGAAAGAAAAACGTGTTCTGCCCTATGTACGATTATCTTTTTACTCCAACTTTGATTTCGAATGATTTTGAAAAATCTATAATTACCGAAGCATTAGGAATCATTCATTCGATCTATCTGCAAAATTTAAGATTTTAATTCGCGAAATCAAAGATGAATTTTGGAGTCAAACTTTTATTTCAAAAAGTCAAACAATCCGTTCTTTATAAAATTCGAATTCGTTTAACGATTTTGGATCTATTGATGTTTGAGAAAGTTTCTAGGTATGTTTTACTAACCAATTCATGTTATAAATTTTATCTAAAACGATCTAGAATTCAAGTTTTGATTTTGAGTTCATGTTCTTGAAATATGAAAAAGTCATTGATCAAATTCGAATAACTCTTTAAAAAGTAATAATGCTGTTGTGTTAAGAATATATTATTGAAACTATCTGCAAAGTTTCAATTCTAAATTCATAGTATCGATTACGAATTTTCGAGTCAAAGTTTTAGTTGTAAAAAGTCAAACATTTTTTCTTCGAACGAATTAGTGTAATCTGTTACAATTAAGGTTCGATTGATGATGCTAGTGTATTCTAATGATCATTTGAAAGGTGGTTTATGTAGATAAAAAAGTCTCAAAACATCCCAAACGCGAAATCAATTTTTTTCTTTGTCCTCCCACTCGTCAAACAGCAGCAGCTGTTTTAAATTTTTTTTCAATTAAATTAAACCATTGATATTACATTGTTATAATTATTTTGAAGTATTAAACATTTTTGTTCTGATGTTTGGTATTTTTGGTCGATTAGAATGAAGAAAGAGATACAAAACATAAACGGGTTAAATATTTAATTTAGGATATTAAAACAGAAATAAGGAAATGGAGGAGTGGTAGAGTTTTGTTGCGGGTGAACTAGAGGTCTCGGGTTCGAGCCTGGGCTTTGCCATATTTTTTTTCTATTAAAGAAGAAGATGAAGTAACTGAGTTATATTATAAAAGAAATTGAAATGGGTATCATCACAGGAAAACGTATTAGAGAAGATGGTTAAGTACGGATTTGGGTATTCGAGAGGTTTTAGGTTCGATCCCTGCTGGTCGCATTCTTTTTCTTTTAAAAGCCTACTTATATGAGGTAGTTTTTATTATTATTATTATTATTATTATTATTATTATTATTATTATTATTATTATTATTATTATTATTATTATTATTATTATTGTTATTATTGTTATTATGGTTATTATGGTTATTACTATTATTATTAATATTACAATTATCATTATTGTTATTACTATTATTATCATGAAGTATTAGAATTATTATTTTTAATTATTATTATTAATAATTAGTATTATTATTAAATATAATTTTTATTATCATTATCCTAAATATTATCATTTACTTATTTATTATTAAAAGAATAAGTATTATTATTGTTATTATGAATACGATTAAGATTATTGTTATTATATATTCATTAATATTAATATTATTATTGTTATCTATATCAAAATCAATAAATGTGGTTTTATTTAAAAATCTTATAATTATTAATACTATCAATATAAGTAGTACTATTATCAATATGATTATTATTATTATTATTATTATTATTATTATTATTATTATTATTATTATTATTATTATTATTATTATTATTATTATTATTATTATTATTATTATTATTATTATTTTTATTATTCTAGTGTTATTATAACTAGTATTTTGTAAACAAAAAGAGTAATCATATAAAAATATATTTAACACCCATAATTTAAATATACTGATACTATTATCTATATAAAATATACAAAATGAAAATATAATAAAATATATAAGTTATTAATATAAAATTTTTCACTAATAATAATATAAATATTTGTCCGATTACAAGAATATGTTTTAATACATATATGAATGATATAGGTTCGTGAATCCGAGGCCAACCCTGCATTGTTCAGTTTCGTCATATGTATTTTTACTACAAAATACAGTATAGTGAGTTTCATTTGCTCCCTTTTTAATTGCTTTTGCAATATATATTTTTGAGACTGAGAATACATGCGCTGCTTTTATAAATGTTTTACGAAATAGACACAAGTGATCGAAACTACATTCTATGGTTGGATTATCGAAATCAAATATCACCCCTTTTAGTTTGGTAGCCTAAGAATTAGGGAACAGACACCCTAATTAACGCGAATCCTAAAGGTAGATTTACGGGCACTAACTCCCCCCATACTGGAAAATGATATGCTTTAGTGCTTTGAGTTTATATTATACAGATGGATTTCTGTTTTGGGGATATTCTATATGCATGATGTTAATGTCGGTTACTAGGTGTTCAATCCATACGAATGATTTTTTTAAACACTTGCGAGTGTATGATTATTGAATAAAGGAAATCTTATGGTCTACTAAAATGATGAAAATGATTGATTATGATAAACAAATGAACTCACCAACCTTTTGGTTGACACTTTAAAGCATGTTTATTCTCAGGTATGAAAGAAATCTTCCGCTGTGCATTTTCTCATTTTAGAGATATTACTTGGAGTCATTCATGATATATTTCAAAAGACATTGCATTCGAGTCGTTGAGTTCATCAAGATTATTATTAAGTCAATTATTAGTTGGATATATTATGAAATGGTACGCATGCCGTCAACTTTCGATGTAATGAAAATTTGTCTTTTAAAAACGAATGCAATGTTTGTAAAATTTATCATATAGAGGTCAAGTACCTCGCGATGTAACCAATTGTAATGTATTCGTCCAGATGGATTAGGATGGGGCATTAGGGAATTCAAGAGAAAAGATAGAACTATTAGAAAGATATGTTCTTGATATGTTTGGAGTTTAAGTAAAATGTAAGAGTCGTGTAAAATGACACATGATGACGGTATGGTCTGTGAATCATCATGTTTCATTAGAAACTCAGCATGACTTACTGTAATATAATCACGTTGATCAAGTTTCATTATATTATACTAACTCATGCTTCAGTTCCCAATACTACTTCAAAAACATTCATAATTTAAATTCGACTTTTTCAGAAATTAGAACTAAAATAGTTTCCTTTCTGATGTAACACTGATATCGCAAAGAGATAAATGATTTCAGATAAGAATAGTTATGAAAGTATCTTCAGAAATATCGAGGATATTTATAATGAAAGATACGATGATATCTTAGAATTTCTAATATCGAAGGGTGTTAAAGAAGATTTATCCGTAAAGATTTAGAGTCAGGAGCAAGGTATTCGTTAATGACTTCTGCAGATATTGAATCATTTAGATTCTTTGAAGGTAGTTTTAACCTTTGTGATTTGTCCACAGCCTCCTTCATGGTTTGCTCAATCTATTTTCCAGTTCTAAACCTTCTCTTTTTCTGAGCTTTGCCAACACATTATTCTTTATCATCAAACTTTTGACTGTTAAGATCGTTTACAGTTTTTGCTGTTTCATTCAGCTTTTTCAACATTCCAAGTATTGATTCGTAGACTGGTGTTTTTCAGAATTTCAGAATTGTAGATCATAATTCTAGTAGGTGAATGTTATATGTATATATATAACTGTTGCTGTAGACATGCTGCGAGATTCGAAATACTAATTTGCTAATTCTCGGTAATTGGTATGGCAATTCTCGTTACAAGAAGCAGACGAGTATATGATAGGGTTTTAATGAATAAATATAATGGTTCTTCGGAGAGATTCAATCCAATGAGTAATGAAGTTGCTGGTAAGTTTACTGCTAATGTGGTGGAATATAAATGGTTCTCCGGTAACGATGATGAAAAAGTTAATCTTTATAATAAGGTTTATTCGAATGAAAAATTGAAGTTGATTTGCTGGAGCTGTGACAAAATTGGCTACTTTGGAAAGGGATTGCAAAGTTATTTTCGGTAATAACAACGTCGGAGGAGCTAGCACAGATACGTGTTAAATGTTTTCTCAAGTTCCGAGTGTTTTCTGGTGCATAACCATATGCGTCAATCTTTTCTTCTGTAGATGAAGTGCGGTTGGTTCATCCTCTCGATTGAGGTGTTTTCAAGAATCATGAAAGGTTTGAACGCAGATTGTAATCGTTAAGATACAAATGAGGTTTAAGGTGAATTCAAGTGGCAAACTTGAAGGAATGTTTAACTTTAGAAGGTGTAACTTATTAATGATATTTTAAATCAAAATGTGTTATAATTAATATTTCCTACTCTTTTAATACGTTTTTAATTGTCTAATAATAGTAGTCCAATGTTAGTAGTCCAATAGTTCAACCAAGACTAGCATATTATAAGGAAATAGTCATAACTGATATAGGAACAGTTAGCTAGGAACAGTTAGCTAAGATTTACTTAGTATAGGTTTAAAGTTTTACGTAGTTAAATAATTGGTTACTAATCAATTTTATTTTGTTAATTATTTTTTTCATTATGCCACTTGTCAAATCTTGACTTGGATTCTGATTGGTCAAAATACGAATATGAAATTAAATTTGAATGAACATAGTTGTTCTTTGGTGAATGGATACGTATATGTGTGGATTTGGGCAGTATTGCCAATGAATGCTGAATCTGAATTGAAGAATGTACAGTGTAACTTATTAATGTGAAATCTAAATATTTCTCGGGTATTAACTACCCATTAAAATATTTTCACGATTAACAGTTTTTACAAAAAAAATTTTAATTACAATCTTTATGAAAATATACTTACATATATATTTTCTTCAGATGTAATCATGGATTTAATGAGTTAATATGATATTAATCTCATTTGGTTTACCGTTAGAACTAGAATACATAATCTCTAAAACATTAGAGATTACATAATCGCCATGTAGAATGAAGATAAATGATGTAGAACGATTCGTAGAACGATAATTAAGTTTGAGGTATGCATTGTGATGTTAAGACGTGTGATGTTGAAACTTGGGTTGTTGGTGGTACTGGTGTTGCCGGTGATGTTGCTGAAGCTGGTAAGTTTTGCACCATGTTTTCTAAATTGATTACTCGAGCGCGAAGCTCGGGACTTCTTCGATTACTCTGGGATGATTGTCGGTCGGAACAAGTGGGTGAATAAGGTTTAGAATTGTAAATATGATATAGTCGTGGTGAGATACTCTGGAAATGAAAGTGAAGATGGTGTTTCGAACTGGTTCGCCGGTAAGTGCTTCAGGTTCTTCATCAAGAGGGCAATTTGATTGGTGGAAAAGATCGTCGTCTTCGGGTCTCCATTGATTAAGTCGACTATGAACCCATCCTTAATTCATCCAGAATTGATGATGGCTGATTGGTTGATCCATTCCGGTTACACTGCTTTCGGAATTCAAGTGGAAATCCATATCAGAATAGCTGTCGAAATCCGAGGAATTCAAACTGGTTGAGGGATCCATCTCGTACGATCAGATGAAAGATTTTCGATATGAAAAAGATTATAGGATGTAGATTAGTACCCTGCAATGCATGATTTACATATGCATATATAATACTAAAATCCCATAAGTTACGGAGGAATCTACGGAAGCTATCAAGAAAAGTCTACAGTAACAGATACGCTAAGATATGAATTTTTATCTATACACTATTCATGCAATCAATGCAGTAAGATGTGTCTAGACTAAGAACGATAAGCAGATAATTTTCGACAAGAAATGATAAGCAAAACTTTTGAAATGCAGACACGGTCGAAGTCCAGACTATAACGACCCTCATTTTTCCATTCTATATTTTTCCTTATTAAATGCACAAACATTATAATTAAAACTTAACGACTTAACTTTAATTAATAACTGTTAAGTATTAAAAATTTTAAAACGTAATAATTAACTTTGTGTAATAAACAACAAGTTAATAAAATACGGAAATGATAAGCTAAATAACTTTCGTGAACAAAATGTAATAAATTAAAGTTTAATGTATATAACTTAATTAGTCTTAAATAAGTTTAGGGATCATTTAAGCTAAATTAAAGTACAAGGACTAAAGTGAAAAAGTTCCACCCTAAACGCTTAAACCCTAGCCGATTTTAGGAAGGGTAAAATTACCCTTTTGCCCCTCTAAATTTCGGCCCTAAGCAACACCCTTAACCCCCTCTTCAAGCTAACTTTTTCCCTAAGTAAACCTAACCCTAACCCTAATTCTAGAATTTTCCTATCTTTCCTATAAATAGAGGCCTAAGCTAAACCTTTTCTTTGTACCAAATCACAATCACAATTCTCTCTTTCTTTTATTTTCGGCCCCAAAACCGAAAATCCCATCATCACCATCGAAAATCTTCAAGGGTTTTTCAAGAAATCTTCAAGTCGTTCTTCGTGTTCTTCAAGAATCGTCAAGGTGTTCTTCAAATCTTCAAGGTGTTCTTCAAATCTTCAAGGCTTTGATCTTCAATATTCAAAGTGTTTCTTCTTTTCTTTGTTTATCATCTTTGAATCTTCATAGGTATAACATAAACCCCAAAATTATTTACATAATTTTTGATCTTGTTATAAACTCATGTTCATGATATAATCTTGTTAATTCAAACAAATACATATACATATACATGAACACGCATAGATATATACATATACATGAAGAAAAATAATAATAATAATAATATGTATGTGTGTGTGTCGACCGAAAAAAAAAGGGAAAGGAGTGTTTGATCTTTAAAACCTAGGTGATTAGATAAAAGATTTGTTTATGTTAATTAAGGAAACAAAATAAATACATATATACATATACATAAATCGACATATATATATATATATATATATATATATATATATATATATATATATATATATATATATATATATATACATGTAATTTTTTTTTTACATATATACGAAATACATATACATATATATTAAATAAATAAAATCCTAAATAATTAAACCCTAATTAATTAAACCTAAACCCTAGGACATTAATTAAACCCTAGTCATTTATTACTAAACCCTAATCATTTAAAATACTACTTTAATTAATTAACCCTAATTAATTAATGAAACCTTAATATTACTTATACTATTATTTAACATTTATACACTATTACTATTACTAACACTTATAACCTACTACTTATATTATAACACATATAACATACTACTACTTATATTATATTATACGATTACGTTACTCATTCACGATAACGTATGATTACTCGAAAATCAACGCTACTTAAGGCCGAGGGTGATCCTTAGTACCACTATGGGATGCTTGTGGATTACGAATGCCAAACTTAGATTTTGGTGAAGAAATCCTGGGCCAACCGGTAACAATTAGTCATTTTGGTGACTCGACGGTGGAATAGATGTTTGAGTATGATGCACAATGTCAAACCCGACTATAGTAATCATACACTTAGTTATCTTCATACTTAAAAGGTGATAGACTTATTAAGGACAACTCACTAGTGTTCGACACTAACTTACTAAAAGTGAAAACTACTAAAAATGGAAACTTGCTAAAAGTAGAAACTTACTAAGAATGGAACTTAGTAAAATGAACTATACTTAAACACTTGCATACTTAAACTTAAATTTGGGCAAAACACTTACATACTCTTAAATGTCAATAGGTTGATTTTCTGCTCACGTTCATTCAAACTTTCTATTCCGAGGAATAACTCTCTCTCTACTTACTAAGGTGAATTTCATAGCCCCACTTTATATTGTGCACAACTTATTTAACTTCTTGGGGTGAGATACATGCTGCTTTTACTATTTACAATTTAGACATAAGTACCAACTGTTAAACTATGCTATACCTGGCTATGTCCGACTAAGTCCCTACAGTGATATTTTTAATTTCTCGTTGAATGCATGCTTAATTATTGGGGGTAGGCCTATCGGGAGTAACGTCCCCGATACATTTGACTAAGTCATTGTGTTACTTAATAATGAAATTAAACCGACAAGGACAGATACAACTTGTCATTGGGGCAAACTTTGAACGTTTAGTTTAAATATCACGAACTGGCATAACTTTTTGATCCCCATGAGATCAACTTTATAAACTAAATCTTGTGGTCTAAAACAACGGTCAAACATTTTTGTTAAACCTATGAACTTCACTCAACCTTTTTGGTTGACACTTTAGCATGTTTGTCTCAGGTGCCGATTGATCAAGCTTATTTACTTACTGCGTATGTGATGCTACTTGGACTTAGGATTAAGAGATATCGTATTTACTATTCTTGCATTTGAAACAATTACTTTATTGTAATTTCCATTATTGTAACGACATTCATTTTCCGCTGCGTACTCAATAAAGTTTGTTCTTATCATTTAGTATTGTTCTCGTATATTATAATATGTTGGTTTATTTGATATTAATGTCACATTCACCCAGGCCCTAATTGGGGGTGTAATAGATTGGTATCAGAGCAAACCAGGCTGTTATAGAGAACCAGGATTGCATCTTTATGTGTGCCTTATTTGCTAGCTAGGGTGCCTTAGCAATCTAGGAAACTATAACCTTTCCTGCCTTAGACTTTAAAGCACTTAGGATTGCCTTATAATCTTAACACTTATGCTTTAATAAACTTGACTTAAAGATTCTAATCAAAGTCTCTTTCCTAATGTTAGGATGTCAAGCTCAAGCGTTAATCAACCAAATAAAATGACTCTTTTCAAATCTTCTGAAGAAATGGCTCGCTTTAAACCTACCACTGAAGTAGGTGTTGGACACTCTTCAAATTCGAGATGAGTCCAAAGCCCACCTTATGGTCTTGGTGGTCCTCCCTCACCAAACTATAGTCCGAATACTTTACCTAAGTCTCCCGACTACTACACAACCCCAAGATTTGAAGACAAGGGGAAGCGCCCTGCTGATTTTAATGAAGATGGCCCGTCTAAGAAAAGAACTCGATCTCCTTCTTATGATAACCATAACGCCATGTGTGAAATTATGAATCTGCAAACGACTACTGAGAAGAACTTCGATGGTTTGCTTCGCCATGTTACAAGAATCGAGGCTCGAATTGATGAAAAGGACCTAGTAATCAAGAAACTCTTGGAGGAGAATGCGGAGTTAAAGAAAGAGATAAAGTTGGTGAAGTATGAGGAAGAACGTAACACCCGTTGGGGAAAGCAATCGCTTGCTCATCTCAAGGAGAATGTTGATTTCTGGTTGGATATGGAAAGAAATCGAGTCAACAAGCAGCTTGCTCTACAGAGGTATGATAACAACGCAGTCAATAGCCGCGTTACTAACCTCTACGATAACCTCAAGTATCTCTATGAGAAGTAAAAGGCGAGGAACGAGAAAGTGCATGAGTTTTTGAAGAAGGTGGAGGATGAGAAGAAGAAATATGAAGAGTACTTCAATCTTAATATTTCCTAGATTATTTTTCCAATTTCCTATCTATGTAAAGGCTATGCCTTAAACTATTTCTATTTCTGAATCATGTATTAAAAAGGCTTATTTAATGCCTTGTTATAATAATATAAAGTGTTCTATTAATATCATGTGATATCAATGCTTTATTTTATTCATACTTATAGTTTCCCAAACTTATAACTTGTCACCTTACCAAACTTATGTTCACTTCTATGTAGTGACATCATGGTTCGTCCAGTTACACCTACTGTTAACAAAATCGTATTGACCACCGAACAATTCCAACAGTTGCTTGCAGCCGCCCAAGGCAACGCTCAAGCTAATAATGTTAATCCTCAACCGAAGCCTTGTTCTTACAAGGACTTTACAAAATGCCATCCTTCCGCTTTCAAGGGAAATGAAGAGGCTATCGAACTAGTTCATTGGTTCGAGAAGCTAGAGTCTATCTTCCGCATTTGCAACTGCGGGGATGACAATCGGGTCAAATATGCCACTAGCACAATAGCTGCCAATGCTTTGAATTGGTGGACTGCTTATGCTAAGTCCGTGGGAATTGACAATGCCAATGAAATCCCATGAGACGAACTCAAAAGCATGATGGGTAATAAATTCTGTTCGAGAAGTCAAGTTCAAAAACTTGAAGCCGAGTTCTGGGAACTCAAGGTGAAGGGTACTGATATTGAAAGCTACACCAATCGTTTTCTCGAGCTTTCAACTTTGTGTCCCAAGATGTTTCCTACCGAAGCTAGAAGGATTGAAAGGTATATTGAAGGTCTCCCCGAAGATGTTCAAGGGAATGTTATTGCTGCCGAGAAGGATACTTTTGATGCTGTGATTCTCATGGCACAAAATTTGATGTTGGCCAAGAGAAGAAGAGCGTTGGCTAATAAGAAGGTTGACACTAAGAGTAATGAAGGTAAAAGGAAGTTTGAGCCATCTCAAGGTTCGACTCAGAATGTTAGTAAGAAGCCGGCGGATAGTACAAGGATGAATTATAAAGGCACATATGCTTTTTGTATTCGTTGTGAAAGGCATCACCCAGGCAGTGTACTGCTACTTGTACGTTATGTAAGAAAGTGGGACACGTTACTAAGACGTGTAAGACTCCTCCAAAGGATAAAGCTATTGTTCCTGCTAAAGCTACTCTTACTTGTTACACTTGTGGAGAAAAGGGACACATTAGTCCATATTGTCCTAAGAAGAAAGATAATCCCGCTACTGGAGCCAATACTACTGCTGCGAAGGGTCGTGCGTTTGTTCTTACTGCTGTTGAAGCCCGAGATGAAGATGAGGTCATCACGGGTACGTATCTTGTCAATAATTGTTATGCAACTATTTTATTTGATACGGGTGCCGACAAAAGTTACGTGTCTAGTGAATTTTGTACCCTATTTACTGAAAAGCCTCAACCCTTAGAATCTAAACGATTAGTAGAAGTAGCCAATGGAAAGATCATGAAAGTCGATAAAATCTATAAAAACTACAACCTAATCTTAGCCAATAAAGAATTTAAGATAGACCTTTTGCCGGTCGAGCTCGGAAGTTTTGATGTCGTGATTGGAATGGATTGGTTACGTCCATTACATGCTGCAATCTTGTGTTTTGATAAAACCGTTAACATTCTGTTGGGAAATGGAGAGACTCTAGTCATTCAAGGCAACAAGAGTGGTTCTAATCTCAACATTATCTCCTGTATTAAAACCCGCAAATACCTTATGAAAGGTTATCCAGCTATTCTAGCCCACGTTAAGATGATCGAATCGAAAGCGAAGTGCATTGAAGATGTACCAGTAGTTAAAGACTTTCCCGATGTGTTTCCCGAAGATCTTCCTGGTCTTCTACCTCCTCGACAAGTTGAATTTCAAATTGATTTATCTCCCGGTTCTGCTCCTATTGCTAAAGCACCATACCATTTAGCACCTTCCGAAATGAAGGAACTTTCTAACCAACTCCAAGAACTATTGGATAAAGATTTCATTCGTCCAAGCTCGTCCCCATGGGGAGCTCCTAATCTATTCGTTAAGAAGAAAGATGGTACGTTGAGGATGTATATTGATTACCGCGAACTCAAGAAGCTTACTATCAAGAATCGTTATCCGTTGCCACGTATTGATGATATATTCGACCAACTTCAAGGGTCAAGTGTTTATTCAAAGATTGATTTGAGGTCCGGTTATCACCAAATCGAAGTCAAGGAATCTGATATTCCTAGGACTGGTTTTCGCACTCGTTATGGGCACTATGAATTTTGTGTTACGCCTTTTGGCTTAACTAACGCTCATGCCGTATTCATGGATCTTATGAATCGTGTTTGCAAGCCGTATCTTGACAAATTTGTCATTGTGTTCATTGACGACATCTTGATCTACTCTAAGAGTGAGAAAGAACATGAGCAACGTTTGCGCATGATTCTTGAACTCTTACGGAAGGAACAACTTTACGCTAAATTTTCTAAGTGCGAGTTTTGGCTCAAAACCGTACAATTTCTTGGACATGTTGTTAATAGTAACGGAATACATGTCGATCCAGCTAAGATTACCGCTATTCTGAACTAGGAGATACCAAAGACTGCGAAGCATATTCGTCAATTTTTAGGACTTGCCGGTTACTGTGACGCCCCGTACTAACTCATCATGTACGGACCATCAACAACAGGATCATTACAAGGTCAAACACTATATGCGTTTTCAAAACAAGTTTGCATTCATGATAAAAGGTGACGTCATAGCTAACGTCAAATGTTTTACAATCAAAAGTATGCTTCTATGAATAGAAGCAAAGATAATAGTGCGTGACCCTTAGGTCGTTACAAATCATAGTTTCAAAAGTAATAATGTTTATGAATGCAAGATAATCGTTCATGCGGTGACATCTTTAAAGCAGCGGGTGTCTACAGCAAGACTAGTACAACATCGGAAGCAAGCAACCTTAAGCACCTGAGAAAAACATGCTTAAAACGTCAACACAAAGGTTGGTGAGCTATAGTTTAAGTATAACAGTAATGTAAGGTAGGCCACGAGATTTCACTGATACAAAGAGCGTTTCAAAACAGTATGATAAAGTATATGTTTAACCGTGGGCACTTGGTAACTAACTTAACGTTTATAACCCCCTGAAAGTACACTTGGCGAGTGCGTATGTATTACGAAGTATTAAATACCCGTTAAATGCTAGCGCTAATAGCCCGAGTGGGAATGTCAAACCCTATGGATCCATATCTAAGATTCGCGTTCACCGGTTCAAAAACCAATGACTAAACGTTACCGAGCTAAAGGGAATGTTTATGCCGTTGTACAACCCACACATATATAAAGTTTAAGTACTCATGCCTAGTATGTAAAACGTAAAATGCGCATGTATTCTTAGTTCCCAAAATAGTTAAAGTAAAAAGGGATGCTATAACTCACAGTGGTAAAGTAGTAGTAAAGTTGAGTCGGAAAGTAAGCAAGTATGTAGGTCCGGAAAGTCCCCAACCTAAGTAAAATATTACTAAGTCAGTAAATCGTCCCAATAGGTTTAAAAGTATGTAAATTAGGTCTTAAAGGTTATCATCATTCATCATCAAACAAAAGGTGTAAAGTAAGTTTCATTCTAGAAATGAGTTTAAAACAAAGGCTGACTTCGATCAGTCACCACGGCATCTATACCTACTGAAATAAGGTGAGATCAGTGGCCATGGCTCCGTATATGAGTTCTTTAGTTGTGGCAACAATTCCAGAAGCAAACTCGTCTTCTTTTGACCGTGGCAACGGTCTAAGTGCGAGTAGGTCAGAATTTTCAGCACAACATTAAAAGGACATAGTGACACTCGGAGGGCCATAAATCCTAAACCATAACTTAGATTAAGACGAGTTTTAAATGAAAAGTTATCTAAACGACCTGAGCAAACTGAAAATCATCTTTACAGCAGCCCAGGTGGTCTGACCAATTCCATAAAATAGTAAGCAGTGTGTTTTGGTGGGTTCTTGGTGCTTGACGTTTATCACGGTTCTCATCCTTGATGCATATAGCTTCAAGTGTACAACTCGTTGATGTGTTTACATCATCTTTACCAAGTTTTAACCATCATAACACAAGTTTAAGTCTAAGATAAGTAGCATAACTCAATTAAGTGTTTCAAGTAGTTTGATGAACCAAAGTTACATCAAGATCTTAGATCCGACACATACATGAACTCTAAAAGTAATATTAAGCTACAAACTTGAAAGTAAACTAACTAATCAAGATCTTAAGTTGTAGAACATAGTTCTTAGTTTGATCTTGAAGATCCAAGACCCAAAAGTGTAGATCTAAAGTTATTAAGTTAAATCCTAAGTAATAACACTTGAATCTTTACTTTAATGGAACCATAAGCTATAAAACTTAGATTTTCATTTTGTAAAGTATATGTAAGGTTTCAAGCTTTTGTTTATGACAAAATAAGTAGACCATAAGCTATAGAAACATAGATCTTTCATAAGTATGTGAAGTTATAACTAGAAAGTTATACTTCCATGTTCTTGAACTTATAAAGTTAACTTTAGTTCAAGAAAAATGAGATCAAAGTTAACTAGTAACACTTGACCAACAACAACCATAATCACGAACTCAAAATGCTAGGAAATGAAGAAATAATCTAAATAAACAAGTAACTAGTTCATTGTTGTTCATACTTTAAAGATTCAAGCCAAAATCTTGATCTTTAAGAAAGTAAACTTTAAGTTTACAAACATGAATCACAAGTATGATTTTACAACATGAACTTTCAATCTTTCAAAGAATTAAGTGTTGAACCATAAACTAGTAAGTTTAGGTTCTTGTGTGTTCTTGTAAATACAAGATAATATGAAGAATTAAACTAGGTAGTTTGATTCTTGTAACTAGTAAGTAACAACTAACAAAGACAAGTAACTAAACAACAACCAAGAACAAGTGATAAAACAAACAAACAATTGATGATGATATGGTGTTTATGGCTTCGGTTTTTCAAAGAAAAGAAGGAGAAGAAGAAGCCTTGTTACTTACAAAATTAGAGAGAAAAATGAGAGAAATGAAAGTATGAAATGAAGAGTGTGTGAAAGTGAAATGAACTAGTGAAAGAAGTAATACAAAAAAAAAAAAATGAAACAACCCTCCCTTGTACCCTCCTAGCTGACGGTTTGCATCAAAAGAAAGGGGGAGGGAAATGTCTACTAGGTTCTTACATGTAATTGTCTTAAAAAGTTGGTAATTAGGGGTGTTTGCATGGGAACAAGGTGCAAGTAACTTGTAACTAGATTCCATGCACTAATCCATCTAGTTTTATTTTAAAAGTAATACTTACATGAGTGATGGGCTAATAAGTCCATTAAGGTGAGTAGAGTGGGCTTCTAAGTCCACTAACACTAATGAAAGCCCAAGTTCAAGTGATTAACAATTTAAATCCAACAAAGCCCAAGTAATTAACTAGTAACTTTAGTTAATTAAAAATGATTAATAAAAGTCAATCATGAATGTAAATAATATTTGAAAATATTATTCGTGTAATGTTCGTGTGTCACTAAGACGTGTCGGGACATGTAAAGTCAAGTACGGTAACAAGTAAATGTAATAAAATACATTCTTTAACACGCAAGCATTAATAATAAATATTAATAAATAAACGTTGGAAAATCCAGGGTCGTTACAGTTACTATCGAAGGTTCATAAAAGATTTTTCCCTCCTTGCTAAACCTCTTACCAAGTTAACTCACAAAGGGAAGAAGTTTGAGTGGTCCGAAGAACAGGAATCTGCTTTCAAGATTCTGAAGGAGAAATTGACCACAGCTCCGATCCTCTCTTTACCTGAAGGTACTGATGACTTTGTAGTTTACTGCGATGCCTCAAAGCAAGGCTTTGGTTGTGTTTTAATGCAACGTGAAAAGGTTATTGCCTATGCATCTAGACAGTTGAAGAAACATGAGGAGAACTATACCACACACGACCCTGAGTTAGGTGCCTTGGTGTTTGCGTTAAAGATATGGAGACATTATCTATATGGTACTAAGTTTACGGTGTACACTGACCATAAAAGTCATCGACACATCTTTGATCAAAAACAGCTGAATATGAGGCAAAGCCGATGGCTCGAGTTATTGAACGATTATCACTGTGAGCTGAAATATCATCCTGGCAAGGCAAATGTAGTTGCCGATGCTCTTAGTCGAAAAGACGACGTTAAACATGTTTGTGCTTTGAACCTGAAAATCAAGTCGAATCTTATATCACGAATCTGTGAAGCTCAACTTGAAGCTATCAAACCAACACTTATCGAAGGTGAAGGACCTATCGGTTTTGAGAACCAACTCCAAGTGAAAGCTAATGGTACACGGTACTTTAGCAACAGAATTTGGGTCCCTCGCTTCAGTAATCTCCGTGAACTAGTCTTAGATGAAGCACATAAGACTATGTACTCTATACATCCCGGTTCCAGTAAGATGTATCACGATGTGAAGGAATTCTACTGGTGGCCTAACATGAAAGCCGACATTGCTACTTATGTTAGTAAGTGTCTCACATGTCTGAAAGTCAAGGCTGAACATCAAAAGCCTTCTGGTCTGTTGACACAACCCAATATTCCGCAGTGGAAGTGCGAATGCATCACAATGGACTTTGTTACTAAGTTGCCTAAGACTTCAAATGGTAACGATACTATTTGGGTCATAGTTGACCATCTTACTAAATCTGCACATTTCATACCGATCAAGGAAACTAACAAGATGGAGAAATTATCACAACTTTACATTAAAGAAATTGTCTCACGTCATGGAGTTCCTATCTCGATTATTTCTGATCGCGACGGTCGATTCGTTTCTAGATTCTGGAAAACTTTACAATCTGCTCTTGGAACTCAACTCGACATGAGTATAGCCTATCATCCACAAACTGATGGTCAAAGTGAACGAACTATTCAAACCTTGGAAGATATGCTACGTGCTTGTGTAATCGATTTCGGCAAAGGATGGCATAGACATCTACCTTTGGTTGAATTTTCTTACAGCAATTGTTAACACTCTTGCATTCAAGCTGCACCTTTTGAAGCTTTATATGGATGGAAGTGTAGATCCCCTTTGTGTTGTGATGAACTCGAGGACAGACATTTAACTGGTCCTAAAATCATTCATGAAACTACCAAAAAGATCGTTCAGATTAAGCAACGATTAGAAACTGCCCGTAGCTGACAAAAGAGCTATGCCGATAGAAAGCGAAAGGATATAGAATTCCAAGTTGGAGATAAAGTCATGTTGAAAGTATCCCCTTGGAAAGGCGTTGTCTGTTTCGGTAAACGAAGCAAACTCAGTCCACCATATGTTGGACCTTTCACGATCACTCAAAGAGTCGGTCCCGTGGCGTACCGATTAGAACTACCAACTGAACTTAGCTAAGTACATGATGTGTTTCATGTCTCGAATCTTAAAAGGTGTCTTGCTGATGACACACTTGTTATTCCTTTGGATGATATCAGCATTGATGAGCAAATGCACTTCATTGAAGAACATATAGAAATCATGGAAGGAGAGGTCAAACAAACGTGTAAAAGCAACATACCTATCGTTAAAGTCCGTTGGAAATCGCGTAGAGGCCCCGAATATACCTGGGAACGCAAAGACCACATGACACGGAAATATCCCCATCTCTTCTCAACTGCTGATGCAAACGAGGAATCTACTTAAAACTTCGGGACGAAGTTTCTAATAACGGGGAGGTACTATAACGACCCTCATTTTTCCATTCTATATTTTTCCTTATTAAATGCCCAAACAATATAATTAAAACTTAACGACTTTACTTTAATTAATAATTGTTAAGTATTAAAAATTTTAAAACGTAATAATTAACTTTGTGTAATAAACAACAAGTTAATAAAATACGAAAATGATAAGCTAAATAACTTTCGTGAACAAAAGGTAATAAATTAAAGTTTAATGTATATAACTTAATTAGTCTTAAATAAATTTAGGGATCATTTAAGCTAAATTATAGTACAAGGACTAAAGTGAAAAAGTTCCACCCTAAACCCTTAAACCCTAGCCGATTTTAGGAAGGGTAAAATTACCCTTTTGCCCCTCTAAATTTTGGCCCTAAGCAACACCCTTAACCCCCTCTTCAAGCTAACTTGTTCTTTAAGTAAACCTAACCCTAACCCTAATTCTAGAGTTTTCCTATCTTCCCTATAAATAGAGGCCTAAGCTAAACCTTTTCTTTGTACCAAATCACAATCACAAATCTCTCTCCCAAATCTCTCTCTCTCTCTCTCTCTCTCTCTCTCTCTCTCTTATTTTTGGCCTCAAAATCGAAAATCCCATCACCACCATTGAAAATCTTCAAGGGTTTTTCAAGTGATCTTCAAGTCGTTCTTCGCGTTCTTCAAGAATCTTTAAGGTATTCTTCAAATCTTCAAGGCTTTGATCTTCAAACTTCAAAATGTTTCTTCTTTTCTTTATTTATCATCTTCGAATCTTCAAAGGTATAACATAAACTCTAAACTTATTTACATAATCTTTGATCTTGTTTTAAACTCATGTTCATGATATAATCTTGTTAATTCAATCAAATACATATACATATACATGAACAAACATAGATATATACATATACATGAAGAAAAAAAAGGGAAATGAGTGTTTGATCTTTAAAACCTAGGAGATTAGATAAAAGATTTGTTTATGTTAATTAAGGAAACAAAATAAATACATATATACATATACATAAATCGACATATATATATACATGCAAAAAATTTTTTTTTTTACATATATACGAAATACATATACATATATATTAAATAAATAAAACCCTAAATAATTAAACCCTAATTAATTAAACCTAAACCCTAGGACATTAATTAAACCCTAGTCATTTATTACTAAACCCTAATCATTTAAAATACTACTTTAATTAATTAACCCTAATTAATTAATGAAACCCTAATATTACTTATACTATTATTTAACATTTATACACTATTACTATTACTAACACTTATAACCTACTACTTATATTATAACACATATAACATACTACTACTTATATTATATTATACGATTACGTTAGTCATTCACGATAACGTGTGATTACTCGAACATCAACGCTACTTAAGGCCTAGGGTGATCCTTGGTACCACTTTGGGACGATTGTGGATTATGAATGCCAAACTTAGATTTTGGTCAAGAAATCCTGGGTCAACCGGTAATAATTGGTCATTCTGGTGACTCGGCGGTGGAATAGATGTTTGAGTATGATGCACAATGTCAAACCTGACTATTGTAATCATACACTTAGTTATCTTCACACTTAAAAGGTGATAGACTTATTAAGGACAAATCACTAGTGTTCGACACTAACTTTCTAAAAGTGGAAACTACTAAAATGGAAACTTGCTAAAAGTAGAAACTTACTAAGAATGGAACTTAGTAAAACGAACTATACTTAAACACTTGCATACTTAAACTTAAATTTGGGCAAAACACTTAACTACTCTTAAATGTCAATAGGTTGATTTTCTGCTCACGTTCATTCAAACTTTCTATTCTGAGGAATAACTCTCTCTCTACTTACTAAGGTGAATTTCATAGCCCCACTTTATATTGTGCACAACTTATTTAACTTCTTAGGGTGAGACACATGCTGCTTTTACTATTTACAATTTAGACACAAGTACCAACTGTTAAACAATGCTATACCCGGCTATGTCCGACTAAGTCCCTACAGTGATATTTTTAATTGCTCGTTGAATGCATGCTTAATTATTGGGGGTAGGCCTATCGGAAGTAACATCCCCGATACATTTGACCAAGTCATTGTATTACTTAAAAATGAAATTAAACCGACAAGGACAGACACAACTTGTCATTGGGGCAAACTTTGAACGCTTAGTCTAAATATCATGAACTGGCATAACTTTTTGATCCCTGCGAGATCAACTTTATAAACTAAATCTTATAGTCTAAAACAATGGTCAAACATTTTTGTTAAACCTATGAACTTCATTCAATCTTTTTGGTTGACACTTTAGCATGTTTGTCTTAGGTGCCGATTGATCAAGCTTATTTACTTACTGCTTATGTGATGCTACTTGGACTTAGGATCAAGAGATATCGCATTTACTATTCTTGCATTTGAAACAATTACTTTATTGTAATTTCCATTATTGTAACAACATTCATTTTCCGCTGCGTACTCAATAAAGTTTGTTCTTATCATTTAGTATTGTTCTCGTATATTATAATATGTTGGTTTATTTGATATTAATGTCACATTCACCCAGGCCCTAATTGGGGGTGTGATACAGACTCATTAATGCATCCTAACAACTACTAGTTAGACACACTAATGCAAGACCTGGTTCACTAAGATCACCGCTCTAATACCACCTGTAGTGACCTGTACTAATCCATCTGGACGAACACATTACATTTGGTTACATCGTGAGGTACTTGACCTCTATATGGTACATTTTATAAACATTGCATTCGTTTTTAAAAGACAAACTTTCATTACATCGAAAGTTGACAGGCATGCATAACATTTCATAATATCCAACTATAAATGATCTAATCTGTCATTTACTTATTCATAATCTTTACTGAACTCAACGACTTAAATGTAACATCTTTTGAAATATGCCATGAATGATTCCAAGTAATATCTTTAAAATGAGCAAATGCATAGCGGAAGATTTCTTTTAATCCTGAGAATAAACATGCTTTAAAGTGTCAACCAAAAGATTGGTGAGTTCATTAGTTTATCATAATCGATCATTTTCATCATTTTAATAGACCACAAGATTTTCATTTCCATTTTTCATAAATATACGTCCCATGCATAGAGACAAAAATCATTCATATAGATTGAACACCTGGTAATCGACATTCACAAGATTCATATAGAATATCCCCATCATTCCAGGACTCCCTTCGGACATGATAAATTTCGAAGTGCTAAAGCATCCGGTACTTTGGATAGGGCTTGTTGGGCCTGATAGATCTATCTTTAGGATTCGCGTCAATTAGGGTGTCTGTTCCCTAATTCTTAGATTACCAGACTAAAAGGGGCATATTCAATTTCGATCATTCAACCATATAATGTAGTTTCAATTACTTGTGTCTATTTCGTAAAACAGTTATAAAAACAGCGCATGTATTCTCAGTCCCAAAAATATATATTGCAAAAGCATTTAAAAAGGGAGTAATGAAACTCACGATACGATATTTTGTAGTAAAAATATGCATACGATGGAACTGAACAATGCAGGGTTGGCCTCGGATTCACGAACCTCTATCAATTGTATATCTATTAAAACATATAATGGAAATCACATAATTTCATTTATTAATATATATTATTTATTTATTTGTAGTTATATAGAAATTATACTAAATTCCATTTAAAAATGTATACTTATATTATATCTTAAATTATATGTTATATATATTTATTTTGTATATATATTTAAAATAGTTAATATATATACATTTAGTTATATTAATATATCTATATATTATATATATGATTAGTATTATATAAAAATATATCAATAGTTTGTTATATGTAAGTATTTATATAAAAAATGTTAATATTTTTGATATATAGTTATATGAAATATTAATACAATTATAGTATATGAAATAAGTATATTTTATGTACAAAATATTTATCTGTTTAAAAATAATAGTTTTAGATAATAATGATTCACTAATAATAATAATAATAACTTTATTAATAATGAAAATACTAATAAAAAAATGATATTGTTAATAATGATACTTATGTTAATAATAATAATAATAATAATAATAATAATAATAATAATAATAATAATAATAATAATAATAATAATAATAATAAAAATGATACTAATACTAATGTTGATGAAAATACTAATAATTTGTATTGTTTTTAAAATAATAAAAGTAATAATAATCATAATCATAATAATGATCATAATACTTATATTAAAAATAATAATATTAATAATACTCCTAATATCTAATGATAATACTTAGTAATAACAATAATGATAATAATATTTAATTATATTAATGATGGTAACAATAATAATTAGCTTATCCCTAATAACAATGATTAATAATAATAATAATAATAATAATAATAATAATAATAATAATAATAATAATAATAATAATAATAATAATAATAATAATAATAATAATAATAATAATAATAATAATAATAATAATAATAATAATAGTAATGGTAATATTAATACTACCTCAACGAAGTAGCCCTTAAAAAAAATGGCCAAGTCCGGATTTGAACCCGCGACGTCCCGCTAACCCGATAACGCCTTTAACCATTCATTTGACACCTCATTTTTGATTTAATTGATACATCAAATCTATTTATCGTAATATAAATGTCTATCTTCTTCTTCTTCTTATATATAAACACCCCTAACCATTGAACTGTGTTTTAACTTCTGAAATAGTTATTACACTAAATGGTTTTAACTCGATTTTATGTAATCATCCTCAATATTCAATACCATCATCAACCTTTTTATTTCACAGTCCAATACTTATTATGATCATCTAATCCTAATTATCAAGACATAACATCAAAATCATATCATCTTTACCTATCATCACATTACATCATTCATCATGATCATTATGATCGTCATGATCATGATCACAATCCTCATAATTAAAATCATCAACTAATCATTCTGTACATCGCCATCGATCATGTTTGTATCATTCGGTTCTTCTGTTTTAATCAACTTAATTGTGTTGTTATCATCAACCATTCTATAAACTGTGTCATTATACTCTATAACTCAATATCACGAAATCATGTAACACTACCGTTTAGCATCACGGCCCAAAAGAATAGGAGTCCAGTAGATAATTTCCTAGTTTAGTGGTCCTCGGCCCAACTAGGATATGGCAGCCCAAAAGCAGTCCAAATAAGAGGGGTCCAGCAAATTAGACTTCTTAGGACATTTGCAAATAAAAAGAATATATAGTTTAATTATTCGTGGGATTGAGGAAAGAACCTATAGTGACCCATCGTTTTCTACTGTGCACGTATTCTCTTTATTCATTTGAAATAGACAAAAATTCGAAGTAGCTGTACATCATCTCATCATCTCGTGATTGTTCAAAAGAAAAAAAATATAATTAAAAACAGCGATGAAGGTAACAATATAATAGTGGTTGTGTGGTTTATGGTGGTTGATTAGAAAAGGAGACAAGGTGGTGTAGTTGCAACACTCAAAGATTAACATCGAAGCAAAAGTGGTTTGGTTGGGTTTATACCGAAGTGAAAATATAAAGAGTTGGGCTGGGTATCGAACAAGTTCGAAGGCAATAGTAGTTTAGCGAACATCAAGATTGTTTGGTGATCAAAAGGAAAACAGAAACAACAAAAATAAATGGGTGTTATAAGTGTGGATTTGTGTTGATCGTGTGCAAACAGAAAAACAATCATAGTAGCTATATATCAGCGGTTGTTAATAGAATTTAAAGTGAAAGAGAGAAAGAGAAGTGATTTTCGTAGGTGTGGTTTGGGTTTGACGGTGTATGGTGTACGAGTGTGGTGTTTGATCCAAAACAGCAAACATAAAACAGTTGGACAGAAGCTGTAGTAGTAGCATAACAAATGGGTTTCAATGGGTGCTTGTTATGGGTTGGTTCTTGGCTACATAGTAACCAAAAGTAGCAACAAAAAGGTGGTGGTTAAATGATGATGGAGATGGAATATTGTAGGAGGTGCAAGGTGGTGATTGTGATGAAGTTGTTTATTGTTACAAATGAATTATATACGTTGCATAATATGCCTTCGAAAGAACGTGAAGAGTATAACTTGAAGAAAAAGATGTACTGTAACTTGACAAGTGCCCTTGATGGTCCGATTTTCCATCAATTTCTGTATCATGATAACTCATTCAAGATATGGGAAGCACTTTGTACTTTCAATGAAGGAAATACATCTTACAGAACTAGAAAATGTTTAGAATTGAAAGCTGAGTTTGATCATTTTCACTGGCAAGTTGGAGAATCTATTACGGAATTGGTTGAAAGATATCGTCATTTGCTAGCTGAACTACACAAGCATGATGTGACAATTGCTGAAAAAGACAAAGTAACATGTCTAGAAGGAGCATTACCTTTAGAATGGAATGGTTTTGTATTAACTATGAAAACCAGTGGAGAACTTGCTACTGCTACAGTGAACTCGTTTATTGCAAGACTTCAGGAAGAAGAATTAGAGCTGTTAAACAAAGTTAAAAGGTCTAAACAAGTTCAAGACACGAAAATGTATTGTCCAAATGGTTACACACCACCTAAGTCAGCTCATGCACCATTTCAAACACCTTTTGCTACGAACAATCAGAATATGTATGGTTTGAATGTTAGCAATGCACCTATTCAATAACCTTTGTATCCACCACAAGTTTCACCATGTTCTTTCAATACTCAATCACAGCCTACTTCCAACACTACAAAGTCATCTACACCGACTGCATCAGATGTTCTTTCTGCACTTAAGATTGAAAACATAAGGAAAGTTGGGAAAGAAAATATTAGTGAGGATATAGCTTTAGTGTCAAGCCTGGTTAATTCTTATGATAGTTATCTTGATGGTCGTATGGGTAACATTCATCTAACAACAGAAGATTATCATTAACTAGATAGAGATGAAGCAGAAAAGATGGATATTATGTGGGGTATGGCAAATCTTGTGAGAAGAGCAAGAGATTACGAAGAGCGAACTGGAAAACCGATCAGTCTGACCAAAGATATAAAACTGGGTTTTGATATGAATACTGTTACTTGTTACAACTGTGGAGAATTAGGTCATTTTTCAAGACAGTGCACAAAATTAAAGAAGCGGGGTAATCGTAATCCGTTCAAGAATCAGAACTACAGTTCTCAGAGTCAAACTACTAAGCGTGAGATCTACATTACTGATAAAGTAAATGAACACGAAATAGGTGAGACTCCTAAAAAAGCTTTGGTTGTCATTCATGGAGATGATGATGATTGGTCTATCAAATTGAATGTAGATGATCAACAACCTAAAGCTAACATGGCAAAGATCACTGAATCTAAAGCAGATTGTGTTATTGATCAGAATTTAGTTGAGAAGCTGACTGCTCGTGCTAAAAGAGCTGAAAGATTGTCTCAAACAATTCAGAAAGAGAAGATTCAGAAACAGGTTAAAGACTAATTCAAGAAGGCACGTGATTCAGTTCCTCTTACACCTGAATCTGGAAGTGTTTCACCAACATCGTCAGAGGACTTCTACTTCAACAGTTGGAAGGATAAATATGGTGATACCTTAGTGTTTGAAGAAAGTCTAGAAGCTGATCAAAGTAAAGAAACATTGGTTGATCCTGATAAAGAACTAGATGAATGTGGTAAAATGATTGTCGAAGAGTTGGAGATGTTCATTCTTATGGGTGAAGGTTCAGATTTTGAGAGTGAAAATTCAGAAGATGATGATTCAGACAAGAAGTCAGACTCAGAAGTTGAAAATGAAACTGATCTTACTGGAGTTAACCAAACTAATTTTGAAGCATTGAACAAGCAAGCAGTAGACTTACTAAGGAGTTGCTTATCAAAAAGTGATCTTGAGAAGGTCTCCGGGTTAACTAAAGCCAAAGATATTTGGGACAGACTTGAACAGATTCATTTGGGTAAAGATGCTGATACATCAGAGTTCCTTACAGACTCGTTAGAATCAGAAGACGAGCTCGATGATGGGAAGAAGACAAATTACTTTGCATTTATGGCTGAGACTTCTTCATCAAATAACGCTCAACAGGTATCTTCTGATCCATCTACTGTTATTGAATGTGTTAAGTGCGCTAAATATAAGATAACCATAGATAATTTAACAAAGGCATATGCGAAGATGAAAGAAAAATGGCACGCAGACCATGTGACTACTAAGGTTGAAAATGAGTTGAAAGAGCAGATCAAAGTTTATAAAAAACAACTTCAGTTATAACTTCGACATAAATCAAGCTTTAATTAAACGTGTTGACACAATTAATGAACTAAAGAAAGAAAATGAATGCGTTAAAGCTGGTTTAGAAGCAATTTCAATTAAAATGAAGTGTTGGGCAAGTGCGTCATAATAAAATGCATTAATGGTGGAACTTAATGACACCAAGGGCAAGGGTATTGGATATAGTTCTGCATCTCCTCCTTTTTAGAACACATTTGTTAATGCAAACGTAGTTGACGGTTGACCAGAAGATTGTATCCCTCCTATTTATGAAGATTATGTTGAAAAGAATAAAAAATGTAGTTCAACTAAGAATACAATTTCCGATGATACGGCTGAAGGTGCTCTAGATCATGAGGAAAATAGGAAAACTAGGTTAGGAGATAACTCTAAGACAAGTAGAGTTAGAACACCAAAAGGTCCTGTTAAAATTTTAAGAAATCCTAGATTTGATGACAGACTAGTTCCTCCTGTTACACCTAATCCTGTTCCAAGAAATAAAATAAATGATTCTCCTGTATTTGTAAGAACACAAGATCCGTCATCTTCAAACTCTAATTGTAGTGACCCGAACTTTTCCATGTTCATATATATTAAAAGAAATTATTATTTACATGATTGAGTGTTCCCAACATGTTAAGCAATCAAACTTGTTAAGACTTGATTAATTGAAATAGGTTTCATTTAGACAATTGACCACCCAAGTTGACCGGTGATTCACGAACGTTAAAAACTTGTAAAAACTATATGATGACATATATATGGTTATATATATAGTTAACATGATATTATGATAAGTAAGTATCTCATTAGATATTTTAACAATGAGTTATATACATAAAAATGAGACTATTGAATTAAGAAACACGAAAACGATATATATAACGATTATCGTTATAACAACGTCTTACTAAATACATATGAATCATTTTAAGATATTGATACACTTGGTTAATTATGTTAAATGATAAGTAAATATATCATTAAGTGTATTAACAATGAACTACATATATAAATATAAGACTACTAACTTAATGATTTCGAAACGAGACATATATGTAACGATTATCGTTATAACGACATTTATTTGTATATATATCATACTAAGATATATTATATATCATAATATCATGATAATGAAATAATTTAACATCTCTTTAGATATAATAAACAATGGGTTAACAACACTTAACAAGACCGTTAACCTAAAGGTTTCAAAACAACATATACATGTAACGACTAATGATGACTTAACGACTAAGTTAAAATGTATTTACATGTAGTGTTTTAATATGTATTTATACACTTTTGAAAGACTTCAAGACACTTATCAAAATACTTCTACTTAACAAAAATTCTTACAATTACATCCTCGTTCAGTTTCATCAAAAATTCTACTCGTATGCACCCGTATTCGTACTCGTACAATACACAGCTTTTAGATGTATGTACTATTGGTACATACACTCCAATGATCAGCTCTTAGCAGCCCATGTGAGTCACCTAACACATGTGGGAACCATCATTTGGCAACTAGCATGAAATATCTCATAAAATTACAAAAATATTAGTAATCATTAATGACTTATTTACATGTAAACAAAATTACACATCCTTTATATCTAATCCATATACCAACGACTAAAAACACCTACAAACACTTTTATTCTTCAATTTTCTTCATCTAATTGATCTCTCTCAAGTTCTATCTTCAAGTTCTAAGTGTCCTTCATAAATTCTATAAGTTCTAGTTTCATAAAATCAAGAATACTTCCAAGTTTGCTAGCTTACTTCCAATCTTGTAAAGTGATCATCCAACCTCAAGAAATCTTTCTTATTTATAGTAAGATATCTTTCTAATACAAGATAATACTCATATTCAAACTTTGATTCAATTTCTATAACTATAACAATCTTATTTTGAGTGGAAATCTTACTTGAACTTGTTTTCGTGTTATGATTCTGCTTCAAGAACTTTCAAGCCATCCAAGGATCCTTTGAAGCTAGATCTATTTTTCTCAATTCCAGTAGGTTTATCCACAAAACCTGAGGTAGTAATAATGTTCATAACATCATTCGATTCATATATATATAACTACCTTATTCGAAGGTTTAAACTTGAAATCACTAGAACATAGTTTAGTTAATTCTAAACTTGTTCGCAAACAAAAGTTAATCCTTCTAACTTGACTTTTAAAATAAACTAAACACATTTTATATATCTATATGATATGCTAACTTAATGATGTAAAACCTGGAAACACGAAAAACACCGTAAAACTGGACATACGCCGTCGTAGTAACACCGCGGGCTGTTTTGGGCTTGATACTTAAAGACTATGATAACCTTTGATTTAAAAGTTGTTCTTCTTAGAAAATGATTTTTCTTATGGACATGAAACTATATCCAAAAATCATGGTTAAACTCAAAGTGGAAGTATGTTTTTCAAAATGGTCATCAAGACGTCGTTCTTTCGACTGAAATGACTACCTCTTACAAAAACGACTTGTAACTTATATTTCTGACAATAAACCTATACTTTTTCTGTTTATATTCATAAAATAGAGTTCAATATGAAACCATAGCAATTTTATTCACTCAAAACGGATTTAAAACGAAGAAGTTATGGGTAAAACAAGATTGGATATTTTTTTGATTGTTGTAGCTACGAGAAATATTGTAACAAATCTATATTAATCATATCCTAGCTAACTCATATTGTATTATACATGTATTCTAATATATTATGTAATCTTAGGATACCATAGACACGTATGCAAATGTTTTGACATATCATATCGACCCATGTATATATATTATTTGGAACAACCATAGACACTCTATATGCAGTAATGTTGGAGTTAGCTATACAGGGTTGAGGTTGATTCCAAAAATATATATACTTTGAGTTGTGATCTAGCCTGAGAAGTGTATACACTGGGTCGTGGATTGATTCAAGATAATATATAGCAATTTATTTCTGTACATCTAACTTTGGATAACTAGTTGTAGGTTACTAATGAGGACAACTGACTTAATAAACTTAAAACATCAAAATGTATTAAAAATATTGTAATTATATTTTGAACATACTTTGATTTATATGTACATATTTGTTATAGGTTCGTGAATTGACCAGTGGCCAAGTCTTACTTCCCGACGAAGTAAAAATATGTGAAAGTGAGTTATAGTCCCACTTTTAAAATCTAATATTTTAGGGATGAGAATACATGCAGCTTTATAAATGTTTTACAAAATAGACACAAGTACATGAAACTACTTTCTATGGTTGAATGATCGAAGCCGAATATGCCCCTTTTGCTTGGTAGCCTAAGAATTAGGGAACATCACTAATTTTGAGAATTAGTGCACGCCTAATTGACGCGAATCCTAAAGATAGATCTATTGGGCCTAACAAACCCCATCCAAAGTACCGGATGCTTTAGTACTTCGAGTTTTAATATCATGTCCGATGGATGTCCTGGAATGATGGGGATATTCTTATATGCATCTTGTTAATGTCGGTTACCAGGTGTTCACCATATGAATGATTTTTATCTCTATGTATGGGATGTATATTGAAATATGAAATCTTGTGGTCTATTATTATGATTTGATAATATATAGCTTAAACCTATAACTCACCAACATTTTTGTTGAGGTTTTAAGCATGTTTATTCTCAGGTGATTATTAAGAGCTTCCGCTGTTGCATACTAAAATAAGGACAAGATTTGGAGTCCATGCTTGTATGATATTATGTAAAAACTGCATTCAAGAAACTTATTTTTGATGTAATATATTCTTATTTTAAACTATTATGTAATGGTCATGTGTAAACGGTATATTTTAGATTATCATTATTTGATAATCTACGTAATGCTTTTTAAACCTTTATAGATAAAATAAAGGTTATGGTTGTTTTAAAAATGAATGCAGTCTTTGAAAAACGTCTCATATAGAGGTCAAAACCTCGCGACGAAATCAATTAATATGGAACGTTTATAATCAATATGAACGGGACATTTCAGTTGGTATCCGAGCGTTGGTCTTAGAGAACCAGAAATTTGCATTAGTGTGTCTTATCGAGTTTGTTATTATACATTAGTGAGTCTAGACTTCGACCGTGTTTTCTTTAAAAACGATTGCTTAACACTTTTGTTGGAAACTATATATTATTAACATGTAAATATTATGTGATATATATTAACCTCTTAATGTGTTTGATATTGTGTGATAGATGTCTACCACTAGTACAAATCCCATCGACTCACCTAATAATAATGAAGAGTCAAATATACTTTAGGAAGATTCACAAATTCCCGAAGAGGAACTGGAAGATGAGGAACCGGAAGAGGAGGAACCGGAAGAGGAGGAACTGGAAGAGGAGGAACCGAAAGAAGAAGAGGTTTCGGAGGAAGAAATATTGATACCTACTGTAAAGCGATTAAATAAAATAAAATCTTCAACCAACGGACCAAAGTCAATAATGGTCAATGGTGTTTCCGCCAAGGAAGCGAAATTTTGGGAAGATTACCAATTTTCCGATGAATCGTATCCCGATGAGGATTCCGATGATGTTATAGAAATTACCTCGACCCAATTTAATATAGCAAAAGAAAATAATAAGGGAAAAAGTATAAAAATAGAGAAACCTGATTCCAACCCCGATGAACTTTATATGTATCGGCAACGTCCAGATTTCCTAAATTGTAACAATAACCCGGGAACCTCTAAACCACCAGGTTTTTCTAAACCATTGTGGAAAACGACGGCTCGTATTAGAGGAGCACCATATATCCCTAGAAAATTAGGAAAACGAACTAAGTCTAGATTAGAGGGTTGTAATCATGTTGTGTATTATATGTATTGTAGTGTGCTTGTAATTTTATGTTCTATGTAAACATTTCTTGTATTGTTTGTTAATTATCTTTTACGAATCTAATCCTTGTCTATTTTACAGTACAAAAACACTAAATGGACGTTAAGGGTAGACAACCGAATATTTTAGAAGACCAACTAGAGGATATGATTGATGAAATCTTGTCTAGAGTCAGTCAGGATTCATCAGCACAATTAGTTATGGCGAAATTAACTTGTCAAATGTTTGAAAGACATTCCAGGCATGCTTTAGTATATAAAAGGATTTCCTTTGAAAGATGGGGTATATCACATTGGGGAGACTTTAAGTTACGCCAAGTTTTCTTTATGGCATTTAGTGCGGGAAACCCAGATGCAATTTTACGCTACGAGTTACGAACCTATTTTGACTCAACATATCCCAACATAGGACTCCGATCTTTAGAAAGAGCTTCTAACCTGCAACATAAATAAGAATGTTATGCTTACGGGTTAATAATGTTCGCTTCTCATCAAATTGAGAAAAAGAACATTGGGTTTCAACTTTTAAATAAAACGTTTCCACAAGTGACGGACTCGGTAGTTGAGATGAGAAACAAGGTTTTTAGATTGTTGCGAGGCTGTTGGGCATTACGAAACCCTCGTCCTTTTGACGACATTACAACATGTTGCCTAGCCAATGGTCATAATAGTTACTTTCCACAAAACCAAGGATGGGAAGTCGTCTTAGTAAAACCAGAATGCATGACTTGTTTCTGGACTTATGAATTACGTGTCTTTATTTCTTTTGCTGAACAACTTATGTATTAACTAGAATTGCCTTTATAACTGCTGAGTAGCAATGTTATTATGTGCTATATTTCATCCTAAATGTATAATAGCGGTATTGTAAGTTGTAAATATTATATAAAGTGTGAACGCGAAATTTTATTGTAATAAGTTTTTCATATAGAAGCATAGTAGTGAGTTGTATAGTAGCTAGTAAGTATGAACTTAACGGGTAGGTACTACCCGAATTAAAACTATAAAATGCTAATATGAAGAAAAAGCTTTTATAAATAAGTTCATATAATGCTACGAAATACTATTGACTACTCTTAAATTCTATATGATTAACTCAATTCTTTTGGCTATTTTTGAAGGAAATGGCACCGGCAACTCGTCAGAACTTGAACATGAGTGAGGAAAACTTCTGTGTTTTCCTTGCTGCGAACATAGCCGCAGTGCAGGCTGCAATGCAAAATAACAATAACTCTCGATCTAACAGTGGAACTAATTCCGCAAGAAATCGTGTAGGATGCTACTACAAAGAATTCACTGCCTGCAAACCTTTGGAATTTGATGGAACCGAAGGACCAATTGGATTGAAACAGTGGACCGAGAAGGTCGAATCGGTGTTTGCCATAAGTAAGTGTACCGAAGAGGACAAAGTTAAGTATGCTACATATACCTTCACAGGTACGGCGTTAACATGGTGGAATACCTATCTTGAGCAGGTAGGACAAGATGCTGCTTACGCACTACCATGGTCAGCATTCAAGCAATTGATGAACGAGCAGTATCGTCCGAAAAACGAGGTCAATAAGCTCAAGGTAGAGCTTAGAGGATTACGAACGCAAGGTTTTGATATCACCACGTACAAACGACGATTCACAGAATTGTGCCTATTGTGTCCCAGAACGTTCGAAGATGAAGAAGAGAAGATCGACGCATTTGTAAAAGGGTTACCTGAAAGAATTCAAGAAGATGTGAGTTCACATGAGCCCGCCTCCATACAAAAGGCAAGTCGAATCGAAGGAAGGATTAAGGAGTAGGTGACCGAAGAGGCTAACATGAAACAAGTTAAGAGAAAGTGGGAGGAAAACAGTGACAAGAGTCACCAGTACAACAACAACAACAACAATTACAACCACAATCGCAACAACTATCCCAAAAACCGCAACATAAATCACAACAACAACAATCGCAATCCCAACAACAACAACTACAACAATCGTCCCAACAACAATAACAACCGTAACAACAACAATAATCAGAAACAGCAATGCCAAAGGTGTGAAGAGAATCACCCGGGGTTCTGCACAACATTTTGCAACAGGTGTAAAAGAAATGGTCATAGCGCAACAAAGTGTGAGGTCTACGGACCAATGTATAATAGAACTAAAGGAACAAATAATGCAGGAACGAGTAATGTCGGAACAAGTAGTGTCGGAGCAAGTACTGCCAACGTAGTCTGTTATAAATGTGGAAAACCGAGCCACATTAATAAAAATTACCCGAATCAGGGGAGTACTAATGGGCAGGGCCGCGGAAGAGTTTTCAATATTAATACGGCAGAAGCGCAGGAAGACCCGGAGCTTGTTACGAGTACTTTTCTCAGTGACAATAAATCTGCTTATGTTTTATTTGATTCGGGTGCGGATAGAAGCTATATGAGTAGAGATTTTTGTGCTAAACTAAGTTGCTCACCGACACCCTTGGAAAATAAATTTTTACTCGAATTAGCAAATGGTAAATTAATTACAGTTGATAATATATGTCAGAATTGAGAAATTAAACTGGTTAGCGAAACATTTAAGATTGACTTGATACCAGTAGAGTTAGGGAGTTTTGATGTGATAATCGGTATGGACTGGTTGAAAGAAGTGAAAGCAGAGATCGTTTGTTATAAAAATGCAATTCGCATTATAAGAGAAAAAGGAAAACACTTAATGGTGTACGGAGAAAAGAGCAACGCGAAGTTAAATCTTATTAGTAACCTGAAGGCACAAAAACTAATAAGAAAAGGTTGCTATGCTGTGCTAGAACACGTCGAGAAAGTCAATTCCAAAGAAAAGAACATCAATGATGTTCCCGTTGCAAAAGTATTTCCCGATGTATTTTCGAAATAATTACCGGACTACCTCCACACGGATCCATTGAATTTCAAATAGACTTGTACCGGGAGCTGCACCAATAGCTCGTGCTCCATATAGACTCGCACCCAGCAAAATGAAAGAATTACAAAGTCAGTTACAGGAACTTTTAGAGCGTGGTTTCATTCGACCAAGCACATCACCGTGGGGAGCTCCTGTTTTGTTTGTCAAGAAGAAGGATGGTACATTCAGGTTGTATATCGACTACCGAGAGTTGAACAAACTTACCATCAAGAATCGTTATCCACTACCAAGAATCAGCGACTTATTTGATCAACTACAAGGCTCGTCAGTTTATTCGAAGATTGATTTACGTTCTGGGTATCATCAAATGCGGGTAAAGGAGGATGATATTCCGAAGACTGCTTTCAGGACATGTTACGGTCATTACGAGTTTATGGTTATGCCGTTTGGGTTGACTAGCGCACCAGCTGTGTTCATGGACCTCATGAACCGAGTATGTGGACCATACCTTGACAAGTTTGTCATTGTTTTTATCGATGACATACTTATTTACTCAAAGAATGATCAAGAGCATGAAGAACATTTGAGAAAAGTGCTAGAGTTGTTAAGGAAAGAAAAACTGTACGCTAAGTTTTCAAAGTGTGCATTTTGGTTGGAAGAAGTTTAATTCCTCGCTCACATAGTGAACAAAGAAGGTATTCAAGTGGATCCGGCAAAGATTGAAACCGTTGAAAAGTGGGAAACCCCGAAAACTCCGAAGCACATACGCCAATTTTTAGGACTGGCTGGTTATTACAGGAGATTCATCCAAGATTTTTCCAAAATAGCAAAACCCTTGTCAGCATTAACGCATAAAGGGAAGAAATTTGAATGGAAGGATGAACAAGAGAATGCATTTCAATTGTTGAAGAAAAAGTTAACTATGGCACCTATATTGTCATTACCTGAATGTAATGATGATTTTGTGATATATTGTGACGCCTCAAAGCAAGGTCTCGGTTGCGTATTAATGCAACGAACGAAAGTAATTGCTTATGCGTCTAGACAATTGAAGATTCACGAGCAGAATTATACGACGCATGATTTGGAATTAGGCGCGGTTATTTTTGCATTAAAGACTTGGAGGCACTACTTATATGGGGTCAAAAGTATTATATATACCGACCAAAAAGTCTTCAACACATATTTAATCAAAAACAACTGAACATGAGGCAGCGCAGATGGATTGAATTATTGAATGATTACGACTTTGGATTGAATTATGTGGTAGCCGATGCCTTGAGCAGAAAGGACAGAGAACCCATTCGAGTAAAAGCTATGAATATAATGATTCACACTAACCTTACTACTCAAATAAAGGAGGCGCAACAAGGAGTTTTAAAAGAGGGAAATTTAAAGGATGAAATACCCAAAGGATCGGAGAAGCATCTTAATATTCGGGAAGATGGAACCCGGTATAGAGCTGAAAGGATTTGGGTACCAAAATTTGGAGATATGAGAGAAATGGTACTTAGAGAAGCTCATAAAACCAGATACGCAATACATCCTGGAACGGGAAAGATGTACAAGGATCTCAAGAAACATTTTTGGTGGCCGGGTATGAAAGCCGATGTTACTAAATATGTAGGAGAATGTTTGACGTGTTCTAAGGTCAAAGCTGAGCATCAGAAACCATCAGGTCTACTTCAACAACCCGAAATCCCGGAATGGAAATGGGAAAACATTACCATGGATTTCATCACTAAATTGCCAAGGACTGCAAGTGGTTTTGATACTATTTGGGTAATAGTTGATCGTTTCACCAAATCAGCACACTTCCTGCCAATAAGAGAAGATGACAAGATGAAGAAGTTAGCACGACTGTATTTGAAGGAATTCGTCTCCAGACATGGAATACCAATCTCTATTATCTCTGACAGGGATGGCAGATTTATTTTAAGATTCTGGCAGACATTACAACAAGCATTAGGAACTCGTCTAGACATGAGTACTGCCTATCATCCACAAACTGATGGGCAGAGTGAAAAGACGATACAAACGCTTGAAGACATGCTACGAGCATGTGTTATTGATTTCGAAAACAGTTGGGATCGATGTAACGACCCTGGATTTTTTTTCAACGTTATTTATTAATAATTATTATTATTAATACTTGTGATTTATTAAATGTATTGTTTATATACGCTTACTTGTTACCGCGATTAACTTTGATTGCCCGAAACGTCTTTGTGACACGCGTACATTACAAGAATAATACTTTCAAATATTATTTACATCCATGATTAATTTCTATTAATCATTTTTAATTAATTATGACTACTAGTTAATTACTTGGGCTATAATTGGATTAACTTGTTAGTTACTTGAACTTGGACCTTGATTAATGTTAGTGGACTTAAGAGCCCACCCTACTATTCTTGTTGGACTACTAGGAGCCCATTTTATGCATATTACTAGTTATTAATACTTGGAATAATTAACTTAGGTGGAGGACAATTTCTTACAAGCATGCTAGTAAACATTCCTTCATGCATTTAACTTTTTCCATTCCACACAAACACCACTCCCCAACACAAGAATATTGCATGTTGACCACCCCCATTAGGTGGCCAAAACCATCGGCGAATGGGGTCTTGGGAGGGGGGTTAGGTTTTAATTTTTGATTACATATTACTAGCATTCTCTCATTCCAAACACACACTTCAAACTTGCATCTTATTTTCTCTCATTTTCTCTCTAATTCTTGTAAGTAAGTTGAGCTTTTTCTCCTTCTTTTCTCTTGTAAAAACCGAACACACACACACACACTTAATCATCATCATCACTTGTTTTATGTTGTTGACTAGTTACTTGTTCATTGTTATGATTTTGTTACATGTCTTTGTTAGTTATTACTCATTAGTTATCAAGAATCAAACGCCTTAGTTTATTCTTCATTTTATCTTGTATCTACAAGAACATGCAAGGACAAAACTCTTTAGTTTATGTTCTACATATTATATGTTACAAGAAAGAAAGTCCATGTGTTGTAAGTCATACTTGTGTTCGTGAAGTAAACTTAAAAGTTTACTTTCTAAAGATCAAGACTTAGGCTTGAATCTTTAAAAGTATGAAACCCATGAACTTACTACTTGTGTAATTAGTTTATTTCCTCATTTGTTCATCTTTTAAAAATCATGATTTTGGTTGTAGATGGTCAAGTGTTACAAGTTAACTTTGATCTCATTTTTCTTGAACTAAAGATTAACTTTAAAAAGTTCAAAAACATAGAATTAACTTAATAACTTTAGATCAAGACTTTTGGGTCTTGGATCTTCAAGATAAAACTAAGAACTATGTTCTACAACTTAAGATCTTGATTAGTTAGTTTACTTTCAAGTTTGTAGTTCAATAATACTTTTATATTTCATGCATGTGTTAAATCTAAGACTTTGATGTAACTTTGGTTCATCAAAACACTTACAACACTTAAATAAGTTGTGCTACATGTCTTAGACTTACACAAGTGTTATGATTTTCAAACCTTGGTGAAAATGATGCAAACACATTAACGAGTTGTACACTTGAAGCTATATGCATCAAGGATGAGAACCGTGATAATCATCGAGCACCAAGAACCACCGGAACCTACTGACCCTTCTGTTTTCTGTATTCTGGGTCTGATAAGAACGACCTGGCTACTGTAACTGTGATATTCAGATATCTCTGTTCGAGTAGATAACTTTTCATTTAAGACTCATCTCAATCCGAGTTACGGTTTAGGATTTATGGCCCTCCGATCGTCACTAGGTCCTTTTAACGTTGTGCAGAAAATTCTGACCTACTCGCACTTAAACCATCGCCACGGTCAAACGAAGATGAGTTTGCTTCTGGAATTTTTACCACAATTAAAGAACTCATATATGGAGCCATGGCCACTGGTCTCACCTTATTTCAGTAGGTATAGAGGTTGTGGTGACTGATCAAATTCAGCCTTTGTTTTAAACTTCTTTCATAAACGAAACTTACTTTACACCTTTTGTTTGATGATGAATGATGATGACCTTTAAGACCTAATTTACTTAATTCTAAAACTTTTGGGACGATTTACTGACTTAGTAATATTTGACTTAGGTTGAGGACCTTTTGGACAAAGGTACTTGCTTACTTCCCGACTCGACTTTACCACTACTTTAACACCGTGAGTAATAAAATCCCTTTTTACTTTAACTATTTGGGACTGAGAATACATGCGCGTTCTATGTTTTACATACTAGGCACGAGTACTTAAAACTTATATATGTGTGGGTTATACAACGGCATAAACATTCCCTTTAGCTCGGTAACGTTTAGTCATTGGTTTTTGAACCGGTGAACGCGAATCTTAGATATGGATCCATAGGGTTTGACATCCCCACTCGGGCTAGTCGCGCTAGCATTTAACGAGTGATTAATACTTCGTAATCATACGCACTTTCCAAGTGTACTATCAGGGGGTATAAACGTTAAGTTAGTTACCAAGTGCCCACGGTTAAGCATATACTTTATCATACTGTTTTGAAACGCTCTTTGTAGCACTGAAATCTCGTGGCCTACCTTACATTACTGTTATACTTAAACTATAGCTCACCAACCGTTGTGTTGACATTTTAAGCATGTTTTTATCAGGTGCCTAAGCTTGCTTCCGCTGTGTTACTAGACTTGCTGTAGACACCCGCTGCTCTAGAGATGTCAACTGCATGAAACACCTTATCTTGCATTCAAACTATATTACTTATGAGACTATGATTTGTAACGACCTAAGGGTCACATACATTTATTCATGTTTGCTATTCGTACAAGCATACTGTTAATGTAAAACGTTTGATGTCGGTGATGACATCGCCTTTTTATCGTGAATGCAACTTCTTTTGAAACAGCATATAGCACTTAACCTTGTAATGATCATGTTGTTGATGATTCGTACATGATGGTTTTGTATGGGGCATCACATTTGGTATCAGAGCATTGGTTGTAGGGAATTAGGTTGCATTAGTGAGTCTAAGACCGACCCGAGTAGGATTTACTAATAGGACTAATCTACAACTTGCCAGTTTACGTGCTTCTATTGAACTTACTGCATGTTGTTGCTTACTTTTACTACTATATGACATATACTGCTACTTGCTTTCACCACTGCATGATATTACTTGCTTCCGATTGCATGCTACTTCTGTACGATTTGCTGTTATTGCTATGCTATTTACTGTTATACATGATGTAAACTGTTGGCCTAATACGTGCTTGCTTTATGACTTACTGACATGGAAAATTTATTTTTCCTTGTTCAGATGTCGGATGTTCCACCTGGTATCATTTTGGGTAGTTCAGACTCGTCAGCCACCTCACCTACTGCTGCTGCCGACACACCGATCCCGTTACCCACCAGTGTCCCCGGCGCTTCATTTTCTGGAGCTGGCAGCCATGTGCCTGCCCCAGTGGTTACTTCTAACGGAACCCAGGACCCTCCGGAGATTCCAGCTCCATCTGTCCCCGGATCCTCGGTGTCACAGTCCCGCTCCGGTGAGATTTTGATTCCCGCAGAATTCGGGGAAGGTCCGTTCCGTAACCGGTATCGCCATTGGTGCTGACGCGCCCCTGATGGATGTCTCATTCCGATCGGACCCGCTAGGTATAGACAGATGATAGCCGCCCAAGGAGGACCACCCGTGCCGCCACCACCGCATGATTCTGATGATTCTTCATCCGATGACTCATCTACAGATGACTCGGGTGACGATGACTCCGACGAGGAGGAACCGGATGCACCTGTTCAGCCACCGTACACCTCGCCGAATAAGCGGTACCGTTTCGATGGCACCATTATTCCAGGGGTGAACGGAGGCCGAGCCTTCACTGACGCATTTGGTCTGTGTCGTAGGGTTACTGCCCGTAAGCGGCTGGTGCCGTACCCTGCCGACCCACTCGTGTGTAAGGCACCCCGTTACGTACTGACTATTTCTGGAGCCGGACCGTCTACATCAACATCACCTGCACCACCGGCACCACCTGCACCGCCAGCACCGCCTGACCCACCATCTCCCACCGTCGAGGAATTGACAAGGGAGGTGGAAACCCTCCGTGCTCGGGTAGCTGAGCTTGAGGAGCAGATGTCCCATGTTATGGACGACCTTCACCCACCGTCACCGTAGGGCTTTTGTATTTAGATTTCATTGTGTAACCTAGTGGTAGTTTTATGTATTACTTATGTAATGTACGAACTTATGCGAATGTATGAAACTTATTATTAATGAATGGAAACTTTGTGTTGTTTACTTTTTGTACAAGTGTTCTATTTACGTTACCGTATCATGGTTTTGTGGTACTTATATCTAATTGCGTTGCTTAATCAACATGTGTTGTGTTGTTTTCATGTTGGTTGTTATATACTATATTATTACATATTGCATACTGAATTTTGACTTGAGTCAAAATTTTTGTTTAGAACGTCATGGCTAACGGTCGATCCACACCTACTGCTGCTCAAATTGAAGAGATGATCTACGAACGTGTAGCCGCAGCACTTGCAGAAATGCAACCACAAGTTCAAGTAGTTAATCAGCCCAACCGTGATGGGTGTACTTACAAGGAATTCCAGAGCTGTAAACCACATAACTTCAGCGGAACTGAGGGGCCTGTTGGTCTCACAAGATGGTTTGAAAAGCTTGAATCAGTATTCCGAGTCAGCAACTGTTCCAAGTCCAACAAAACCAAATTTACTTCCTGCACGCTATCTGATGGTGCCCTCACATGGTGGAACACCATGGCACAGGCACAAGGTATTGATGAGGCGTATGCTACGCCATGGGAGGAGTTCAAAGTGGCTATGATTGATGAGTATTGTCCGAGAACCGAGATACAAAAGATGGAAATGGAGTTTATGCAATTGAAAGCTGTTGGCAACGATCTCGATGGTTACAATCGGAGGTTTCTTGAGTTAGCTCTTATGTGTCCTACCTTGGTCACCCCGGAATTCAAGCATATGGAGAGATACTTTTGGGGACTCCCTAAGTCCATTAAGGGTAATGTCACCTCGTCCAAGCCACCAAATGTTCCCGAAGCAATGCGCATGGCACATACGCTCATGAATCAGATTCTCATCGATGAACCGGAGAAGTCCAAGTCTGAAGCGGGTAGTAGTGACAAGCGAAACTGGGATAACAGTAATGGGAGGACCTATGATCAAACCCCCACTAAGAGACACAACAACGGTGGAAACCCCAACCCCGGCGCAAGCTCCAACCTGAACTACAAAGGAACCCTACCGCAATGTAAGAGGTGTTACAAACACCACACAGGGTATTGTAATGTTGTTTGTGAGAAGTACCAACGGTCTGGGCATATAGGCAAGGATTGCAAGGTCACTACTTTGAATGCAAGGGCGAACCCCACCGGGTCGAAGAAGTGCTACGGATGCGGAAAGATGGGTCACTTCAGGAATGAGTGTCCTGACAAGCGAAAAACGGCAGACCACCGCGAGGTAGAGCTTTTAATGTTAATGCAAGGGATACACGCGAGAACTCCGACTTGGTGACAGGTATATTCACTATCAACAATCTTTTAGCATTTTTCCTATTTGATACTGGTGCCGATAGAAGTTATGTATGTAGACACTTTTGCGATAAGATAAATTCATCGTTGGTTCCTTTAAAAGAAAGTATGTTTGTCGAGGTAGCCAACGGTAAACTTTAAAAGGTTGACCAAATTGGTCGAGGAGCTATTATTAGTATAGCTGGTGCGGATTTCGAAATTGACTTGATACCTATCAAACTGGGAAGTTTTGACGTGATCGTCGGTATGGATTGGTTGACCAAAGTAAGGGCTGATATTATTTGTGCATATAAAGCTCTCCATATACCACAAGGAGATGGCGAACCACTGGTTATTTATGGAGAGAGATGTACCTTGAAGCTGAACCTCATCAGTTGCGTGAAAGCGCAAAAGATCATGAAGAAATGACGTCTTGCTGTTCTAGCACATGTGAAAACGGTAGAAACCGAGGTGAAGAGTGTGAACGACGTACAAATTGTGAACTAGTTTCCTGATGTCTTTCCAGAGGAATTACCTGGATTACCACCACCGAGAGCCG
The DNA here is from genome assembly GCF_046630445.1 of Rutidosis leptorrhynchoides. NCBI lineage: Eukaryota > Viridiplantae > Streptophyta > Magnoliopsida > Asterales > Asteraceae > Rutidosis > Rutidosis leptorrhynchoides. Next base: position 337,906,412 of record NC_092336.1, read on the forward strand.
TAGAATTTTAGATTGACTTAGTGCTAGGAGTTGCACCAGTAGCTCGCGCACCTTATAGGCTCGCACCTTCCGAGATGCAAGAGTTACAAAGTCAACTACAAGAACCACTAGATCGAGGGTTTATTCAACCAAGTTCTTCGCCGTGGGGCGCACCTGTTTCATTTGTGAAGAAGAAGGATGGATCCTTCCGTATGTGTATCAACTACCGTGAACTCAACAAATTGACGATCAAGAATCGGTATCCTCTCCCACGAATTGATGATCTTTTTGACCTGCTGCAAGGATCGAGCGTTTACTCAAAGATCGATTTGCGATCCAATTATCACCAATTGAGGGTGAAGGAAAGCGACGTAATGAAAACTGCATTCAGAACCCGATATGGTCATTATGAATTTCTCGTTATGCCATTCGGTTTGACCAACGCACCTGCCGTATTTATGGACCTTATGAATCGTGTCTGCAAGCCGTACTTGGACAAGTTTGTTATCGTCTTCATAGATGATATCCTCATCTACTCCAAAAGCGAAGAGGAACATGAACAACATCTGCGACTAGTGCTTGAACTCTTGAGACAAGAGTAACTTTACGCCAAATTCTCCAAGTGTGAATTTTGGTTGAAGGAAGTCCAATTTCTGAGTCATGTTGTAAGCGACCAGGGCATCAAGGTTGATCCCGCTAAGATTTAAGCTATCAGCAAGTGGGAGACACCCACTACTCCGACTCACATCTGCCAATTTCTAGGTCTCACCAGTTACTACCAAAGGTTTATAGAAGGATTCTCTCTGATTGCGCATCCTTTGACCGCGCTGACTCATAAGGGAAAGAAGTTCATTTGGGAACCCGCACACGAATCAGCATTTCAAACCTTGAAGAAGAAGTTAACCTCCGCACCTATTTTATCACTCCCTGAAGGCAGTGACGATTTTGTCGTTTATTGCGATGCTTCCAAAAATGGTTTCGGTTGCGTATTGATGCAAAGATCGAAGGTTATTGCCTATGCTTCTCGTCAACTAAAGATTCACGAGCGTAACTACACTAGTCACGATCTAGAACTTGGAGCCATTGTCTTCGTGCTCAAATTGTGGAGACACTATCTTTATGGAACTAAGAGCACTATCTTCATAGATCACAAGAGTCTCCGGCACATCTTTGATCAGAAGCAATTGAATATGAGACAACGTCGATGGATCGAGACGCTCAACAACTACGATTTTAAACTTTGTTATCACCCTGGCAAGGCCAATGTTGTAGCTGACGCATTAAGCCGAAAGGAGAGGACGGTACCTCTTCGTGTCCGAGCTCTGAACATCACCATTCATTCGAATCTTCACAGCCAGATACGAGCAGCCCAAGAAGAGGCTCTCATCAAGAAGAACTTACGTTATGAATACTTGAACATTCTCGTCTCAAAATTCGAGGTTAGGGAATCTGGACTCCGATGCTATGCCGGAAGAATCTGGGAACCTCGTTATGGAGATCTACGGAACCTTATACTTGATAAAGCCCACAAGTCGAGATATTCGATTCATCTGGGGGCGAGCAAGATGTACCATGATCTAAAGGAACACTATTGGTGGCCGAATCTTAAGAAAGACGTTGCAACTTACATTGGTAAGTGTTTAACTTGCTCGAAGGTTAAAGCCGAACATCAGAGGCCCTCGGGATTACTCAACAACCGGAAATCCCGCAATGGAAGTGGGAAATGATAACAATGGATTTCATTACGAAGCTACCAACGACGGTGGGCGGATACGATACCATTTGGGTTATTGTTGACCGCCTTACTAAATCTGCACACTTCCTAGCTATGAAGGAAACGGATACGATGGAGAGACTTGCTCAACTATACATCAAAGAGGTTGTATCTCGTCATGGTGTACCTTTATCGAACATCTCAGATCATGATCCCCGTTTTGCTTCTAGATTTTGGCGTTCTTTGCAAGAAGCCATGGGAACTCGCCTCGACATGAGTATTTCTTATCACCCACAGACCGATGGTCAAAGTGAACGAACGATTCAGACTTTAGAGGACATGTTGCGTGCATGTGGTATCGATTTTGGAAAGGCCTGGGAAAGACATTTGCCGTTAGCCGAATTCTCGTACAACAACAGTTATCACTCGAGCATTAATGCCGCACCTTTTGAAGCGTTGTATGGCCGTAAGTGCCGTTCTCCTATTTGTTGGGCTGAGTTAGGTGAAGTGCAAATCACCGGACCCGAGATAGTCCATGAAACCTCAGAGAAGATTGCCCAGATTCAAGCGAGATTTAAGACGGCCCGTGATCGCCAAAAGAGTTATGCTGACCGTAAACGTAAATACTTTGAGTTCAACGTGGGTGACCGTGTAATGCTGAAGGTTGCACCTTGGAAGGGTGTGATCCGTTTTGGAAAACGTGGAAAGTTAAATCCACGATACATTGGTCCTTTTGAAATCTTGGAACGTGTTGGACCCGTTGCTTACCGTTTGGATCTTCCAATGCAATTGAGCTCAGTTCACCCTACCTTCCACGTGTCAAACTCGAAGAAGTGTCTTGCTGCACCAGAACATATCATACAACTGGAAGAACTTACGATTGATGACAAACTCCACTTTGTGGAAGAACCTGTCGAGATTATAGATCGTGAGATCAAGACTTTGAAACGCAACAAGATTCTGATCGTCCGAGTACGATGGAATGCCAAACGAGGACCTGAGTTTACTTGGGAACGAGAGGATCAAATGATGCGGAAGTATCCTCACCTTTGCCCAGCTCCTTCTACTCCCTCAGCTTAAAATTTTGGGATGAAATTTTCTTTAACAGGTGGGTAATGTAACGACCCTGGATTTTTTTTCAACGTTATTTATTAATAATTATTATTATTAATACTTGTGATTTATTAAATGTATTGTTTATATACGCTTACTTGTTACCGCGATTAACTTTGATTGCCCGAAACGTCTTTGTGACACGCGTACATTACACGAATAATACTTTCAAATATTATTTACATCCATGATTAATTTCTATTAATCATTTTTAATTAATTATGACTACTAGTTAATTACTTGTGTTGTAATTGGATTAACTTGTTAGTTACTTGAACTTGGACCTTGATTAATGTTAGCGGACTTAAGAGCCCACTCTACTCCTCTTGTTGGACTACTAGGAGCCCATTTTATGCATATTACTAGTTATTAATACTTGGAATAATTAACTTAGGTGGAAGACAATTTCTTACAAGCATGCTAGTAAACATTCCCTCATGCATTTAACTTTTTCCATTCCACACAAACACCACTCCCCAACACAAGAATATTGCATGTTGACCACCCCCATTGGGTGGCCAAAACCGTCGGCCTAAGGGGTCTTGGGAGGGGGGTTAGGTTTTAATTTTTGATTACATATTACTAGCATTCTCTCATTCCAAACACACACTTCAAACTTGCATCTTATTTTCTCTCCTTTTCTCTCTAATTCTTGTAAGTAAGTTGAGCTTTTTCTCCTTCTTTTCCCTTGTAAAAACTGAACACACACACACACACACACATAATCATCATCATCACTTGTTTTATGTTGTTGACTAGTTACTTGTTCATTGTTATGATTTTGTTACATGTCTTTGTTAGTTATTACTCATTAGTTATCAAGAATCAAACTCCTTAGTTTATTCTTCATTTTATCTTGTATCTACAAGAACATGCAAGGATAAAACTCTCTAGTTTATGTTCTACATATTATATGTTACAAGAAAGAAAGTCCATGTGTTGTAAGTCATACTTGTGTTCGTGAAGTAAACTTAAAAGTTTACTTTCTAAAGATCAAGACTTAGGCTTGAATCTTTAAAAGTATGAAACCCATGAACTTACTACTTGTGTAATTAGTTTATTTCCTCATTTGTTCATCTTTTTAAAATCATGATTTTGGTTGTAGATGGTCAAGTGTTACAAGTTAACTTTGATCTCATTTTTCTTGAACTAAAGATTAACTTTAAAAAGTTCAAGAACATAGAATTAACTTAATACCTTTAGATCAAGACTTTTGGGTCTTGGATCTTCAAGATCAAACTAAGAACTATGTTCTACAACTTAAGTTCTTGATTAGTTAGTTTACTTTCAAGTTTGTAGTTCAATAATACTTTTATATTTCATGCATAAATCTAAGACTTTGATGTAACTTTGGTTCATCAAAACACTTGCAACACTTAAATAAGTTGTGCTACATGTCATAGACTTACATAAGTGTTATGATGGTCAAACCTTGGTGAAAATAATGCAAATACATCAACGAGTTGTACACTTGAAGCTATATGCATCAAGGATGAGAACCGAGATAAGCATCGAGCACCAAGAACCACCGGAACCTACTGACCCTTTTGTTTTCTGTATTCTGGGTCTGATCAGCACGACCTGGGCTACTGTAACTGTGATATTCAGATATCCCTGTTCGATTAGATAACTTTTCATTTAAGACTCGTCTCAATCCGAGTTACGGTTTAGGATTTATGGCCCTCCGATTGTCACTAGGTCCTTTTAACGTTGTGCAGAAAATTCTGACCTACTCGCACTTAAACCGTCGCCACGGTCAAACAAAGACGAGTTTACTTCTGGAATTTTTACCACAATTAAAGGACTCATATACGGAGCCATGGCCACTGGTCTCACCTTATTTCAGTAGGTATAGAGGCCGTGGTGACTGATCAAATCAGCCTTTGTTTTAAACTTCTTTCATAAACGAAACTTACTTTACACCTTTTGTTTGATGATGAATGATGATGACCTTTAAGTCCTAATTTGCTTACTTCTAAACCTTTCGGCACAATTTACTGACTACTTTAACACTGTGAGTTATAGCATCCCTTTTTACTTTAACTATTTGGGACTGAGAATACATGCACGTTCTATGTTTTACATACTAGGCACGAGTACTTAAAACTTATATATGTGTGGGTTATACAACGGCATAAACATTCCCTTTAGCTCGGTAACGTTTAGTCATTGGTTTTTGAACCAGTGAACGCGAATCTTAGATATGGATCCATAGGGTTTGACATCCCCACTCGGGCTAGTCGCGCTAACATTTAACGAGTGATTAATACTTCGTAATCATACGCACTTGCCAAGTGTACTATCAGGGGGTATAAACGTTAAGTTAGTTACCAAGTGCCCACGGTTAAGCATATACTTTATCATACTGTTTTGAAATGCTCTTTGTAGCACTGAAATCTCGTGGCCTACCTTACATTACTGTTATACTTAAACTATAGCTCACCAACCATTGTGTTGACATTTTAAGCATGTTTTTCTCAGGTGCCTAAGCTTGCTTCCGCTGTGTTACTAGACTTGCTGTAGACAACCGCTGCTCTAGAGATGTCAACTGCATGAAACACCTTATCTTGCATTCAAACTATACTACTTTTGAAACTATGATTTGTAACGACCTAAGGGTCACATACATTTATTCATGTTTGCTATTCGTACAAGCATACTGTTAATGTAAAACGTTTGATGTCGATTATGACATCTCCTTTTTATCGTGAATGCAACTTCTTTTGAAACAGCATATAGTACTTAACCTTGTAATGATCCTGTTGTTGATGATTCGTCAATGGTTTTGTACGGGGCATCACAATCGACATCTACCGTTAGCATAATTTTCCTACAACAACAGCTACCATTCAAGCATTGAGATGGTGCCATTTGAAGCACTTTATGGTAGAAAGTGCAGGTCTCCGATTTGTTGCAGTGAAGTGGGGGATAGACAGATTACGGGTCCGGAGATAATACAAGAAACTACTGAGATGATCATCCAAATTCAACAACGGTTGAAAACCGCCCAAAGTCGACAAAAGAGCTACGCCGACATTAAAAGAAAAGATATAGAATTTGAATTGGAGAGATGGTCATGCTTAAGGTTGCACCTTGGAAAGGCGTTGTTCGATTTGGTAAACGAGGGAAATTAAATCCAAGGTATATAGGACCATTCAAGATTATTGATCGTGTCGGACCAGTAGCTTACTGACTTGAGTTACCTCAACAACTTGCGGCTGTACATAACACTTTCCACGTATCGAATTTGAAGAAATATTTTGCTAAAGAAGATCTCACTATTCCGTTAGACAAAATCCAAATCAACAAAAAACTTCAATTCATTGAAGAACCCGTCGAAATAATGGATCGTGAGGTTAAAAGACTTAAGCAAAACAAAATACCAATTGTTAAGGTTCGATGGAATGCCCGTAGAGGACCCGAGTTCACCTGGGAATGAGAAGATCAGATGAAGAAGAAATACCCGCACTTATTTCCAGAAGATACGTCAACACCTCCAACTGCTTAAAATTTCGGGACGAAATTTATTTAACGGTAGGTACTGTAGTGACCCGAACTTTTCCATGTTTATATATATTAAAAGAAATTATTATTTACATGATTGAGTGTTCCCAACATGTTAAGCAATCAAACTTGTTAAGACTTGATTTATTGAAATAGGTTTCATATAGACAATTGACCACCCAAGTTGACCGGTGATTCACGAACGTTAAAAACTTGTAAAAACTATATGATGACATATATATGGTTATATATATAGTTAACATGATATTATAATAAGTAAGTATCTCATTAGATATTTTAACAATGAGTTATATACATAAAAATGAGACTATTGAATTAAGAAACACGAAAACGATATATATAACGATTATCGTTATATCAACGTCTTACTATATACATATGAATCATATTAAGAAATTAATACACATGGTTAATTATGTTAAATGATAAGTAAATATATCATTAAGTGTATTAACAACGAACTACATATATAAAAATAAGACTACTAACTTAATGATTTCGAAACGAGACATATATGTAACGATTATCGTTGTAACGACATTTAACTGTATATAAATCATACTAAGATATATTATATATCATAATATCATGATAATGAAACATTTTAATATCTCTTTATATATAATAAACAATGTGTTAACAACACTTAACAAGACCGTTAACCTAAAGGTTTCAAAACAACATATACATGTAACTACTAACGATGACTTAACGACTCAGTAAAAATGTATTTACATATAGTGTTTTAATATGTATTTATACACTTTTTAAAGACTTCAAGACACTTATCAAAATACTTCTACTTAACAAAAATGCATACAATTACATCCTCGTTCAGTTTCATCAACAATTCTACTCGTATGCACCCGTATTCGTACTCGTACAATACACAGCTTTTAGATGTATGTACTATTGGTATATACACTCCAATGATCAGCTCTTAGCAGCCCATTTTAGTCACCTAATACATGTAGGAACCATCATTTGGTAACTAGCATGAAATATCTCATAAAATTACAAAAATATTAGTAATCATTCATGACTTATTTACATGTAAACAAAATTACACATCCTTTATATCTAATCCATATACCAACGACCAAAAACACCTACAAACACTTTAATTCTTCAATTTTATTCATCTAATTGATCTCTCTCAAGTTATATCTTCAAGTTCTAAGTGTTCTTCATAAATTCTATAAGTTCTAGTTTCATAAAATCAAGAATACTTCCAAGTTTGCTAGCTTACTTCCAATCTTGTAAAGTGATCATCCAACCTCAAGAAATCTTTCTTACTTACAGTAAGATATCTTTCTAATATAAGGTAATACTCATATTCAAACTTTGATTCAATTTCTATAACTATAACAATCTTATTTCGAGTGGAAATCTTACTTGAACTTGTTTTCGTGTCATGATTCTGCTTCAAGAACTTTCAAGCCATCCAAGGATCCTTTGAAGCTAGATCTATTTTTCTCATTCCCAGTAGGTTTATCCACAAAACCTAAGGTAGTAATGATGTTCATAACATCATTCGATTCATATATATAAAACTACCTTATTCGAAGATTTAAACTTGAAATCACTAGAACATAGTTTAGTTAATTCTAAACTTGTTCGCAAACAAAAGTTAATCCTTCTAACTTGACTTTTAAAATCAACTAAACACATGTTCAATATCTATATGATATGCTAACTTAATGATTTAAAACCTGGAAACACGAAAAACACCGTAAAACCGGACATACGCCGTCGTAGTAACACCGCGGGCTGTTTTGGGCTTGATACTTAAAGGCTATGATAAACTTTGATTTAAAAGTTGTTCTTATGAGAAAATGATTTTTCTTATGAACATGAAACTATATATAAAATTCATGGTTAAACTCAAAGTGGAAGTATGTTTTTCAAAATGGTCATCAAGACGTCATTATTTCGACTGAAATGACTACCTTTTACAAAAATGACTTGTAACTTATATTTCTGACTATAAGCCTATAATTTTTCTATTTAGATTCATAAAATAGAGTTCAATATTAACCATAGCAATTTGATTCACTCAAAACGGATTTAAAACGAAGAAGTTATGGGTAAAACAAGATTGGATATTTTTTTGATTGTTGTTGCTACAGGAAATATTGTAACAAATCTATATTAATCATATTCTAGCTAACTCATATTGTATTATACATGTATTCTAATATATTATGTAATCTTAGGATACTATAGACACGTATGCAAATGTTTTGACATATCATATCGACCCATGTATATATATTATTTAGAACAACCATAGACACTCTATATTTAGTAATGTTGGAGTTAGCTATACAGGGTTGAGGTTGATTCCAAAAATATATATACTTTGAGTTGTGATATAGCCTGAGACGTGTATACACTGGGTCGTTGATTGATTCAAGATAATATATATCAATTTATTTCTGTACATCTAACTTTGGACAACTAGTTGTAGGTTACTAAAGAGGACAGCTGACTTAATAAACTTAAAATATCAAAATGTATTAAAAATATTGTAATTATATTTTGAACATACTTTGATTTATATGTACATATTTGTTATAGGTTCGTGAATCGACCAGTGGCTAAGTCTTACTTCCCGACGAAGTAAAAATCTGTGAAAGTGAGTTATAGTCCCACTTTTAAAATCTAATATTTTTGGGATGAGAATACATGCAGCTTTATAAATGTTTTACAAAATAGACACAAGTACATGAAACTACTTTCTATGGTTGAATGATCGAAGCCGAATATGCCCCTTTTCCTTGGTAGCCTAAGAATTAGGGAACATCACTAATTTTTAGAATTAGTGCACGCCTAATTGACGCGAATCCTAAAGATAGATCATTTGGGCCTAACAAACCCCATCCATGGTTGCGGATGCTTTAGTACTTCGAGTTTTAATATCATGTCCGATGGATGTCCCGAAATGATGGGGATATTCTTATATGCATCTTGTTAATTTCGGTTACCAGGTGTTCACCATATGAATGATTTTTATCTCTATGTATGGGATGTATATTGAAATATGAAATCTTGTGGTCTATTATTATGATTTGATAATATATAGGTTAAACCTATAACTCACAAACATTTTTGTTGACGTTTTAAGCATTTTTATTCTCAGGTGATTATTAAGAGCTTCCGCTGTTGCATACTAAAATAAGGACAAGATTTGGAGTCCATGCTTGTATGATATTATGTAAAAACTGCATTCAAGAAACTTATTTTTGATGTAATATATTCTTATTGTAAACCATTATGTAATGGTCATGTGTAAATGGTATACTTTAGATTATCATTATTTGATAATCTACGTAATGCTTTTTAAACCTTTATAGATAAAATAAAGGTTATGGTTGTTTTAAAAATGAATGCAGTCTTTGAAAAACGTCTCATATAGAGGTCAAAACCTTGCGATGAAATCAATTAATATGGAACGTTTATAATCAATATGAAAGAGACATTTCACTAATAATGTGTATGAATTTAGAGGATATAGGGAGTTTCGTCAATGTTTTAATTGTGCTATTTTTAGACATATTGCTGCTAATTGTCCTAGAAGATATGGATCACCCAGACAGAAGATTGACCTCACATATGATGATCGCAGATCATCTTATGCTCATAAAATAGGTTCACCTGTTAATGATAAAGTTCGTGTTAAAAATCATACGACAAATGTTGTCTATGGAGAGTATAAGAGAAAGAATTTCAATAGGTCAATTTCTTCTGTGAAGATTAAGGTTCCTAAACAGGATACTGAGGCAAGAGTTGCCAAATCAAGTGATCATAGTAGAGCTTTTGAACCAAAGGCACGATCGCCTTCGCAAAAAGCTAGTCTTCGAAAATACTTTTCTCGTAGCAGACCACGAGTGAATCGCTCTGATAATGAGCAAAATGTGAAAAACCAGAACAGCAATATTGCTACTTCTAAACTGTCTAGGTTTAAGGTTTTTAATGATGAGATTCCACCGGACTCAAACGGGAAATGGATGGAATTTCAAGCTATTGGTGTTAATGGACAACCTACTGTCGTCCGGGCGTGGGTTCCCATTATCAATTAATTCTCTTAATATGATGTGCAGGGAACTAGGGTACCTACAAACAACACCTGGATAGTGGATAGCGGCACTTCGAGACATATGACTGGACATCTATCTCTTCTTTCGGATGTACACCCAATTAAGGGAGGATATGTAGCATTTGCTGGAGATAAAGGAGGTCACATTTCTGCTCAAGGTTTATTAAAGAATGAAAAAGTTAGTTTCAACAAAGTGAACTATTGTCAAGAGCTTGCAAACAATTTGTTGTTGGTTTCACAAATCTGTGAAAAATCTTTCAAGGTAGCATTTGATGACGAATTCAGCTACATTTTGAAACCAGAGTTTGTGATTCCTCCAGAAATGATTTTGATGAAGGCTCCTAGACAAGCTGATTTATATATGCTAGATATGAATGTTGCTACTTCAACTGCTGAACATCATCAAGCTTTTGTCTCTAAAGCAACTGAACAAGATTCTATTACTTGGCACAAACGCATAGGTCATTTATGTTTTCAGAAAATGAATCACCTTGTCCATAACAATCTTGTAGTAGGTATTGATCTTTGATCTTTTCAGATTACAGGAACGTGTGTTCTGTGTAAGAATGGAAGCAGAGCAAGAAAGCTCATAAGCTGGTGAAGTATAATCCAATCTCTGCTCCACTTGAATGGTTACATATGGATCTTTTCGGTCCAATTCATTTTGAAAGTATTGATGGAAGTAAGTATTGTCTGGTTGTAACTGATGATTATTCAAGATTTTCTTGGGTAATGTTTTTGAAAGAGAAGTCCGATACTTTTAAGAAATTGAAAGTGCTAATCAATTGATTAGAGACAGGTTTTAATCTAAAGGTAAGAAAGATTCGTTACGACAACGGTACAGAATTCAAGAATCAGTATCTTACAGGTTTTTGTATGGAAAAGGGTATCAATATGCAGTTTAGTTCTGCATACGCTCGTCAGATGAATGGTGTTGCTAAAAGAAAGAATAGAGTATTGATCGAGACAGCTAGAACAATGCTAGCAGATTCATCATTACCTGTTCATTTTTGGAGTGAAGCTGTTGCAAATGCGTGTTACACTATGAATCGAGTTCTAACTGTTAAACGACTGGGTAAAACTTGCTATGAGCTATTGCATGGGAGAAAACCATATTTGAATCATCTAGAACTATTTGGTGCACCGTGTACCATCTTGAAAAGAAAACCAGGAAGTAAGTTTGATTCAAAAGTGGTTACTGGAGTATTTCTTGGGTATAGTCCTCCTAACAAGCGAGTTTTCAACAATGAGACAAGATGTGTTGAAGAATGGTCTGAAGTGGATGTCCAGAGGAATTATACAAAGAGTGCTTCTAAGAGTCATCTAAAATTTCCCGTTCGTATTTATTATAAACGTTCCATATTAATTGATTTCGTTGCGAGGTTTTGACCTCTATATGAGACGTTTTTCAAAGACTGCATTCGTTTTTTTTTTTTTTAAAAACAAACAATAACCCTTATTTTATTGACAAGGTTAAAAGGACACCACCTAGATTATCCAGAAATGATAATCTAAAAATATCACATTTACATACTACCAATACATATTGGTTTACAATATTAATATGTTACAACAAAATAAATCTCGAATGCAGTTTTAAACAATATTATACAAGCATGTTGACACCAAATCTTATCCATATATTAGCATGAACAGCGGAAGCTCTTAATAATCACCTGAGAATAAACATGCTTTAAACGTCAACAAAAAAATGTTGGTGAGTTATAGGTTTAACCTATATATTTATCAAATCGTAATAATAGACCACAAGATTTCATATTTCAATATACATCCCATTCATAGAGATAAAAATCATTCATATGGTGAACACCTGGTAACCGACATTAACAAGATGCATATAAGAATATCCCCTATCATTCCAGGACATCCATCAGACATTATAAAACAACATCGAAGTACTAAAGCATCCGCAACCATGGATGGGGTTTGTTAGGCCCAATAGATCTATCTTTAGGATTCGCGTCAATTAGTAGATCGGTTTACTAATTCTTAGGCTACCAAGCAAAAAGGGCATATTTGGCTTCGATCATTCCCCCATATGATGTAGTTTAATTTACTTGTGTCTATTTTGTAAAACATTTATAAAATTGTATGTATTCTCATCCCAAAATATTAGATTTTAAAAGTGGGACTATAACTCACTTTCACAGATTTTTACTTCGTCGGGAAGTAAGACTTGGCCACTGGTTGATTCACGAACCTATAACAAATATGTACATATATATCAAAGTATGTTCAAAATATATTTACAACATTTTAATATGTTTTAATGTTTTAAGTTTATTAAGTCAGCTGTCCTCGTTAGTAACCTACAACTAATTGTCCACAGTTAGATGTACAGAAATAAATCGATATTTATTATCATAAATCAATCCACGACCTTGTGTATACAAGCCTCAAGCTAGATCATAACTCAAAGTATATATAATATTTTTGAATCAACCTCAACCATGTATAGCTAACTCCAACATTACTGCATATAGAGTGTCTATGGTTGTTCCGAAATATATATATATAGATGGGTCGATATGATATGTCAAAGCATTGTATTCGTGTCTATGGTATCCCAAGATTACATTAGAATACATGTATAATATAATATGAGTTAGCTAGGATATGATTAATATAGATTTGTTATCAATTTTCACGTAGCTACAACAATCAAAATTATCCAATCTTGTTTTACCCATAACTTCTTCGTTTTAAATCCGTTTTGGGTGATTCAAGTTGCTATGGTTTCATATTGAACTTAAGTTTATGAAAATAAACAGAAAGAGTATAAGTTTATACTCGAAAATACAGGTTACAAGTTGTTTTTGTAAAGGTAGTCATTTCAGTCGAAAGAACGACGTCTAGATGAACATTTGGGAAAACATACTTCCACTTTGAGTTTAACCATGATTTTTGGATATAGTTTCATGTTCATAAGAAAAATCATTTTTCCAGAAGAACAACTTTTAAATCAAAGTTTATCATAGTTTTTAATTAACTAATCCAAAACAGCCTGCGATGTTATTACGACGGCGTATATCCAGTGTTACGGTGTTTTTGTGTTTTCAGGTTTTAAACCATTAAGTTAGCATATCATATAGATGTAGAACATGTGTTTAGTTGATTTTAAAAGTCAAGTTATAAGGATTAACTTTTTTTTGCGAACAAATTTAGAATTAACTAAACTATGTTCTAGTAATTACAAGTTTAAACCTTCGAATAAGGTAGTTTTATATATATGAATCGAATGATGTTATGAATATCATTACTACCTCAAGTTTTGTGGATAAACCTATTGGAAATGAGAAAAATAGATCTAGCTTCAAAGGATCCTTGGATGGCTTGAAAGTTCTTGAAGTAGAATCATGACACGAAAACAAATTCAAATAGGATTTCCACTCGAAATAAGATTGTTAAAGTTATAGAAATTGAATCAAAGTTTGAATATGAGTATTACCTTGTATAAGAAAGATATCTTACTGTAAATAAGAAAGATTTCTTGAGGTTTGATGATCATTCAAAGTGAATTTGCAAGATTGGAAGTAAGCTAGCAAACTTGGAAGTGTTGTTGGTGTATTCTTGAGTAGTTGTTTTATAACTTGGTTTATGTAAGGATTTATGACCTTGATTGAGCTAGATTTTGATGAAGATGATGAAGAACACTTAGAACAATGGAAGAACACTTGAGAGAGAGTAGTTTGATGCATGTAAGTTGCAAAATGAAAGTGTTTGTGTACACCCATTCTCACGTGAATTATGGTACATCATATAGGCTCCATTAGTTTGTTATTTTGTGAGATATTTCATGCTAGATGTTAAATGATGGTTCCCACATGGTTAGGTTACTCACATGAGCTGCTAACAGCTGATCATTGGAGTGTATATACCAATAATAAATACATTTAGAAGCTGTGTATTGTACGAGTACAAATACGAGTGTATACGAGTAGAATTGTTGATGAAAATGAATGAGGATGTAATTGTAAGTATTTTTGTTAAGTAGAATTACTTTGATAAGTGTCTTGAAGTCTTTCAAAAGTGTATGAATACATATTAAAACACTACATGTATATACATTTTAACTGAGTCGTTAAGTCATTGTTAGTCATTACATGTAAGTGTTGTTTTGAAACCTTTAGGTTAACGATCTTCTTAAATGTTATTAACCCATTGTTTATTATATCTAAAGATATGTTAAATTATTACATTATCATGATATTATGATGTATTAATATATCTTAACATGATATATATAGATTTAAATGTTGTTACAACGATAATCGTTACATGTATGTCTCGTTTCGAAATCCTTAAGTTAGTAGTCTTGTTTTTACATATGTAGTTCATCGTTAATATACTTAATGAGATACATACTAATCATAATATCATGTTAACTATATATATATATATATATATATATATATATATATATATATATATATATATATATATATATATATATATATCCATATATATGTCATCATATAGTTTTTACAAGTTTTAACGTTCGTGAATCGCCGGTCAACTTGGGTGGTCAATTGTCTATATGAAACCTATTTCAATTAATCAAGTCCTAACAAGTTTGATTGCTTAACATGTTGGAAACACTTAATCATGTAAATATTAATTTCATTTAATATATATAAACATGGAAAAGTTTGGGTCACTACAGTACCTACCCGTTAAATAAATTTCGTCCCGAAATTTTAAGCAGTTGGAGGTGTTGACGTATCTTCTGGAAATAAGTGCGGGTACTTCTTCTTCATCTGATCTTCTCATTCCCAGGTGAACTCGGGTCCTCTACGAGCATTCCATCGAACCTTAACAATTGGTATCTTCTTTTGCTTAAGTCTTTTAACCTCACGATCCATTATTTCGACGGGTTCTTCAATGAATTGAAGTTTTTTGTTGATTTGGATTTCGTCTAACGGAATAGTGAGATCTTCTTTAGCAAAACATTTCTTCAAATTCGAGACGTGGAAAGTGTTATGTACAGTCGCGAGTTGTTGAGGTAACTCAAGTCGGTAAGCTACTGGTCCGACACGATCAATAATCTTGAATGGTCCAATATACCTTGGATTTAATTTCTCCCGTTTACCAAATCGAACAACGCCTTTCTATGGTGCAACTTTAAGCATGACCCTCTCTCTAATTTCAAATTCTAAATCTTTTCTTTTATTGTCAGCGTAGCTCTTTTATTGACTTTGGGCGGTTTTCAACCGATGTTGAATTTGGATGATCTTCTCGGTAGTTTCTTGTATTATCTCTGGACCGTAATCTGTCTATCCCCCACTTCACTCCAAAAAATCGGAGACCTGCACTTTCTACCATAAAGTGCTTCAAACGACGCCATCTCAATGCTTGAATCGTAGCTGTTGTTGTAGGAATCTCAAAGTCGTAATCATTCAACAATTCAATCCACCTGCGCTGTCTCATATTCAGTTGTTTCTGATTAAATATGTGTTGAAGACTTTTGTGGTCGGTATATATAATAATTTTGACCCCATATAAGTAGTGCCTCCAAATCTTTAATGCAAAAACAACCGCGCCTAATTCCAAATCATGCGTCGTATAATTCTGCTCGTGAATCTTCAATTGTCTAGACGCATAAGCAATTACCTTCGTTCGTTGCATTAATACACAACCGAGACCTTGCTTTGAGGCGTCACAATATATTACAAAATCATCATTCCCTTCAGGTAATGACAATATAGGTGCCGTAGTTAACATTTTCTTTAACAATTGAAACGCTTTCTCTTGTTCATCCTTCCATTCAAATTTCCTCCCTTTATGCGTTAAGGTAGTCAAGGGTTTTGCTATTCTGGAAAAGTCTTGGATGAACCTTCTGTAGTAACCAGCTAGTCCTAAAAATTGGCGTATATGCTTCGGAGTTTTTAAGGTTTCTCATTTTTCAATGGTTTCAATCTATGCTGGATCCACCTTAATACCTTCTTTGTTCACTATGTGACCGAGGAATTGAACTTCTTCCAACCAAAATGCACACTTTGAAAACTTAGCGTACAGTTTTTCTTTTCTAACAACTCTAGCACTTTTCTCAAATGTTCTTCGTGCTCTTGATCATTCTTCGACTAAATAAGTATGTCATCGATGAAAACAATGACAAACTTGTCAAGATATGGCCCACACACTCGGTTCATGAGGTCCATGAACACAGCTGGTGCGTTAGTTAATCCAAACGGCATAACCATAAACTCGTAATGACCGTAACGCATCTTAAAAGCAGTCTTTGGAATATCATCCTCCTTCACCCGCATTTAATGATACCCAGAACGTAAATCAATCTTCGAATAAACCGACAAGCCTTGTCTAGTGACCCGAACTTTTCCATGTTTATATATATTAATTGAGATTGATATTTATATGACTAAATGTTTCCAACATTTTAAGCAATCAAACTTGTTAAGACTTGATTAAATGAAATAAGTTTCATATAGACAATTGATCACCCAAGTTGACCGGCGATTCACGAACGTTACAAAATTGTAAAAACTACATGTTGTGGTATATATAGACATATATATATATAGTTGACATGAGATTATGATGAGTAAGTATCTCACTAAGTATATTAACAATGTGTGATATACATAAGAAATGAGATTACTAAGTTAAGAAACTCGAAATGATATATATAACGATTATCGTTATGATAACGTCTACTAAATATATATGTATCATATTAAGATATTGATACACTATATTTAACATGATAAAATGATATTTAAATATATCATTAAGTGTGTTAACAATGAACTATATATGTAAAAACAAGACTACTAACTCAAGAATTACGAAACGAGACTTATATGTAACGATTATCGTTGTAACGATATTTTAATGTATATATCATATTAAGAGATATTAATACATCATAATATCATGATAATATAATAATTTAACATCTCATTTGATATAATAAACATTGGGTTAACAACATTAATTGAGATCGTTAACTTAAAGGTTTCAAAACAACACTTACATGTATTGAGTAACGAAGACTTAACGACTCCATTAGAATGTATATACATTTTGTGTTTTGATATGTATTCTTACACTTTTAAAAGACTTCAAGACACATATCAAAGTACTTCTTCTTAACAAAAATGCTTACAATTACATCCTCGTTCAGTTTCATCAAAAATTCTACTCGTATGCACCCGTATTCGTACTCGAACAATACACAGCTTTTAGATGTATGTACTATTGGTATATACACTCCAATGATCAGCTCTTAGTAGCCCATGTGAGTTACCTAACACATGTGGGAACCATCATTTAGCAACTAGCATGAAATATCTCATAAAAGTACAAAACTATTAGTAATCATTCATGACTTATTTACATGAAAACAAAATTTACATATCCTTTATATCTAATCCGTATACCAACGACCAAAAACACCTACAAACACTTTCATTCTTCAATTTTCTTCATCTAATTGATCTCTCTCAAGTTTCATCTTCAAGTTCTAAGTGTTCTTCATAAATTCCATAAGTATAGTTTCATAAAAATCAAGAATACTTCCAAGTTTGCAAGTCTACTTCCAAGCTTTCTAATCCATTCCAAGTAATCATCTGAGATCAAGGAAACTTTGTTATTTATAGTAGGTTATCTTTCTAATTCAAGGTAATATTCATATTCAAACTTTTATTCAATTTCTACAACTATAACAATCTTATTACGAGTAAAAATCTTACTTGAACTGTTTTCGTGTCATGATTCTGCTTCAAGAACTTTCAAGCCATCCAAGGATCCTTTGAAGCTAGATCCATTTTTATCATTTCCAGTAGTTTTATCCAGAAAACTTGAATTAGTAATGATGTTCATAACATCATTCGATTCATACATATAAAGCTATCTTATTCGAAGGTTTAAACTTGTAATCACTAGAACATAGTTTAGTTAATTCTAAACTTGTTCGCAAACAAAAGTTAATCCTTCTAAATTGACTTTTAAAATCAACAAAACACATGTTCTATATCTATATGATATGCTAACTTAATGATTTAAAACCTGGAAACACGATGAACACCATAAAATTGGATATACGCCGTCGTAGTGAAACCGGGGGCTGTTTTGGTTTGGATAATTAAAAACTATGATAAACTTTGATTTAAAAGTTGTTCTTCTGGGAAAATGATTTTTCATATGAACATGAAACTATATCCAAAAATCTTCGTTAAACTCAAAGTGAAAGTTTGTTTTTCAAAATGGTCATCAAGATGTCGTTCTTTCGACGGAAATGACTACCTCTTTAGTAATTGACATGTAACTTAAATTTTTGACTATAAACCTATACTTTTTCTGTTTGGATTCTTAAATTAGAGTTCAATATGAAACCATAACAATTTGAATCACTCAAAACGGATTTAAAATGAAGAAGTTATGGGTAAAACAAGATTGGATATTTTTGATATTTTTAGCTACTGGAAATGTTTAACAAATCTATACAAATCATATCCTAGCTAACTTATATTGTATTATACATGTATTCTAATATATTATGTAATCTTGGGATACCATAGACACGTATGCAAATGTTTTGACATATCATATCGACCCATGTATATATATTATTTGGAACAACCATAGACACTCTATATGCAGTAATGTTGGAGTTAGCTATACAGGGTTGAGGTTGATTCCAAAAATATATACTTTGAGTTGTGATTTAGCATGAGACGTGTATATACTGGGTCGTGGATTGATTCACGATAATATATATCGATTTATTTCTGTACATCTAACTGTAGACAACTAGTTATAGGTTACTAACGAGGACAGCTGACTTAATACACTCAAATCTTTAAAACATAATAAAAATAGTTGTAATTACATTTTGATCATACTTTAATATATATGTACATATTTGTATAGGTTCGTGAATCGATCCATGACCAAGTTTTATTTCCGAGGAAGGAAATATCTGTGAAAGTGACTTATAGTCTCACTTTTAAAATCTAATATTTTTGGGATGAGAATACATGCAGGTTTTATAAATGATTTACAAAATAGACACAAGTACATGAAACTACATTCTATGGTTGAATTATCAAAATCGAATATGCCCCTTTTTATTAAGTCTGGTAATCTAAGAATTAGGGAACAAACACCCTAATTGACGCGAATCCTAAAGATAGATCTATTGGGCCTAACAAACCCCATCTAAAGTACCGGATGCTTTAGTACTTCAAAATTTATATCATATCCGAAGGGTGTCCCGGAATGATGGGGATATTCTTATATATGCATATTGTTAATGTCGGTTACCAGTTGTTCACCATATGAATGATTTTTATCTCTATGTATGGGATGTGTATTGAAATATGAAATCTTGTGGTCTATTGTTACGATTTGATATATATAGGTTAAACCTATAACTCACCAACATTTTTGTTGACATTTAAAGCATGTTTATTCTCAGGTAAATAATAAGAGCTTCCGCTGTTGCATACTAAAATAAGGACAAGATTTGTAGTCCATGTTTGTATGATATTGTGTAAAAACTGCATTCAAGAAACATATGTCGATGTAATATATTTCTATTGTAAACCATTATGTAATAGTCTGTGTAAACAGTATATTTTAGATTATCATTATTTGATAATCTACGTAATGTTTTTAAAACTTTTATTGATAAAATAAAGGTTATGGTTGTTTTAAAAATGAATGCAGTCTTTGAAAAACGTCTCATATAGAGGTCAAAATCTCGCAACGAAATCAATTAATAGGGAACGTTTACAATCAATATGAACTGGACATTTGAGTTGGTATCCGAGCGTTGGTCTTACAGAACCATAAAATTTGCATTAGTGTGTCTTATCGAGTTTGTTAGGATGCATTAGTGGGTCTGGACTTCGACCGTGTTTTCTTTAAAATGATTGCTTAACATTTTTGTTGGAAACTATATATTATTAACATGTAAATATTATGTGATATATTAATCTCTTAACATGTTTGATATTGTGTGATAGATGTCTACCTCTAGCACAAATCTCATTGACTCACCTAATAATAACGAAGAGTCGAATATATATTGGCAAGATTCACAAGTTTCCGAAGAACCGGAAGAAGAGGAACCGGAAGAAGAGGAACCAGAAGAAGAGGAACCGGAAGAAGAAGAGGTTCCGGAGGGGGAATAGTAGGAACCACAAAAAACCGGTCAAATAAAAGAAAATCCTCAACCAATGGACCAAAGTTAATAATGGTCAATGGTGTTTCTGCTAAGGAAGCAAAATATTGGGAAAATTACCAATTTTCTGATGAATCGGATCCTGATGAGGATTCCGATGATGTTATAGAAATTACCCCGACCCAATTTAATGAGGCAAAAGAAAATAATAAGGGAAAAAGCATCAAAATAGAGAAATCTAATTTCGACCCCGATGAACTTTATATGTACCGTCAACACCCGTATTTTCAATATCGTGACAATAACCCGAGAACCTCTAAACCACCAGGTTTTTCTAAACTAATGTGGAAAACGACGACTCATATTAGAGGAACATCATATATCCCTAGAAGATTAGGAAAAAGAACAAAGTCCGAAGAAGAAAAAACCGGTGATTCAGATTAGAGGGGTGTGAGCATGTTGTGTAATAAATGTATTGTAGTGTGCTTGTACTTTTATGTTCTATGTAAAAATTGCTTGTATTGTTTGTTATTACGAATCTAATCCTTGTCTATTTTACAGTATAAAAACAAAATGGACGTTAAGGGTAGACAACCGAATATTTTAGAAGACCTACCAGAGGATATGATTGAGGAAATCTTGCCTAGAGTCAGTCAGAATTCATCAGCACATTTAGTTATGGCGAAATTAACTTGTCAAACATTTGAAAGACTTTCCAGAAATGCCTTAGTTTATAAAAGGCTTTCCTTTGATAGGTGGGGTATATCACATTGGGGAGACCGTAAGTTATGCCGTGTTTTTTTTAAAGCATTAAATGCGGGGAACCCAAATGTAAATTTACGCTACGGGTTAAGAACCTATTTTGACTCAACATATCCCAACATAGGATTTCGTGAATTAGAAAGAGCTTCTAACATGTAACATAAAGAAGCATGTTATGCTTACGGGTTAGTGATGTTCGCTTCTTACCAAAGTGAGAAAAAGAACATCGGATTGCAGCTTTTAAATAAAACTTTCCCACAAGTGACGGATTCAGTAGTAGGGGTGAGAAACAAGGTTTTTAGATTATTACGGTGCTGTTGGACATTACGAAACCCTCGTCCTTTTGAAGACATTACAACATGCTGCCTAGCCAATGGTCATAACGTTTATTTTCCACAAGACCAAGGATGGGAAGTCGTCTTAGTAAAACCAGAATGTATGACTTGTTTCTGGACTTATGAATTACGTGTCTTTATTTCCTTTGCTGAACAACTTGCGTATTAACTAGATTTATCTTCAAAATAGTCCTGTATCATAGTGTACTATATTTCATGTTATATGTAATATAGCGAAGTTGTAAGTTTGAAGAATATTTGTATGTGATATATTATTATAATCAGTTTTTCATATGGAATTGTAGTAGTTGAATTGTATATTAGCTACTAAGTATGAACTTAATGGGTAGGTAGTACCCGAATTTAGACTTATAAAACGCTAATATGAAGAAAAAGCTTTTATAAATGAGTTCATATTATGCTACGAGATACTATTGACTACTCTTAATATTCTGTATGATTAACTTGTTTCATTTGACTATTTTGAAGGAAATGGCACCGACTACTCAACACACCTTGAATATGAGCAAAGAGGAATTTCGTGCCTTTCTTGCTTCAAACATAGCCGCAGTACAGGTCGCGCTACATACCAACAATAACTCTGAATCTAGCAATACAGCTAACGGCGCAAGAAATCGTGTAGGATGCTCCTACAAGGAATTCACTGCCTGCAAACCTTCAAAATTTGATGGGACCGAAGGACCAATCGGATTAAAACGGTGGACCGAGAAAGTTGAATCGGTGTTTGCCATAAGTAAGTGTGCTGAAGGAGACTAAGTGAAGTATGCTACGCATACCTTCACAGGTATTGCGTTAACATGGTGGAATACGTATCTAGAGCAAGTGGGACAAGATGCTACTTACGCGCTACCGTGGTCAGCATTCAAGCACTTGATGAATGAGAAGTACCGTCCCAGAACCGAGGTCAATAAGCTCAAGTCAGAACTTATAGGTTACGAACACAGGGATTCGATATTACTTCGTACGAAAGACGATTCACATAATTGTGCCAATTGTGTCCGAAAGTGTTCGAAGATGAGGAAGAGAAGATCGACACGTTTGTGAAAGGGTTACCGGAGATAATCCAAGAAGATATAAGTTCACACGAGCCTACCTCCATACAAAAGGCATGTAGAATGGCTCACAAACTAGTGAACTAGATTGAGGGAAGAATTAAAGAACAGGCGGCCGAAGAGGCCAACGTGAAGCTAGTCAAAAGAAAGTGGGAGGAAAACGGTGATAAGAGTCACCAAAACAACAACAACTATCCCAACGATCGCAACATCAATCGCAACTACAACAAACGGCACAACAACAACAACAACAACAACAACTACAACAATCATCCCAACAACAATAACAACCGCAACAACAACAACAATCAGAAGCAGCTATGTCAAAGGTGTGAAAAGTATCACTCGGGGTTCTGCACTAAATTTTGCAACAAGTGTAAAAGAAATGGTCATAGCGCGACGAAGTGTGAGGTCTACGGACCAGGGGTTAACAGAACGAAAGGAACAAATGGTGTCGGAACGAGTAATGGCGGAGCAAGTAGTGTCGGAGCAAGTTATGCCAATATAGTTTGTTATAAATGTGGAAAATCGGGCCACATTATTAGAAATTGCCCGAACAAGGAGAACATGAATGGACAAGGCCACGGAAGAGTTTTCAATATTAATGCAATAGAGGCACATGAAGACCCGGAGCTTGTTATGGGTACGTTTCTTATTGACGATAAATCTGCTTATGTTTTATTTGATTCGGGTGTGGATAGAAGCTATATGAGTAGAGAATTTTGTGCTAAATTAAGTTGCCCATTGACGCCTTTGTATAGTAAATTTTTACTCGAATTAGCAAACGGTAAATTAATTTCAGCAGATAATATATGTCGGGGGAGAGAAATTAAACTGGGGAATGAAACGTTTAAAATTGATTTAATACCAGTCGAGTTAGGGAGTTTTGATGTAATAATTGACATGGACTGGTTGAAAAAGGTGAGAGCAGAGGTCGTTTGTTACAAAAATGCAATTCGCATTGTACGAGAAGAAGGAGAACCCTTAATGGTGTACGGAGAAAAGAACAATGCAAAATTACATCTTATTAGTAATTTGAAGGCACAAAAACTAATAAGAAAAGGTTGCTATGATGTTCTAGCACACGTCGAGAAAGTACAAACTGAAGAAAAGAGCATCAATGATGTTCCCGTCGCAAAAGATTTTCCCGATGTATTTCTGAAAGAATTTCCGGGACTACCTCCACATCGATCTGTTGAATTTCAAATAGATCTTGTACCAGGAGCTGCACCAATAGCTCGTGCTCCTTACAGACTCACACCCAGCGAGATGAAAGAACTGCAAAGCCAACTGCAAGAACTATTAGAACGTGGTTTCATTCGACCAAGCACATCACCATGGGGAGCTCCTGTATTGTTTGTCAAGAAGAAGGATGGTACATTTAGGTTGTGTATTGACTACAGAGAGTTGAATAAACTTACCATCAAAAACTGTTATCCACTGCCGAGAATTGACGACTTATTTGATCAACTACAAGGCTCGTCGATTTATTCGAAAATCAATTTACGTTCTGGATATCATCAAATGCGAGTAAAGGAGGATGATATTCCAAAAACTGCTTTTAGGACGCATTATGGTCATTACAAGTTTATGGTTATGCCGTTTGGATTGACTAACGCACCAGCTGTGTTCATGGACCTTATGAACCGAGTGTGTGGGCCATATCTTGACAAGTTTTTCATTGTTTTCATCGATGACATACTTATTTACTCAAATAATGATCAAGAGCACGAAGAACATTTGAGAAAAGTGCTAGAAGTATTGAGGAAAGAAAAACTGTACGCTAAGTTTTCAAAGTGTGCATTTTGGTTAGAAGAAGTTCAATTCCTCGGTCACATAGTGAACAAAGAAGGTATCCATGTGGACCCGGCAAAGATCGAAACCGTTGAAAAGTGGGAAACCCCAAAAACTCCGAAGCATATACGTCAATTTTTAGGATTGGCTCGTTACTACAGAAGATTCATCCAAGATTTCTCCAAAATAGCAAAACCCTTGACTGCATTAACGCATAAAGGGAAGAAATTTGAATGGAAGGATGAACAAGAGAAGGCGTTTCAGTTATTGAAGAAAAAGCTAACTACGACACCTATATTATCATTGCCTAAAGGGAATGATGATTTTGTGATTTATTGTGACGCATCAAAGCAAGGTCTCAGTTGTGTATTAATGCAACGAACGAAGGTGATTGCTTATGCGTCTAAACAATTGAAGATTCACGAGCAAAATTATACAACTCACGATTTAAAATTGGGTGCTGTTGTTTTTGCATTAAAGACTTCGAGGTATTATTTGTATGGAGTCAAAAGTATTATATATACCGACCACAAAAGTCTCCAACATATATTTAATCAGAAGCAACTGAATATGAGACAACGCAGGTGGATTGAACTGTTGAATGATTATGATTTTGAGATTTGATACCACCCGGGGAAGGTGAATGTGGTAGCCGACGCTTTGAGTAGAAAGGACAGAGAACCTATACGGATAAAAGCAATGAATATAATTATTTGTACTAACCTTACTACTCAAATAAAGGAGGCGCAACAGGGGGTTGTAAAAGAAGAAAAGTTGAAGAATGAGATACCCAAAGGATCAGAGAAACATCTTAATATTCGGGAAGACGGAACCCGATATAGGGCTGATAGAATTTGGGTACCAAGGTTTGGAGATGTGAGAGAAATAGTACTTAAAGAAGCATATAAAACCAGATATTCAATACATCCCGGAGCGGGGAAGATGTATAAAGATCTCAAGAAACACTTTTGGTGGCCGGGTATGAAAGCCAATATTGCTAAATATGTAGGAGAATGTTTGACGTGTTCTAAGGTCAAAGCTGAACATCAGAAACCATCAGGTATACTACAACAACCTGAAAACCCGGAATGGAAATTGGAAAACATTACCATGGATTTCATTACTAAATTGCCAAGGACTGCAAGTGGTTATGATACTATTTGGGTAATAGTTGATCGTCTCACCAAGTCAACACACTTCCTGCCAATGAGAGAAGATGACAAAATGGAGAAGTTGGCGAGATTGTATTTGAAGGAGGTTGTCTCCAGACATGGAATACCCGTCTCTATTATCTCTGATAGGGATGGTAGATTTGTTTCAAGGTTCTGGCAGACGTTGCAACAAGCATTGGGGACTCGTCTAGACATGAGTACTGCCTATCATCCACAAACTCATGGGCAGAGCTAAAGGACGATACAAATGCTTGAAGACATGCTACAAGCATGTGTTATTGATTTCAGAAACAGTTGGGATCGACACCTACCGTTAGCAGAATTTTCCTACAACAACAGTTATCATTCTAGTATTGAGATGGCGCCATTTGAGGCACTTTATGGTAGAAAGTGCAGGTGTCCGATTTGTTGAAATGTAGTGGGGGATAGACAGATTACGGGTCCGGAGATAATACAAGAAACTACCGAGAAAATTATCCAAATTCAACAACGATTGAAAACCGCCCAGAGTGGACAAAAGAGCTACACAGATAGTAAAAGAAAAGATATAGAGTTTGAAATTGGAGAAATGGTCATGCTTAAGGTTTCACCTTGGAAAGGCGTTGTTCGATTTGGTAAACGGGGGAAACTAAATCCAAGGTACATTGGACCATTCAAGATTATAGATCGTGTCGGACCAGTAGCTTACCAACTGGAGCTGCCTCAACAACTCGCGGCTGTACATAATACTTTCCACATCTCGAATTTGAAGAAATGTTTTGCTAAAGAAGATCTCACTATTCCGTTGGACGAAATCCAAATCAATGAAAAAATTCAATTCATTGAAGAACCCGTCGAAATAATAGATCGTGAGGTTAAGAGACTTAAGAAAAACAAGATACCAATTGTTAAGGTTCAATGGAATGCTCGTTGAGGACTCGAGTTCACCTGGGAGTGTGAAGATCAGATGAAGAAGAAATACCCGTATCTATTTCCAGAAGATTCGTCAACACCTTCAACAGCTTAAAATTTCGGAACGAAATTTATTTAACGGGTAGGTACCGTAGTGACCCGAAATTTTCCATGTTTATATATATTAATTGAGATTGATATTTATATGAGTAAATGTTTCCAACGTGTTAAGCAATCAAACTTGTTAAGACTTGATTAAATGAAATAAGTTTCATATAGACAATTGATCACCCAAGTTGACCGGCGATTCACGAACGTTACAAAATTGTAAAAACTACATGTTGTGGTATATATAGACATATATATATGGTTGACATGAGATTATGATGAGTAAGTATCTCACTAAGTATATTAATAATGTGTGATATACATAAGAAATGAGATTACTAAGTTAAGAAACTCGAAATGATATATATAACGATTATCGTTATGATAACGTCTACTAAATATATATGTATCATATTAAGATATTGATACACTATATTTAACAGGATAAAATGATATTTAAATATATCATTAAGTGTGTTAACAATGAACTACATATGTAAAAACAAGACTACTAACTCAAGAATTACGAAACGAGACTTATATGTAACGATTATCGTTGTAACGATATTTTAATGTATATATCATATTAAGAGATATTCATACATCATAATATCATGATAATATAATAATTTAACATCTCATTTGATATAATAAATATTGGGTTAACAACATTAATTGAGATCGTTAACTTAAAGGTTTCAAAACAACAATTACATGTAACGACTAACGAAGACTTAACGACTCCATTAGAATGTATATACATGTTGTGTTTTGATATGTATTCTTACACTTTTGAAAGACTTCAAGACACATATCAAAGTACTTCTACTTAACAAAAATGCTTACAATTACATCCTCGTTAAGTTTCATCAACAATTATACTCGTATGCACCCGTATTCATACTCGTACAATACACAGCTTTTAGATGTATGTACTATTGGTATATACACTCCAATGATCAGTTTTTAGTAGCCCATGTGAGTCACCTAACACATGTGGGAACCATCATTTGGAAAATAGCATGAAATATCTCATAAAATTATAAAAATATTAGTAATCATTCATGACTTATTTACATGAAAACAAAATTTACATATCCTTTATATCTAATCCATATACCAACGACCAAAAACACCTACAAATACTTTCATTCTTCAATTTTCTTCATCTAATTGATCTCTCTCAAGTTCCATCTTCAAGTTCTAAGTGTTCATCATAAATTCCATAAGTATAGTTTCATAAAAATCAAGAATACTTCCTAGTTTGTAAGTCTACTTCCAAGCTTTCTAATCCATTCCAAATAATCATCTAAGATTAAGGAACCTTTGTTATTTACAGTAGGTTATCTTTCTAATTCAAGGTAATATTCATATTCAAACTTTGATTCAATTTCTACAACTATAACAATCTTATTTCGAGTGAAAATCTTACTTGAACTGTTGTCGTGTCATGATTCTGCTTCAAGAACTTTCAAGCCATCCAAGGATCCTTTTGTGATGACCCGGGAATTTCTGACCAAATTTAAACTTAATCTTTATATGATTTCGATACGATAAGCAAAGTCTATAATATTGAGTCTCAAAAATTTTAAACTGATTTATGAAATCATGTGACCTTGACCAGGTCCTGACGATTCACGAACAATTGTTTTGTAAATGAAAATGTATATATAAATGTATGTATATATGACAATTTGAATTAATAGAACACAATTTAATCATTTGAATTAAAAATGAAAAATAATATATAAGATAATAAATCTGTAATTAAAATGAATTTATATATATATACATGATTCTATACATAAATGTATATGGTAATATAAATAAAATACATGAGTACTAGATATTCAATATATGTTATATAATACTCCGTACTACATAATTAATAAATTGTAATATTAATATATGTAATTACAAAATTAAAAGATAGTTATTTCTTTCATTAAAATAAATAACTTAAAAAGCTAAATAATGGTACGAATTAATTATGCATCCAAATCTATCCCTTTCTACTTTTGATTATGTTTAATTTCCTTTTCCCTGATTGATACTGTGTTGAGAATCGTTTACAATAACAACAAATTTTGTTACACATCAATTTCAACTTTGATAAATTTTCTTCCTATCCTCTGTGCTCCCACACCCACACATGTTTTGTGTGATATTACTACTTGCCACACTTTAACTCATCTATCTACCCTCTCTAAACATTCATACACTTACATATGGAGGAAAACAACTTACTTCCCTTCAACACCACAACCGAACCAATCTTTGGTTAACCACCAACGAACCATTTCTACAACTCCCTTTTGTTTCAAGTTATAAAAACACCACCAACTTTGTTACTATGATTGTTGCTACTTTGGTTGCTAT
This sequence comes from Rutidosis leptorrhynchoides, assembly GCF_046630445.1. Lineage (NCBI taxonomy): Eukaryota > Viridiplantae > Streptophyta > Magnoliopsida > Asterales > Asteraceae > Rutidosis > Rutidosis leptorrhynchoides. The sequence goes on from NC_092336.1 coordinate 337,935,521, forward strand.
TGTTCGACTAGGACCAAGATCACCGAACCAACATACACCACCATAATCATCGAACTATCTTGCTCTTATACGATAACCATCTTCAACAATCATCACTCATCAACATCATCATCTTCATCAATGATCACCATCACAAGACCCACTTGTTTAACTTGCACATTACAAACCCACCATAACACCAAAAATCTCTATAATCACCATCGAACAACATCCATCATCACCTTGGAAACCTCATATCTTTCACTGTTGTAAATTGCTTGCTGCTATATATTTCTGTTTTCCCATCACCCTAAAGAGACCACCATCGAATATCCAAGTAAGACTATTGATATAACTCACGTATTTTTATTTCTGTTTTGAACCGGAGATACCACCACCATCTCCTCATCTCTCTATATTTCTTGATCAAGAACCATAACTACAACCGTCCCTAATGCCATCATCCAGTATCTTTCTACTATTATTATTTCTGTTTTGCAAACCACATCATAATCAACTTTAATCACCTTCGATTTTTTTTGTTGCTGCAATGTTTCCATTAGAAAATTGCCCAATCAACATCCTGCGTGCATTGTTAACAGCCACCCAACTAATCGAACCTGCTACAACTCCTATTCTCGGTTATAATTCAAACCTCTTTCTATTTTTGTTGCATTCAAAAAACGAGACACATAGCCCATAATATTCATTTTCGTGAACACAACTATCATCAACCTTTATATATATTTTTTCTGTTAACATTCTGTCGACTTCTGTTTGTTTGGAACAATCACAAGATCAAATTGCCTTTTGGCTTTATGACAATTACACTATAAGACAATCGATCATGTCACCTAGTTCAGCTTTTGCTTTCTATTTCAACCTACTATTTTATACCACCTAAACCACCACTATGAATTAAGATATATATTTGAGTGCTTTTCCTTCTTTTGTCGACATCTACAAATCATTAATACCTACTTGCTAACCTTTTTGATAATGGGACACTTGAGTGATTACTAATAATAAAGAGATCATGATTGATAAAATAACCGGCCCCTTTGACTAGGCACAATCCTATATTGATTTACACGTTTTTTTTTCTTCTTTTTCTGGATTGGATTACGGAAATGAGAGTGTTGATAGAAGAGAAGTTGATATTAGAAAATGAAGTCATATTGATGACACAAATGAACGATGGTGGTGAGATGATGAAAATGGTGGGTACGATTTTCAAAATGATTACGATGATTAGTGTTAAGATGAAAATGATGATGATTATGGTTTATGTTTATTGGTTATAAAGATGTTGATAAAACATGGAATATAGGCGATGATGGCGATTTAAGATTTGATGATGATTGGGATGATATACATGATGATATACATGAAATATTGATCGTGATTTTATGATCATATTGTTAATAATGCTAGATTAATAACGATTGATGATAATTATGAAAAATAATAAGTGAAGAAGAAGATGGAAAAAGAAAACAGAAATATAAATGGGTATAGATTATCTTGGGCTGTGAAACCGTTATTGGATCGGGAACCAGATAATTTTTCTGTTGGGCTTATGGTAAGTGGGACGTGTTCCATTGTTCTACTTTGGTGAGGATGGCATACGGTTCTTAGGTATTAAATAAATATATACGCGAGGTAATACCGAAAATACATAATGGTTCAATGGTAAGGGAGGGAATGGTGGAGCGGGAGGTCGTAGGTTCGAGCCCGAGCTGCGACATTAGTTTGGAAGCCATTCTTTTTAAGGTAGTATACTTATTATTATCATTATTATTATTATTATAAAATTATCATTCTTTATAAAAAAATTATCATTTTTTTAAATTATTATTATTAATAAAAATATTGTTATTAAAATTATCAATTTTATAAGTATTATCATTAAAAATATTATTTTTAATATTATTATCATCATTATTATTATTTTTAACATTATTATTATTATTATTATTATTATTATTATTATTATTATTATTATTATTGTCATTATTATTATAATTATTATTATTAGTATTATTATTATTATTATTATTATCATAAAACGATACAACTTCTCACTTATTATTTATTAAAATTATTTTATAAAATAACTATACTTAATACATAAAACAGAACTATATTTTTATTTAAAATAAATAAAATGAATATATTTATGAAACATATAAGTTATTAACCCAAAGATAATATGACTAATAAATATATATAAATTGTTCCATTTCAATTATATGTGTTAATATATATAAATGATATAGGTTCGTGAATCCGGGGCCAACCCCACACCTGTTCAATGTCGTCATAGGTATTTTTACTACAAAATACAATAAGTGAGTTTCATTTCCTCCTTTTAAATGCTTTTGCAATATATATTTTTGGGACTGAGAATACATGCGCTGCTTTTATAAATGCTTTACGAAATAGACACAAGTAATTGAAACTACATTATATGGTTGAATGATCGAAATCGAATATGCCCTTTTTATTAAGTCTGGTAATCTAAGAATTAGGGAACAGACACCCTAATTGACGCGAACTCTAAAGATAGATCTATTGGGCCCAACAAGCCCCATCCAAAGTACCAGATGCTTTAGTACTTAGAAATTTATATCATGTCCGAAGGAGGATCCCGGAATGATGGGGATATTCTTATATGCATATTGTGAATGTCGGTTACCAGGTGTTCAATCCATATGAATGATTATTTTTGTCTCTGTGTATGGGACGTATATTTATGAGAACTGAAAATGAAATATTGTGGTCTATTAAATTGATGGAAATGATTATTTATGTTAAAATAATGAACTCACCAACCTTTTGGTTGACACTTGAAAGCATGTTTATTCTCAGGTACGAAAGAAATCTTCCGCTGTGCATTTGCTCATTTTAGAAATATTACTTGGAGTCATTCTTGTCATATTTCAAAATACGATGCATTCGAGTCGTTGAGTTCATCAAGATTATTATTAAGTCAATTATAGTTAGATATATTATGAAATAGTATGCATGCTGTCAACTTTCGATGTAATGAAAGATTGTCTTTTCAAAAATGAACAATGTTTGTAAAATGTATCATATAGAGGTCAAGTACCTCGCGATGTAATCAATTGTAATGTATTCGTCCGAATGGATTAGGACGGGTCTCTACAGTTGGTATCAGACAGGTGGTCTTAGCGAACCAGGTCTTACATTAGTGTGTCTAGCTGATAGTTGTTAGGATGCATTAGTGAGTCTGGACTTCGACCGTGTCTACATGTCAAGATTTTTGCTTATCATTTCGTGTCGGAAATCATCTGCTTATCATCCTTAGGAAAATTACCTGCTTATCATTCTTAGTCTAGACACATCTTACTGCAATGATTGCATGAATAGTGTATAGACAAAATTCATATCTTAGCGTATCTGATAATTCGTATCTTAACGCATCGGTTGCGGTAGATTTGCCTGACATATGCCGTAAATTCCTCCGTAGTCTACGAAATCTTTAGTACTATATATTTAGATATTCTATGTAGTTAGAATACCATCCAATATTCGAAAATCATTTCATATCAAAAAATCCTCCATCTGATCGTACGAGATGGAACTCGCAACTAGTTCAAATCTCTCGAATTCCGACAGCTATTTCGACATGGATGTTCACCTAAACTCCAAAAGCAGCGTCACCAGAATGAACCAACCAATCATCTATCCCCAATTCATCTGATGGGTTCATAGTCTACTTAATCATTGGAGACAAGAAGAAGCGATCCCTTTCACCCACCATATTGTTCACTTGGCGAAGAACTTGAAGCATTCACTGGCGAACCAATCCGAAACACCATCTTCACCCTCATTTCCAGAGTAGCTTGACATGATTATATTCTATCCACAATTTGAAACCATATTCATCTGCTCGTTCCGACCGACAATTATCCCGGAGTAATACAAGAAGTCAACGAACTTCGCGATCGAGTAATCAATTTGGAGAATATGGTGCAAAACGTACCAGCTTCAGCAACATCAACAACACCAACAGTACCACCAACATCAGTACCAGTACCTTCAACAACACACGTCTCAACATCACAATCTGTACCTCGAGCATAATCATCATTTTACGTATCGTTCTACATCAATTATCTTCGGCGATTATGTAATCTCTAATGTTTTAGAGATTATATATTCTTGTTCTAACGGTAAAGCAAATGAGATTAATATCATATTAACTCATTAAATCAATGATTACATCTGAGAAAAATATATATGTAAGTATATTTTCATAAAGATTGTAATTAAAAATTCTTTTGGTATAAACTGTTAATGGTTAAAATATTTTAACGGGTAGGTAATACCCGAGGGACATTTAAATTTCACATTAATAAGTTACACTGTACATTCTTCGAATCTGATTCAACAGTCATTTATTATCCTATTTACATCCACCGATATACGTATCCGTTCACCACAGAATAACCATATTCATCCAATTTCATATTTGGATTTTGATTTATCAGAATCCAACAAGTGGCATAATGAAGAAAACATTGACAAAATAAAATTTGTTAGAAACAAACAAATTAACTATGAGAAATTTTGTTAAGAATCCACGCTAACTGTTCCTAGCTAATGGTTCCTAGCTAACTGATTACATTTAATTTATCGCAATTTAATTATCGCAGTTTACATTCTCGCAATTTTATTTATCGTCATTTAATTTCTGTTATTTACTTTACGCACTTTATTTATCGTTATTTAATTTCTGTTATTTATTTTACGCACTTTAAATATCGGGACAAGTATACAAGGTTTTGACATATCATATCGACGCATCTATATATATTATTTGGAATAACCATAGACACTCTATATGCAGTAATGCGGGAGTTAGCTATACAGGGTTGAGGTTGATTCTACAATAATATATATAGTTTGAGTTGTGATCGAGTTTGAGACGTATACGGGTCACGATACGTATTAATTAATTCGAATATTATATAGTAACCTATATATGAATTATTATTTGTACCCCGCTAACTGTGGACTATCAACATTGGACAATTAAAATGAATTAAAATATTAATTATAACATATGAAACTAAATAATTCTTCAAGTTTGCCACTTGATTTCATCCTAAACTTCATTTGTATCTTGAGGATTACGATCTGCGTTCAAACTTCTCATGATTCTTGAAAACACCTCGAATCAAGAGGATGAACCAACTGCACTTCATCCATGGAAGAAAAGATTTATGCATATAGTTATGCACCTGAAAAATACTCGGAACCTGAGTAAACGTTTAACACGCATCTGTGCTAGCTCATCCGGCATTGCTATTACCGAAAATAACCATGCAATTCCTTTTCAAAGTAGCCAATTATGTCATAGCTTCAGCAAACCAATTTCAACTTTTCATTTGAATAAACCGTATTATAACTTTGATATATAAGTTTACCTTTCGTCATCATTACCGGGGAACTGTTTATATTCCACCACATTAGAAGTAAACTTGCCAGCAACTCCATTGATCTTTGACTTTCCGAAAAAAAATCTTTATACTCATTGAAACTTTATCATATACTCGTTCACATCTTATAACGAGAATTGCCATTTAATTACGAGAATTTGCAATCAGTATTTTGAAATCTCGCAGCATGTCTACATCAACAGATATATGTATCCATATAACATATATCTATTAGAACTATGATCTTTCATTCTGAAATTCTGGAAAGCACCCAGTCTATGAATTAATGCTTTGAATGTTGAAAAATTGAATGAAGCAACAAAAACTGTAAACGACCTCAACAGCCAAAAGTTGATGATAAAGAATTGTATGTTGGCAAAGCTTAAAAAAAAAAAAGTTTGAAACTGAAAAACTGATTGAGCAAACTACAAAGGAGTCTCTGAACAAATTATAAGGACTAAACTTGTAAATTAATAATTCTGATGATTCTGTTTCTGATGAAATCTTTAGCGAATACCTTGCTTCTGACTCCAAACTCTTGCGGAAAAATTTTCTTCACCATCCTTCGATATTAGAAATTCCAAGATATCATCATATCTTTCATTATAAATATCCTCCATATTTCTGAAGATATTTTCATAACTATTCTTATCTGAAATCATTAATCTCTTCGTGCTATCAGTGTTACATCATATAGAAACTGTTAGTTTCTATATTCTATAAACTTTCGAGCTTAAAATATGAATGTTATTGAAGTAATATTGGGAAATGATGCATGAGTTAGTATAATATAATGACACTTGATCAACGTGATTATATTACAGTAAGTCATGCTGAGTTTCTAAATAGAACATGATGATTCACAGATTATAACGTCATTATGTGTCATGTTACATAACTCTTTCAATCTGATTAACTTCTGAACATATCAAGAAAATATATTCTTGATAGTTCTATTCTCAGTAATTCTGGTAATTTGACAAATCAAATCGTGCTATTACGTTCTTTCTCGTTTAGAACATTTGCCATGTTCATTTGAAAATCCATACCTACGAATTTTGGACCATTATTCGCTTGACTTGAAGTCGGGAAGAGAAAACAAAAACATAGAGCTTCTAAATATAAGGGAGAATATAAAGCCCGATAACAACACATAAATTACAAACCGTGTATATCAATGTTTATCGTAACATAAAGACACGGGGGAATTAAAAACATTATAACCCCAAGGGCGAAGTAGAAGAAAGCAGATTCCTCTGGTGGAAGTTGGAAAAGGAGAATGATTGTTGCGATAATAAGGATGAGGACAAGGATCAAACCTGGATTAAGCATTTTTTTTTACAATCGTTTGGATGTATGAACTAAGAAAGAAGGTATAGGAATGATGAGAATAATGGAATGGAAGAGTTTAAATTAAAATGGAAATGCCAGACAGAGTAGTCAAGACAGATCTCCGCATTTAATTAGAGAGATCCTGATTTCCTTATTTTCCGAAGAATCAAATCTTATAGATTCGAAGATTATCTTTAAATCCATTGAATTCCGGAATTCAACCCTAACTCTGCCAAAAGTTAAAACGAATCTTTACTTTTCCTATTCCAATCTTTTGTGATAGCTTCACTCGTACGCTTCGCAGGATTGAATCGTTTTATCTATATTAATCAATAATGATAAAACTCTATTTATCAACTCATATTCGTCATAAAAACATTTTTATTGTTAACCATGACCACCTCACTCAAATTTCGGGACGAAATTTCTTTAACAGGTAGGTACTGTGATGACCCGGGAATTTTCGACCAAATTTAAACTTAATCTTTATATGATTTCGATACGATAAGCAAAGTCTATAATATTGAGTCTCAAAATTTTTAAACTGATTTATGAAATCATGTGACCTTGACAAGTTCCCGACGATTCACGAGCAATTGTTTTGTAAATGAAAATGTATATATAAATGTATGTATATATGACAATTTGAATTAATAGAACACAATTTAATCATTTGAATTAAAAATGAAAAATAATATATAAGATAATAAATCTGTAATTAAAATGAATTTATATATATACATGATTCTATACATAAATGTATATGGTAATATAAATAAAATACATGAGTACTAGATATTCAATATATGTTATATAATACTATGTACTACATAATTAATAAATTGTAATATTAATATATGTAATTACAAAATTAAAAGATAGTTATTTCTTTCATTAAAATAAATAACTTAAAAAGCTAAATAATGGTACGAATTAATTATGCATCCAAATCTATCCCTTTCTACTTTTGATTATGTTTAATTTCCTTTTCCCTGATTGATATTTTCCCTGATTGATACAGTGTTGAGAATCGTTTACAATAACAACAAATTTTGTTACACATCAATTTCAACTTTGATAAATTTTCTTCCTATCCTCTGTGCTCCCACTCCCACACATGTTTTGTATGATATTCCTACTTGTCACACTTTAACTCATCTATCTACCCTCTCTAAATATTCATACACTTACATATGGAGGAAAACAACTTACTTCCCTTCAACACCACAACCGAACCAATCTTTCGTTAACCACCAACGAACCATTTCTACTACTCCCTTTTGTTTCAAGTTATAAAAACACCACCAACTTTGTTATTATGATTGTTGCTACTTTGGTTGCTATTGTTCGACTAGGACCAAGATCACCGAACCAACAGACACCACCATAATCATCGAACTATCTTGCTCTTATACGATAACCATCTTCAACAATCATTACTCATCAACATCATCATCTTCATCAATGATCACCATCACAAGACCCACTTGTTTAACTTGCACATTACAAACCCACCATAACACCAAAAACCTCTATAATCACCATCGAACAACATCCATCATCACCTTGGAAACCTCATATCTTTCATTGTTGTTAATTTCTCGCTGCTATATATTTCTGTTTTCCCATCACCCTAAAGAGACCACCATCGAATATCCAAGTAAGACTATTGCTATAACTCACGTGTTTTTATTTCTGTTTTGAACCGAAGATACCACCACCATCTCCTCATCTCTCTCTATATTTCTTGATCAAGAACCATAACTACAACTGTCCCTAATGCCATCATCCAGTATCTTTCTACTATTATTATTTCTGTTTTGCAAACCACATCATAATCAACTTTAATCACCTTCGATTTTTTTTTTGTTACTGCAATGTTTCCATTCGAAAATTGCCCAATCAACATCCTGCGTGCATTGTTAACATCCACCCAACTAATCGAACCTGCTACAACTCCTATTCTCGGTTATAATTCAAACCTCTTTCTGTTTCTGTTGCATTAAAAAAACGAGACACATAGCCCACAATATTCATTTTCGTGAACATAACTATCATCAACCTTTATATATATTTTTTCTGTTAACATTCTGTCGACTTCTGTTTGTTTGGAACAATCACAAGACCAAATTGCTTTTTGGCTTTATGACAATTACACTATATGTCTCCTGGTTCAGCTTTTGCTTTCTATTTCAACCTACTATTTTATACCACCTAAACCACCACTATGAATTAAGATATATATTTGAGTGCTTTTCCTTCTTTTGTCGACATCTACAAATCATTAATACCCACTTGCTAACCTTTTTGATAATGGGACACTTGAGTGATTACTAATAATAAAGAGATCGTGATTGATAAAATAACCGGCCCCTTTGACTAGGCACAATCCTATATTGATTTACACGTTTTTTTGTTTGTTTTTTTTTCTTCTTTTTCTTGATTGGATTACGGAAATGAGATTGTTGATAGAAGAGAAGTTAATATTAGAAAATGAAGTCATATTGATGACACAAACGAACGATGGTGGTGAGATGATGAAAATGGTGGGTACGATTTTCAGAATGATTACGATGATTAGTGTTAAGATGAAAATGATGATGATTATGGTTTATGATTATTGGTGATAAAGATGTTGATAAAACATGGAATATAGGCGATGATGGTGATGTAAGATTTGATGATGATTAGGATGATATACATGATGATATACATTAAATATTGATCGTGATTTTATGATCATATTGTTAATAATGCTAGATTAATAACGATTGATGATAATTATGAAAAATAATAAGTGAAGAAGAAGATGGAAAAAGAAAACAGAAATATAAATGGGTATAGATAATCTTGGGCTGTGAAACCGTTATTGGATCGGGAACCAGATAATTTTTCTGTTGGGCTTATGGTAAGTGGGCCGTGTTCCATTGTTCTACTTTGGTGAGGATGGCATACGGTTCTTAGGTATTAAATAAATATATACGCGAGGTAATACCGAAAATACATAATGGTTCAATGGTAAGGGAGGGAATGGTGGAGTGGGAGGTCGTAGGTTCGAGCCCGAGTTGCGACATTAGTTTGGAAGCCATTCTTTTTAAGGTAGTATACTTATTATTATCATTACTATTATTATTATTATAAAATTATCATTCTTTATAAAAAAAATTATCATTTTTTTAAATTATTATTATTAATAAAAATATTGTTATTAAAATTATCAATTTTATAAGTATTATCATTAAAAATATTATTTTTAATATTATTATCATCATTATTATTATTTTTAACATTATTATTATTATTATTATTATTATTGTCATTATTATTATAATTATTATTATTAGTATTATTAGTATTATTATTATTATCATAAAACGATACAACTTCTCACTTATTATTTATTAATATTATTTTATCAAATAACTATACTTAATACATAAAACAGAACTATATTTTTATTTAAAATACATAAAATGAATATATTTATGAAACATATAAGTTATTAACCCAAAGATAATATGACTAATAAATATATATAAATTGTTCCATTTCAATTATATGTGTTAATATATATAAATGATATAGGTTCGTGAATCTGGGGCCAACCCCACACTTGTTCAATGTCGTCATATGTATTTCTACTACAAAATACAATAAGTGAGTTTCATTTGCTCCCTTTTTAAATGCTTTTGCAATATATATTTTTGGGACTGAGAATACATGCACTGCTTTTATAAATGCTTTACGAAATAGACACAAGTAATTGAAACTACATTTTATGGTTGAATGATCGAAATCGAATATGCCCTTTTTATTAAGTCTGGTAATCTAAGAATTAGGGAACAGACACCCTAATTGACGCGAACTCTAAAGATAGATCTATTGGGCCCAACAAGCCCCATCCAAAGTACCAGATGCTTTAGTACTTCGAAATTTATATCATGTCCGAAGGAGGATCCTGGAATGATGGGGATATTCTTATATGCATATTGTGAATGTCGGTTACCAGGTGTTTAATCCATATGTATGATTATTTTTGTCTCTATGTATGGGACGTATATTTATGAGAACTGAAAATGAAATCTTGTGGTCTATTAAATTGATGGAAATGATTATTTATGTTAAACTAATGAACTCACCAACCTTTTGGTTGACACTTGAAAGAATGTTTATTCTCAGGTACGAAAGAAATCTTCTGCTGTGCATTTGCTCATTTTAGAGAAATTACTTGGAGTCATTCATGACATATTTCAAAAGACGATGCATTCGAGTCGTTGAGTTCATCAAGATTATTATTAAGTCAATTATAGTTAGATATATTATGAAATAGTATGCATGCTGTCAACTTTCGATGTAATGAAAGATTGTATTTTCAAAAACGAATGCAATGTTTGTAAAATGTATCATATAGAGGTCAAGTACCTCGCGATGTAATCAATTGTAATGTATTCGTCCGGATGGATTAGGACGGGTCTCTACACCTTTGAAGCTAGATCCATTTTTCTCATTTCCAGTAGTTTTATCCAAAAAACTTAAGGTAGTAATGATGTTCATAACATCATTCGATTCATACATATAAAGCTATCTTATTCGAAGGTTTAAACTTGTAATCACTAGAACATAGTTTAGTTAATTCTAAACTTGTTCGCAAACAAAAGTTAATCCTTCTAACTTGACTTTTAAAATCAACTAAACACATGTTCTATATCTATATGATTAGCTAACTTAATGATTTAAAACCTGGAAACACGATGAACACCATAAAATCGGATATACGCCGTCGTAGTGAAACCGGGGGCTGTTTTGGTTTGGATAATTAAAAACTATGATAAACTTTGATTTAAAAGTTGTTCTTCTGAGAAAATGATTTTCCATATGAACATGAAACTATATCCAAAAATCTTGGTTAAACTCAAAGTGAAAGTATGTTTTTCAAAATGGTCATCAAGATGTCGTTCTTTCGACAGAAATGACTACCTCTTTAGTAATTGACATGTACCTTAAATTTCCGACTATAAACCTATACTTTTTCTGTTTGGATTCTTAAATTAGAGTTCAATATGAAACCATAGCAATTTTATTCACTCAAAACGGATTTAAAATGAAGAAGTTATGGGTAAAACAAGATTGGATATTTTTGATCTTTTTAGCTACGGGAAATGTTTAACAAATCTATACAAATCATATCCTAGCTAACTTATATTGTATTATACATGTATTCTAATATATTATGTAATCTTGGGATACCATAGACACGTATGCAAATGTTTTGACATATCATATCGACCCATGTATATATATTATTTGGAACAACCATAGACACTCTATATGCAGTAATGTTGGAGTTATCTATACAGGGTTGAGGTTGATTCAAAAAATATATATACTTTGAGTTGTGATTTAGCCTGAGATGTGTATACACTGGGTCATGGATTGATTCAAGATAATATATATCGATTTATTTCTGTACATCTAACTGTGAACAACTAGTTGTAGGTTACTAACGAGGACAGCAGACTTAATACACTCAAATCTTTAAAACATAATAAAAATGGTTGTAATTATATTTTGATCATACTTTGATAAATATGTACATATTTGTATAGGTTCGTGAATCGATCTGTGGCCAAGTCTTATTTCCGAGGAAGGAAATATCTGTGAAAGTGAGTTATAGTCCCACTTTTAAAATCTAATATTTTTGGGATGAGAATACATGCAGGTTTTATAAATGATTTAAAAATATACACAAGTACGTGAAACTACATTCTATGGTTGAATTATCGAAATCGAATATGCCCCTTTTTATTAAGTCTGGTAATCTAAGAATTAGGGAACATACACCCTAATTGACGTGAATCCTAAAGATAGATCTATTGGGCCTAACAAACCTCATCCAAATTACCGGATGCTTTAGTACTTCGAAATTTATATCATATCCGAAGGGTGTCCCGGAACGATGGGGGTATTCTTATATATGCATCTTGTTAATGTCGGTTACCAGGTTTTCACCATATGAATGATTTTTATCTCTATGTATGGGATGTGTATTGAAATATGAAATCTTGTGGTCTATTGTTACGATTTGATATATATAGGTTAAACCTATAACTCACCAATATTTTTGTTGACGTTTAAAGCATGTTTATTCTCAGGTGAATACTAAGAGCTTCCGCTGTTACATACTATAATAAGGACAAGATTTGGAGTCCATGTTTGTATGATATTGTGTAAAAACTGTATTCAAGAAACATATGTTGATGTAATATATTTCTATTGTAAACCATTATGTAATGGTCGTGTGTAAACAGTATATTTTAGATTATCATTATTTGATAATCTACGTAATGTTTTTAAAACCTTTATTGATAAAATAAAGGTTATGGTTGTTTTAAAAATGAATGCATTCTTTGAAAAACATCTCATATAGAGGTCAAAACCTCGCAACGAAATCAATTAATATGGAACGTTTATAATCAATATGAACGGGACATTTCACCTTGTAGTTGATCAAATAAGTCATCGATTCTCGGTAGTGGGTAGCGGTTCTTGATGGTAAGTTTGTTCAACTCTCGGTAGTCGATACACAACCTAAATGTACCATTCTTCTTCTTGACAAACAAAACAGGAGCTCCCCACGGTGATGTGCTTAGTCGAATGGAACCACGCTCTAAAAGTTCCTGTAACTGACTTTTTAATTCTTTCATTTCGCTGGGTGTGAGTCTGTATAGAGCACGAGCTATTGGTGCAGCTCCCGGTACAAGGTCTATTTGAAATTCAACGGATCGGTGTGGAGGTAGTCCCGGTAATTCTTTCAAAAATACATCGAGAAATTCTTTTGCGACGGGAACATTATTGATGTTCTTTTCTTCGGAATTGACTTTTTAGACATGTGCTAGCACAGCATAGCAACCTCTTCTTATTAGTTTTTGCGCTTTCAAGTTACTAATAAGATTTAACTTCGCGTTGCTCTTTTCTCCGTACACCATTAAGGGCTTTCCTTTTTCTCATATGATGCGAATTGCATTTTTGTAACAAACGATCTCTGCTTTCACTTCTTTTAACCAGTCCATACCGATTATCACATTAAAACTCCCTAACTCTACTGGTATCAAGCCAATCTTAAATGTTTCGCTAACCAGTTTAATTTCTCGATTCCGACATATATTATCTGCTGTAATTAATTTACCGTTTGCTAATTCGAGTAAAAATTTATTACCCAAGGGTGTCGGTGAGCAACTTAGTTTAGCACAAAAATCTCTACTCGTATAGCTTCCATCGGCATCCGAATCAAATAAAACATAAGCAGATTTATTGTCAATGAGAAACGTACCCATAACAAGCTTCGGGTCTTCCTGCGCTTCTGCCGTATTAATATTGAAAACTCTTTCGCGGTCCTGCCCACTAGTATTCCCCTGATTCGGGAAATTTCTACTATTGTGGCCCGGTTTTCCACATGCAAAGCAAACTATGGGGGCATTATCTGTTCTGACATTATTTGTTCTTTTAATTCTGTTAAACTTTGGTCCATAGGCCTCACACTTTGCCACACTATGACCATTTCTTCTACACCTGGTGCAAAATGTCGTGCAGAACCCCTGGTGATTCTCTTCACACCTTTGGCATGGCTATTTTTGGTTTTTGTTGCCATTGTTCTTATTGAGATTGTTGTTGGGATTGTTATTGTTGTTGTTGTTGTTGTTGTTGTTGTTGTTATTGTTGTTGGGACGGTTATTGTAGTTGTTGTTGGGACGTTTGTTGAAGTTGTTATTGCGATTGATGTTGCGGTTATTGGGATAGTTATTGCGATTATGGTTGTGATTGTTGTTGTTGTATTGGTGACTCTTGTCATTGGTTTCTTCCCACTTTCTCTTGACTTTTTTCATGTTAGCCTCTTCGGTCGCCTGCTTTTAATCCTTCCTTCAATCTGGTTCACTAATTTGTGAGCCATTCGACTTGCCTTTTGTATGGAGGCGGGCTCGTGTGAACTCACATCTTCTTGAATTTTTCTGGTAACCCTTTTACAAATGCGTCGATATTCTCTTCTTCGTCTTCGAATGTTCTGGGACACAATAGGCACAATTCGGTGAATCGTCGTTCGTACGTGGTGATATCGAAACCTTGCGTTCGTAATCCTCTAAGCTCTACCTTGAGCTTGTTGACCTCGTTTCTGGGACGATACTGCTCGTTCATCATACTATAATTCCGACATGATAAGCAAAGTCTGTTAAACTGAGTCTCAATTTTTTTTAAACTACCATATGGAATTATTTAACCTATGACCATTCCCGACGATTCACGAACTATTGTGTGTACATAAATAAGTAAAAGTATATATATAATGAATAAATATTAAATATTCAGAAAAAAGTTATTATCTATATATTAAAAATGACATGTGTAAAAGTAATATATCAAGTATAAATACAATTTTAAATACATAATTATATCAACATTATTATTTTTACTTTTATTGTTAATATTGATATTAATATTATTATTTGTATTATTAATATATAATATATATAGATATGAAATTCAAGATGTATAAGATATTATATTGTTATTATTATTATCATTATCATCTTAATAATATCAGTATTATTAGTATTATTATTAGCATCACTAATAATAATAACTATTATGATTATTAATATCATTATTATTATAACTTTGATTATTATTATGATTATTTATTATTATTACATTCACCAATACTATTATTATTATTTTATATATCATAATTATTAATATAGTTACTATTATTATTAGATATTATTACCATTATCATTATGAAATATTATTATTAATATAGATTATTATTATTATCATTAATATTATAATCATTAGGAACTAATACAATTTATTACATTTATCATTAATAATATTATTAATATCATTCCAAGTATTATTTGATACTATTAATAATATTAATATTAATTATATTAAAATTTTATTTAATTATAATTCTTAATTTTCAATATATAAGATCATTCGTACGATTACAGAATCAAAAGTTGTTTTGCATCTCAATCCAACAGTATACGATTTTGTTCTTGTCCCCAATTAGTTTCATATCAACATCAATCATACTAGTTAGTGATCAAACATAAAGATAATCCAAATTTCTGTAACCATCAATTCCTACTTTATGTCTTTTAATATATTTCTGTACAATCGAATATTACATATCGAGCAAATCAAATTATCAAACAAACGATATTTGAGCCACATTAGCTGTATTTATATCTCTAAAAACATTTAAATAATACTCTTTAAATGCAAAAATCACAAACCATTACAACAACTCAAATTAAAATAGAAAAGAGAAGAAACTGAAGACATGTAACCTCTTTTCTACGAGCAAACCAAATCATCACTTGAACTCGCCACTTTCCACCACCATAACTCTTGCACCACTACCCAAAATCACCTTTCTTATTCGAACCATCACCACTTTAAACCTTCACTCTCTTGTAATCGAGAATCACCTTTTCAAACATCGCAGATTATGCTCAAGAACCAACCTAAAACACCACAATCCTGTAACCACCTACTGTCGTTTTCTTTTTCAGTTCAAACCCATCATCACGCACCTAAACCAAAAGCTGCTGCATCGTATTATTTTTTTGTTTTAAATGATAGTAAGATGGAAGGAGTGGGTCATGAGTCACATATATATATATATATATATATATATATATATATATATATATATATATATATATATATATATATATATATATATATATATATATATATATCACAGTTTAATGTTGCCATTGATGGAATTAATGTACTCTGTAATATATAAAGGATTAGGTGGTACCAATTGTCACTAGGATGACCGACATATTTAATCACCAAAAGAAAAATGGGTACGTTCCATTTAGAGTAATTGTGATGTTTATATTTTAATCCTAGATGAACCCCACGTACGTCCCAACCAAACTTCTTGTGGATTATTATATCATGCAACTTGATGCAATTGAATTTTTTTGCTCTCATTGGACAATTTACGTATAAAGGGGATTTGGATTGGAGCCGTGATACTTCCTATAGTTTAGGCCGAAATTTCTTTTTGTTGATTGGTGGACCGTAGGATTTTTTAAATTAGGTGATGGCCCGTATTAGTGCATGATAGATGTAACATCCCGTGATTTTCCGTTAAATTTATTTTAACACCGTCTTTTTTTTTTATATATAATATCTTTCGTTATTCAAATTTGTATCTTTCGTTAACTAACATTCATAATATTCTCGTTATCTAATTATAAAGTCATCCGTTACTCGAACGTTTTTAAAATATTCGTTGGGTTAATTCCCGCACCCGCTTTGAAACTCGAGGGACCGAGATTGCCAAATGGGCAAACTAGTTGACTAGGTCAACTAGTCAACCCACTTACCACATCCATTCATTTCATCTCCACCTCCCACCTTCATCCTCCTCTTTCTCTCTACTTCCCATTTTTGAACTCAAAACCCTCAAACATAAAATCATCATCTAAATCCGATTGGAGAAGCAAACATCAAAACAAATTACATTTTCGTGATCCTCTCTTCATCCTCTACATTTTGATACCAATATCATCAAGTTTGGGTAACATTTCTAAAACTCTAGATTTCTCTAAATTCGTGTTTTTGACTTGAAATGTTGTTAATTAGTGTCTATGGCTCATCGTGATGTCGTGTATGTAATTTGTATGCTCGATTCGTTGTTTTTGGTGTAACTAGTTCAATATGAAAATTTCTTGCTAAATCCTTGATTTTGGATGATCAAATGTTGTTAGATTGTTAAAGTGCATGTTTTAAAAGTGTTACTAGTATCATTAGCTTCGTTTTGATGTATAGGTTGATTAAGGAAACTCCAAGAACATGATTAGTGATTTTGTGAACTTGGATTAGGGTTTGATAATCTTTACATGAACTTTTGATGCGTCAAATGCTATGAGATATTGTTGTTAAGTGTTTTGTTACAATGTGTGTTTGATCACCTTCAAAACGGCATATCACATGTGTGAATTGGATTCCCGAAACTTAAAATGCATTTGATGAACTTGAAACTTTGAAAATGGATTCTTAATGATCACTTGACGGAAAATCGGTTATTGAAATTGATGTTTTTGTTTGATGAAACATGTTTAGTTGTTTTCCTTGTCAAATTACCTTTCCAACGATATATAGTATGCATTTTGGATGTTTTCGGTTCATAAAATATGTTAATTTGAGTTTTGGTTCGTGACTTGGACCATTTTTCTGCAAACTGCATGTTTTCCAGGTATTGCGCGCCGCGCATATACCCGCGCTCCGCGCAGAATTAGAAATCCCAGATGTTTGCCTTCGTGGTTAAGTTCTGACCAGGATTTACACTTGGGTGCGCGCCGCGCAACCCATAGCGCGCCGCGCATATGCCCAGCTCATTTTTGTTTTTATTTTTCCTTTCACAAAATGTTTCCCGCTTAACCGTAACTCCGATTAACATGAAACTTGGCCATTCTGCTCATAAATGATTTCTCATCATGGGAAAATTGTCGGATACCCGACCCGACCCCGTTGACCTTGACTTTGACCAAGTTTGACTTTTAGTCAAACTTAACCAAACAATTATACGATCGTTCTAACATGCTTAGTTACTTGTATCGTGCATGAAACTTGACTAATTGATTCACATGCTACATAATCGAGTCGTAATGAGCCATAGGACTAATTTAATATCTTTGACCGTTTGTGTTTACCGTTATTGATATAACCTATATGTTTAGGTCAAGACTAGCCTTGTCTTTGCACGCGTTTACTTGTTGAAGTACTTTTATAACTCTCGCACTCAAGGTGAGATCATAGTCCCACTCTTACTCTTTTTGAACTTACATTTGGGATGAGAAAACATAAACATTTCTTTTACTAAGTGAACACAAGTACAGGGAATCAAACATTCTACATACGAGTTTAGAACAAAATCCTTAATTCGATTATCATTAGTTACACTTGCCGGGTGTAAGCGAGAATTTATGTTGTATGGATCCATATGGGTTTGACAAACCCTCATTCAAACGGTTCGCTACCGTTTACGAATGAAATATATTTTCGAGAAACAGTGTATGTTCTAGCACTAAGTGATGGGGTTCAATGGAAGGAAATGTTAAGCATTGATAATTGGGTGCTCGTGAAACAAACTTTTGGAATGTATTACTATTTTTTCATTGATGCAAATCTTGTGGTTCACTTGTACTTACTTACTTAAACCTATGATTTCACCAACGTTTTCGTTGACAGATTTCTATGTTTTTCTCAGGTCTTGCACGATATGTGATACATGCTTCCGCTCATTATTTGATACTTACATTGGATGTCGAGTATACATGCATTTCATGGAGCGTCTTATGACTTTACTTTAAACCGTGTCGCCTAGATTTCATTTGTACTTATAACCTTGTAACTTAACTTTTGGTTGAACAATTCTTTTAAACTTTGGAAACAATCTTTATGTTGAAATGAAGGCGACATATTTTGGTCAAACGTTGTCATAAAGACTTATGACCAGGTAATGGGACCCATGTAGACGACGCCGTCACTTGACGATTTGTCGGGGTCGCTACAAGTGGTATCAGAGCCTTGGTTGTAGGGATTTAGAGTTCATTTGTGTCCACCCCGAGTCATAGGGTACATAGGTGAATCTAGACTACAACCGGCATATAGACTGAAGTAGGAATTATTTGACTAATTGTGCATTTATACTCGAACTCTTCTATCATATCTAACTAGTATTCGATCTTGATCGTACGTTGATAAATTTTGTTGATGCGCCACCTTGACTTTATGAAGTAATGTTAAATGCACATGAGAATCAGGGTAATATAATTTCCGGGATTATATTACGGTGATTCACATGGACGTTCCGACATTATGACATAGAGAATTTAAGGCGAGTCAAGGAAAATTTTCTCTCTATCCTTATTCCATGCCACGGTTAGTATTGTTGAAAATACTAACCAACGATATTCTTGTCTCATGAAGGAACAATGGCCCACCAAGGTCAACACAACACTCCTCTCGAAACTCTAGAACAAGCTCTTCAACGAATGATAACCACCGTCGTGGGTACGGCCATGGCCAATCACTTTTCTAACAACAACAATCATGGAGCCGGTAATTCAATCGAAGGTTGCTCCTACAAGAACTTCATGAAGTACAATCCTCCCACTTTCGATGGAACCGGGGGACCGGTTACTCTCACCCGATGGTTTGAACAAACAGAATCTGTTTTTAGCATAAGCGGTTGTCAGGACCAAGATAAGGTCAAGTTTTCCACCCTCACTCTTACCGGTATCGCTCTCTCATGGTGGAACACGTATGTACAATCAGTGGGTATCGATGAAGCCCTTACACTCTCTTGGACCGAATTAAGAGAAAGAATGATCACCGAATACTTCCCGCGCGATGAGACTCGAAGGCTCGAGCAAGGGCTAAGGAATTTAAGAACGGTCGGGAATGACCTCGGAGCTTATAATCAACGGTTTACCGAACTAGTCTCAATGTGTCCAAATCTCATGACTCCCGAATCCCTAAGAGTCGAACTTTACATGGATGGCCTCCCTAAGAGCATTCAACACGGGGTAATGGCATCCCAACCCACTAACCTACAAGAGGCTTTAACAAAGGCCCACCAAACTTTAGAAACGGTGAATGAAATGGAAGCACCGGTACGAATGGTCGAGAACCACCCGGGTAACAACAAAAGAAAATGGGAAGCCCCCCAATCGAGTAACTACAACAACAACTTTTCCAAGGAACCTCTCACCCCCGTCGGCAAGAAAAGTTATGCCGGGACACGACCTTTTTGCAACAAATGCCACAAGCATCATTTTGGTGAATGTGGCAAGCTAATTTGCCATCGGTGCCAAGGTAGTGGTCATATTGCCAAGTATTGTGGAAGTACCGCCCCCGTCACTCAAAAGGGGCCCGACGCACCAAAGCCGAGTATTTGCTACAAATGTTGCCAATCGGGTCATTTTAGGAATGAATGCCCAAAGAATAAAGCAAAAACCAACGCGCGCCGTTGAACTTACAACATCGACACCTAGGATGCCCGAGACGATGATGGACTAGTCACGGGTACGTTTCTTCACAACAAACCGTATATTTCATACTTATTCGATTCGAGTACCGTTAGACGTTTTATAACCAAGGATTTGACTCGTGCTCTTTATATTCCACCTCTTTCCCCCAGATACTACTTAGACGATTTAAGTGACCGACGGAAAATATTGTGTGCCTATAAATTTTATCGGAGGATATGCGTTAAGAAATTGGACTCGACACCTATAGAACTAAGGAACTCAAAACCTATTCATTAAGGAGAAATTGTTGCCCTACATTTATGTATAGATTATTGTGAACTAAGTAACTTTCGGTTGGAAACCAATACTCTCTTCCTCGTATCCATTACCTCATGATTATTTGCGTGGATCCCGTGTATTCCAAATCGACCTCCGTTCTGGTTATCATCAATTGGGGGATTAAGTGAGACGATGTCTCCTAAGCCATTTTCCGAGCTCGCAACGTTAGTTGTAAATCCCTCTTAGTACCGTTTGACTTATTTAGGACTCCGTCCGTATTCATGAACCTCCTAAACCACGTATGCAACTTATCTAGACAAATCTGTTATCATATTTATAGATGACATCTTAACTTATTCAAGTAAAGAAGGCAAACGAACAACATCATCATCTTACGCTCGAACTTTGAGAAAAGAGCAACTCTATACCAAATTCTCCGAGTGAGAATTTCTGTTAAACGAAGTCAAATTTTCTAGACCATGATGTTAATGGTCAAGGCATTACAATCAATCTCGAAATCAAGCCACACGTAATCATGAAACTCTCTCAACTCAGACTTGTATTCGTAAAATCTTAGATCTCGCCTGTTATCACCGAAGATTCATTTCTGACTTTTCTCGTGTTACCCGACTTTTAAACTCGTTAACTCACTAAGGGAAAACTTTAAACCTCTTCATGACTGAGCCTTGAACGTGATTCTTCACACAAACCTTCCTAGCTAAATTCCTTAGCACTAGATGGAACTCAAACATGGAAATATTTCTACTTGAACGCCGAAAGGCATACTCTCTCGACTCAAAATTAACGTAACAAAAATTCGTTATTTTGCACGAAGAATTCGAATACTAAACCGTAGATCCGATCAACTTTCTCGTCATCACGTACCACACACATACCTCTGTTATTTCACCGTTACTGTCTGATATTACTGGGATTTAAGATAACACACAATCCAACGATACTTCACTCTTCTTTGACTTAACGTCCTTGTGTTTCTGATAATCGGCCAACTATTATTCAACCCCGAACTATACAATTACGTGTACTATCTTGTTTCTCTTCCAGACTTCAATTTTCGACAACTAGAGGCGCGTTATGGCAACCTCGAGATGTAAGCTCATCCTATTCTCAGTCCTCATTTCACTCCTATCTTTATCGCTCGCATTTCCGTTTAAGGAAACTCCTTGTAACATTTCTCCATGGATTGAGAAACTCCTCACATTACATTAGTATTCGCCACGAGGGTGAATAGTCCTAACGAACATTTTTTTTTGTGAACCCTAACTGACTTGTTCAAACATATCTTAAGAGATTCTATTCCAACACGGTGTATCCTTGTCAATTATCCTGTATCGAAATACTCGTTTCACTTCTGGTTTTACAAGAAACCTTGGAGACCGCTTAGACATGAGTACCGCGTACCACCCACAAACAGACGAACCGAACAAACGAACGATTTACGTCTTCGAAAGACATGTTTCAAACTTGCATGGTCGCTTTTAGTAGATCCCTCTTACAACAGTAGTTACCACTCGTGTGTTCACACGCACTTTCCGAAACCCTATATGACCGCTAATGTCATACCCCTATTCGTTGGACCAAAGCATGTGGCAAACAAAACACCAAATCTTAACTCATCCAAGAAACAACAATTGAGATAATCCAAGTCCGAGAAGGGCTCGAGACAACCCGTAGTCGCCCAAAAGAGTTATACCAAACTTAGATGAAAACCTCACAAATCCCAGTGTGTAACCGCGTAATATTGAGAAACCGCACCTTGGAAAGGTGTAATTCATTTTGGGAAATCGAGGAAGGTTATATCCGCAATATTGAACCTTTTGAAACCTTGTGGCGTATTGGAGCCGCTTCCTACCATTTAGAACGGCCGACTCAATTAAGTTTCCGTTTACCCTACATTTCGTGTAACAAACTTAGAAACGTGTCCTGCAGAACAGGAACGTGCAATCCTTCTAGATGCACCAACTATTGATGACAAACTCCTCCTCATAGGAAAAACCGGCTGAACTTGTGGATCGTAAAACCAAGCCCTAATACAACGTAACACCCCGACTATCCGGATTCGTGGAATGTCTAAGAAAGTACCTTCAATCATTCGTAGAGTTACTACACTAGGTCCCGAGTAAGAGACATCGACTATTACTTCCAACTAAATTTCGGGACGAAATTTCTTTTGAGGTGTGGATAATGTAACATCCCGTGATTTTCCGTTAAATTTATTTTAACACCGTCTTTTTTTTTTATATATAATATCTTTCGTTATTCAAATTTGTATCTTTCGTTAACTAACGTTCATAATATTCTCGTTATCTAATTATAAAGTCATCCGTTACTCGAACGTTTTTAAAATATTCGTTGGGTTAATTCCCGCACCCGCTTTGAAACTCGAGGGACCGAGATTGCCAAATGGGCAAACTAGTTGACTAGGTCAACTAGTCAACCCACTTACCACATCCATTCATTTCATCTCCACCTCCCACCTTCATCCTCCTCTTTCTCTCTACTTCCCATTTTTGAACTCAAAACCCTCAAACATAAAATCATCATCTAAATCCGATTGGAGAAGCAAACATCAAAACAAATTACATTTTCGTGATCCTCTCTTCATCCTCTACATTTTGATACCAATATCATCAAGTTTGGGTAACATTTCTAAAACTCTAGATTTCTCTAAATTCGTGTTTTTGACTTGAAATGTTGTTAATTAGTGTCTATGGCTCATCGTGATGTCGTGTATGTAATTTGTATGCTCGATTCGTTGTTTTGGTGTAACTAGTTCAATATGAAAATTTCTTGCTAAATCCTTGATTTTGGATGATCAAATGTTGTTAGATTGTTAAAGTGCATGTTTTAAAAGTGTTACTAGTATCATTAGCTTCGTTTTGATGTATAGGTTGATTAAGGAAACTCCAAGAACATGATTAGTGATTTTGTGAACTTGGATTAGGGTTTGATAAGCTTTACATGAACTTTTGATGCGTCAAATGCTATGAGATATTGTTGTTAAGTGTTTTGTTACAATGTGTGTTTGATCACCTTCAAAACGGCATATCACATGTGTGAATTGGATTCCCGAAACTTAAAATGCATTTGATGAACTTGAAACTTTGAAAATGGATTCTTAATGATCACTTGACGGAAAATCGGTTATTGAAATTGATGTTTTTGTTTGATGAAACGTGTTTAGTTGTTTTCCTTGTCAAATTACCTTTCCAACGATATATAGTATGCATTTTGGATGTTTTCGGTTCATAAAATATGTTAATTTGAGTTTTGGTTCGTGACTTGGACCATTTTTCTGCAAACTGCATGTTTCCCAGGTATTGCGCGCCGCGCATATACCCGCGCGCCGCGCAGAATTAGAAATCCCAGATGTTTGCCTTCGTGGTTAAGTTCTGACCAGGATTTACACTTGGGTGCGCGCCGCGCAACCCATAGCGCGCCGCGCATATGCCCAGCTCATTTTTGTTTTTATTTTTCCTTTCACAAAATGTTTCCCGCTTAACCGTAACTCCGATTAACATGAAACTTGGCCATTCTGCTCATAAATGATTTCTCATCATGGGAAAATTGTCGGATACCCGACCCGACCCCGTTGACCTTGACTTTGACCAAGTTTGACTTTTAGTCAAACTTAACCAAACAATTATACGATCGTTCTAACATGCTTAGTTACTTGTATCGTGCATGAAACTTGACTAATTGATTCACATGCTACATAATCGAGTCGTAACGAGCCATAGGACTAATTGAACATCTTTGACCGTTTGTGTTTACCGTTATTGATATAACCTATATGTTTAGGTCAAGACTAGCCTTGTCTTTGCACGCGTTTACTTGTTGAAGTACTTTTATAACTCTCGCACTCAAGGTGAGATCATAGTCCCACTCTTACTCTTTTTGAACTTACATTTGGGATGAGAAAACATAAACATTTCTTTTACTAAGTGAACACAAGTACAGGGAATCAAACATTCTACATACGAGTTTAGAACAAAATCCTCAATTCGATTATCATTAGTTACACTTGCCGGGTGTAAGCGAGAACTTATGTTGTATGGATCCATATGGGTTTGACAAACCCTCATTCAAACGGTTCGCTACCGTTTACGAATGAAATATATTTTTGAGAAACAGTGTATGTTCTAGCACTAAGTGATGGGGTTCAATGGAAGGAAATGTTAAGCATTGATAATTGGGTGCTCGTGAAACAAACTTTTGGAATGTATTACTATTATTTCATTGATGCAAATCTTGTGGTTCACTTGTACTTACTTACTTAAACCTATGATTTCACCAACGTTTTCGTTGACAGATTTCTATGTTTTTCTCAGGTCTTGCACGATATGTGATACATGCTTCCGCTCATTATTTGATACTTGCATTGGATGTCGAGTATACATGCATTTCATAGAGCGTCTTATGACTTTACTTTAAACCGTGTCGCCTAGATTTCATTTGTACTTATAACCTTGTAACTTAACTTTTGGTTGAACAATTCTTTTAAACTTTGGAAACAATCTTTATGTTGAAATGAAGGCGACATATTTTGGTCAAACGTTGTCATAAAGACTTATGACCAGGTAATGGGACCCATGTAGACGACGCCGTCACTTGACGATTTGTCGGGGTCGCTACAATAGATAATGGGTTTAGTCGACTAGCATAAGAGGGCAAGGAAAGAATCATTTAAATAAAAAGTTGGTAGGGCTTGTGATATCATGCTGTCAAAAAAAAGGAGGGGTGGGGACAAAACGCATAAAAATGAAGTCCTTTACAGCACTTTGTTTTGTTGCATATTGTTGTTAATTGATGTTCAACCAACATGGGTCCAGGGAAGGCAATGTCTGCTTTTTATATTTTTATGATTAATTGAGTGACGAAGAAGGTCATCAAATTGATGTTAGATGATGTAAATATGGTATAATTATCGATGGGTTGATGAAGATAAGTGATGTGTATACGATGGTAATGGTGACAGTGAACGAGGATCACAATGTGAATGATATGTATGATGATGATGATTGACATGATGAGAGAATGATGATGATGACTCGTGGTTACTGCTACCAGACGACACCCACAACACACCAACTTAATTCAATCATGTTAGTGGGCTAATTGTTAATGGATTCAATTATCATTAATGGGTTATTACTTGGGCTTTTCTTCTGTTAATGGACTACAAACCCGGTTGGTACATAATAAAATATATGAAATGCGAGTTATGTTAAGAAAGTAATAAGTGGTTCGAGGGTTTGGGGTGTGTTTGTGAAGCGAGAGGTTGCGGGTTCTATCCCTGCTGGTGACGTTTTATTTTTAAAGCTTGTTTTGAGGTTGTTTTTCATTACCATAAATTATTATTATAATTATTATTATTATTATTATAATTATTATGATTATTATTATTATTATTATTATTATTATTATTATTATTATTATTATTATTATTATTATTATTATTATTATTATTATTATTATTATTACTATTATTAGTAGTAAAAGTATTATGATTATTATTAATATCATTAACATTATTATTATCACAAAAATTATTATTATTACTATTAACATATAACATTTTTATTTATTAGTATTATCATTATTATTAATATTAAAAGTATTTTCATTTTTATTAACATTATCATGATTTTTATCATAATTAGTATTATTTTTATATAACAAATTATTGATTTACAAAATAATGCTATCTATATATATGTATATATGTAATAAAATAATTATATGTATAAATATTAATATACAAAATAAATATATAAATAATCTTTAAAATAAAAAATATATTACTAAATTAAATAAATAATATATATAAACTGGTTTGATTATTATTACATGTTAATTATATGTTTTAATATATATGACTGATATAGGTTCGTGAATCCGAGGCCAAACCCTGCATTGTTCAATGTTGTCATGTGTATTTTTACTATAAAATACAGTATAGTGAGTTTCATTTGCCTTTTTACCCTTTATATTTTTGGGCTGAGAATACATGCGCAATTTTTATAAATGTTTTACGAAATAGACACAAGTAATTGAAACTACATTATATGGGTGAATGATCGAAGCCGAATATGCCTCTTTTGCTTGGTAACCTAAGAATTAGTAAACTGATCTACTAATTGACGCGAATCCTAAAGATAGATCTATTGGGCCTAACGAACCCCATCCAAAGTACCGGATGCTTTAGCACTTCGATGTTGTTTTTATCATGTCCGAAGGATTTTCCGGAATGATAGGGGATATTCTTATATGCATCTTGTTAATGTCGGTTACCAGGTGTTCACCATATGAATGATTATTTTTGTCTCTATGCATGGGACGTATATTTATGAGAAATGTAAATCTTGTGGTCAATTAAAATGATGAAAATGATTATTTATGTTAAACTAATGAACTCACCAACCTTTTGGTTGACACTTGAAAGCATGTTTATTCTCAGGTACGAAAGAAATCTTTCGCTGTGCATTTGCTCATTTTAGAAATATTACTTGGAGTCATTCATGGCATATTTCACAAGACGTTGCATTCGATTCGTTGAGTTCATCAAGATTATTATTAAGTCAATTATGGTTAGATATATTATGAAATGGTTTGTATACCGTCAACTTTCGTTGTAAAGAAAGATTGTCTTTTAAAATTGAATGCAATGTTTGTAAAATGTATCATATAGAGGTCATGTACCTCGCGATGTAATCAACTATTGTGAATCGTTTATAATCGATATGGACTTCGTCCGAATGGATTAGGACGGGTCTCTTTAGTTGGTATCAGTGCAGTGGTCTCAGCAAACCAGGTCTGCATTAGTGTGTCTAACTGACAAGTCGTTATGATGCATTAGTGAGTCTGGACTTTGACCTAGTAGTTGTTAGGTTATATTAATAAGTCTAGACTTGAACCTGGTATGCATGTCAAAAAGTTTTGCTTATCATTTGGTGTCGAAAATTATCTGCTTATCATTCTTAGTCTAGACACGTTTTGCTGCATTGATTGCATGAATAGTGTATAGACAAAAATTCATATCTTAGCGTATCTGCTAAATCATATCTTATCGTATCTATTACTGTAAACTTTGCCTGACATATCCCGTAAATTTCGCCGTAATCTACGAAACCTATTGCTATATATATATATATATATATATATATATATATATATATATATATATATATATATATATATATATATATATATATATATATATATATATATATATATATATATATATATATATATATATATAGTTAGAATACCATCCAATATTCAAAAATCAATCCCTTATTCAAATCGTACGAAATGGAATTCGTCAGTAGTTCAAGTCCCTCGAATTCCGAAATGGATTCTCACTCAAGCTCTGAAAGTAGTGTGACCGGAATGGATCAACAAATCAGCCATCATCTATTTTGGATAAATTAGGGATGGGTTCGTAGTCTCCTTAATCATTGTAGACAAGAAGAAGGCGATCCTTTCCATCCACCACATTGTCCTCTTGGCGAAGAACCTGAAGCACTTACCGGCAAACCTGTCCGAAACACCATCTTTTCTCTCATTTCCAGAGTATCTCGTCACGATTATATACTATACCAAATTTTAGATTTTATTTATCCGCTCATCCGAACCGACAATCATCCCGGAATAATAGAAGAAGTCAACGAGCTTCGCGATCGGATAGTGGCTTTGGAGAATATGGTACGAAGGTTATAAACACCAGCAGCAGCACCAACAGCATAAACAGTACCACCATCAGCAACATCAACAGTACCACCACCATCCAGCAACAGCAACAGCAACATCCGCATCTCACACCTTAAATTCACAATCTGTCCCACGAACATCAACATCATACGCACCATAGATACCAAGGAGTACCAACAACAATAACTGATGAAGTATTGATCCATAATTTCATTAATATTCTGCGAAGAATATGTAGTTCCTAATAGTCTTAGAGATTACTTATTCTAGTTCAAACCGAAAATCATATGAGTTTAATATCATATTAACTCATTAAATCTATGATTACATCTGAAGAAAATATATATGTATATATGTTTTCATAAAGATTTTAATTAAAAATTCTTTCGTACAAACTGTTAATGGTGAAAATATTTTAACGGGTAGGTAATACAAGAGGAATATTTAGATTTCACATTAATAAGTTACATCGTACATTCTTCGAATCTGATTCAATATTCATTTACTATCCTATTTACATTCACCGATATATGAATCTGTTCACCACAAAATAACCATTTTTATTCAATTTCTTAATTGGATTTTGACTTATCAGAATCCAACAAGTGGTATAATGAAGAAAACATTGGAAAAATAAAATTTGTTAGAAACAAACAATTTAACTATGAGAAGAATTTTGTTAAGAATCCACACTAACTGTTCCTAGCTAACTGTTCCTAGCTAACTGGTTACATTTTATTTATCAAAATTTAATTATCGAAATTTACATTCTCGCAATTTTATTTATCGTCATTTAATTTCGGTTATTTGTTTTACGCACTTTAAATATCGGGACACGTATACAAAGTTTTGACATATCATATCGACGCATGTATATATATTATTTGGAATAACCATAGACACTCTATATGCTGTAATGCTTGAGTTCGCTATACAGGGTTGATGTTGATTCTACAATAATATATATACTTTGAGTTGTAATCGAGTCTGAGACATGTATACTGGTCACGATACGTATTATTTAATTCGAATATTATATATTAAACTATATATGATATATGAATTATTGAATTACTAACTGTGGACTATCAACTGAGGACCAACATTGGACAATTAAAATGAATTAAAATATTGATTATAACATATGATACTAAACAATTCTTCAAGTTTGCCACTTGATTTCATCTTAAACCTCAATTGTATCTTGACGATTACAATCTGCTGTAACATCCCGTTTTTCTCGTACATATCAAAAGGTACATACTTAATCATTTGTACGTTTAAACTCGCTAGCTTACGCGTTGATGTATGAATATATGTATAGATATATGAAATGTCCCGTTCTTATTGATTAAAAACGTTCCATATTAATTGATTTCGTTGCGAGGTTTTGACTTCTATATGAGACGTTTTTCAAAGACTGCATTCATTTTTAAAACAAACCATAACCTTTATTTCATAAATAAAGGTTCAAAAAGCTTTACGTAGATTATCAAATAATGATAATCTAAAATATCCTGTTTACACACGACCATTACATAATGGTTTACAATACAAATATGTTACATCGAAATCAGTTTCTTGAATGCAGTTTTTACACAATATCATACAAACATGGACTCCAAATCTTGTCCTTATTTTAGTATGTAACAGCGGAAGCTCTTAGTATTCACCTGAGAATAAACATGCTTTAAACGTCAACAAAAATGTTGGTGAGTTATAGGTTTAACCTATATATATCAAATCGTAACAATAGACCACAAGATTTCATATTTCAATACACATCCCATACATAGAGATAAAAATCATTCATATGGTGAACACCTGGTAACCGACATTAACAAGATGCATATATAAGAATATCCCCATCATTCCGGGACACCCTTCGGATATGATATAAATTTCGAAGTACTAAAGCATCCGGTACTTTGGGTGGGGTTTGTTAGGCCCAATAGATCTATCTTTAGGATTCGCGTCAATTAGGGTGTCTGTTCCCTAATTCTTAGATTACCAGACTTAATAATAAGGGGCATATTCAATTTTGATAATTTAACCATAGAATGTAGTTTCACGTACTTGTGTCTATTTTGTAAATCATTTATAAAACCTGCATGTATTCTCATCCCAAAAATATTAGATTTTAAAAGTGGGACTATAACTCACTTTCACAGATTTTTACTTCGTCGGGAAGTAAGACTTGGCCACTGGTTGATTCACGAACCTATAACAATATATACATATATATCAAAGTATGTTCAAAATATATTTACAACACTTTTAATATATTTTGATGTTTTAAGTTTATTAAGTCAGCTATCCTCGTTAGTAACCTACAACTAGTTGTCCACAGTTAGATGTACAGAAATAAATCGATAAATATTATCTTGAATCAATCCATGACCCAGTGTATACGTATCTCAGTATTGATCACAACTCATACTATATATATTTTGGAATCAACCTCAACCCTGTATAGCTAACTCCAACATTCACATATAGAGTGTCTATGGTTGTTCCGAAATATATATAGATGTGTCGACATGATAGGTCGAAACATTGTATACGTGTCTATGGTATCTCAAGATTACATAATATACAATACAAGTTGATTAAGTTATGGTTGGAATAGATTTGTTACCAATTTTCACGTAGCTAAAATGAGAAAAATTATCCAATCTTGTTTTACCCATAACTTCTTCATTTTAAATCCGTTTTGAGTGAATCAAATTGCTATGGTTTAATATTGAACTCTATTTTATGAATCTAAACAGAAAAAGTATAGGTGTATAGTCGGAAAAATAAGTTACAAGTCATTTTTGTAAAGGTAGTCATTTTAGTCGAAAGAACGACGTCTAGATGACCATTTTAGAAAACATACTTCCACTTTGAGTTTAACCA
This sequence comes from Rutidosis leptorrhynchoides, assembly GCF_046630445.1. Taxonomy (NCBI): domain Eukaryota; kingdom Viridiplantae; phylum Streptophyta; class Magnoliopsida; order Asterales; family Asteraceae; genus Rutidosis; species Rutidosis leptorrhynchoides. Next base: position 337,967,265 of record NC_092336.1, read on the forward strand.
TAATTTTTGGATATAGTTTCATGTTCATAATAAAAATCATTTTCGCAGAATAACAACTTTTAAATCAAAGTTTATCATAGTTTTTAATTAACTAACCCAAAACAGCCCGCGGTGTTACTACGACGGCGTAAATCCGGTTTTACGGTGTTTTTCGTGTTTCCAGGTTTTAAATCATTAAGTTAGCATATCATATAGATATAGAACATGTGTTTAGTTGATTTTAAAAGTCAAGTTAGAAGGATTAACTTTTATTTGCGAACAAGTTTAGAATTAACTAAACTATGTTCTAGTGATTACAAGTTTAAACCTTCGAATAAGATAGCTTTATATGTATGAATAGAATGATGTTATGAACATCATTACTACCTCAAGTTCCTTGGATAAACCTACTGGAAATGAGAAAAATAGATCTAGCTTCAAAGGATCCTTGGATGGCTTGAAAGTTCTTGAAGCAGAATCATGACACGAAAACAATTTCAAGTAAGATTTCCACTCGAAATAAGATTGTTATAGTTATAGAAATTGAATTAAAGTTTTAATATGATTATTACCTTGTATTATAATGATAACCTACTGTAAGTAACAAAGGTTTCTTGATCTTGGATGATTATTTGGAATGGATTTAGAAAACTTGGAAGTAAACTTGCAATCTTGGAAGTATTCTTGATTTTATGAAACTAGAACTTTTGGAATTTATGAAGAACACTTGAAACTTGAAGATAGAACTTTAGAGAGATCAATTAAATGAAGAAAATTGAAGAATGAAAGTGTTTGTAGGTGTTTTTGGTCGTTGGTGTATGGATTAGATATAAAGGATATGTAATTTTGTTTTCATGTAAATAAGTCATGAATGATTACTCATATTTTTGTAATTTTATGAGATATTTCATGCTAGTTGCCAAATGATGGCTCTCACATGTGTTAGGTGACTCACATGGGCTGCTAAGAGCTGATCATTGGAGTGAATATACTAATAGTACATACATATAAAAGCTGTGTATTGTACGAGTACGAATACGGGTGCATACGAGTAGAATTGTTGATGAAACTGAACGAGGATGTAATTGTAAGCATTTTTATTCAGTAGAAGTATTTTGATAAGTGTCTTGAAGTCTTTCAAAAGTGTATGAATACATATTAAAACACTACATGTATATACATTTTAACTGAGTCGTTAAGTCATCGTTAGTCGTTACATGTAAACGTTGTTTTGAAACCTTTAGGTTAACGATCTTGTTGAATGTTGTTAACCCATTGTTTATTATAACAAATGAGATGTTAAATTGTTATATTATCATGATATTATGATATATAATATATCTTAGTATGATATATATATATATAGTTAAATGTCGTTACAACGATAATCGTTACATATATGTCTCGTTTCGAAATCATTAAGTTAGTAGTCTTATTTTTACATATGTATTTCATTGTTAATACACTTAATAATATATTTACTTATCATTTAACATAATTAACCAAGTGTATCAATATCTTAATATGATTCATATGTACCTAGTAAGACATTGTTATAACGATAATCGTTATATATATCGTTTTCGAGTTTCTTAAATTAATAGTCTCATTTTTATGTATATAACTCATTGTTAAAATACCTAATGAGATACATACTTATAATAAAATCATGTTAACTTTATATATAACCATATATATGTCATTGTATAGTTTTTACAAGTTTTAACGTTCGTGAATCACCGATCAACTTGGGTGGTCAATTGTCTATATGAAACCTATTTCAATTAATCAAGTCTTAACAAGTTTGATTGCTTAACATGTTGGAAACACTTAATCATGTCAATAACAATTTCATTTAATATATATATAAACATGGAAAAGTTCGGGTCACTACAGTACCTACCCGTTAAATAAATTTCGTCCCAAAATTTTAAGCAGTTGGAGGTGTTGACGTATTTCCTGGAAATAAATGTGGGTATTTCTTCTTCATCTAATCTTCATGCTCCCAGGTGAACTCGGGTCCTCTACGAGTATTCCATCGAACCTTAACAATCGGTATCTTTTTTTGTTTAAGTCTCTTAACCTCACGATCCATTATTTCGACGGGTTCTTCAATGAATTGAAGTTTTTCATTGATTTGGAATAGTGAGATCTTCTTTAGCAAAACATTTCTTCAAATTTGAGACGTGGAAAGTGTTATGTACAGCCGCGAGTTGTTGAGGTAGCTCCAGTTGGTAAGCTACTGGTCCGACACGATCTATAATCTTGAATGGTCCAATGTACCTTGGATTTAGTTTCCCCCGTTTACCAAATCGAACAACGCCTTTCCAAGGTGAAACCTTAAGCATGACCATTTCTCCAATTTCAAACTCTATACCTTTTCTTTTACTGTCCGCGTAGCTCTTTTGTCGACTCTGGGCAGTTTTCAATCTTTGTTGAATTTGGATGATTTTCTCGGTAGTTTCTTGTATTATATCTGGACCCGTAATCTGTCTATCCCCCACTTCACTCCAACAAATCGGAGACCTGCACTTTCTACCATAAAGTGCTTCAAACGGCGCCATCTCAATGCTTGAAAGGTAGCTGTTGTTGTAGGAAAATTCTGCTAACGGTAGATGTCGATCCCAACTGTTTCCGAAATCAATAACACAAGCTCGTAGCATGTCTTCAAGCGTTTGTATTGTCCTTTTGCTCTGCCCATCAGTTTGTGGATGATAGGCAGTACTCATGTCTAGACGAGTTCCCAATGCTTGCTGTAATGTCTGCCAGAATCTTGAAATAAATCTGCCATCCCTATCAGAGATAATAGAGATTGGTATTCCATGTCTGGAGAAGACTTCCTTCAAATACAGTCGTGCTAACTTCTCCATCTTGTCATCTTCTCTTATTGGCAGGAAGTGTGCTGACTTGGTGAGACGATCAACTATTACCCAAATAGTATCATAACCACTTGCAGTCCTTGGCAATTTAGTAATGAAATCCATGGTAATATTTTCCCATTTCCATTACGGGATTTCAGGTTGTTGTAGTAGAACTGATGGTTTCTAATGTTCAGCTTTGACCTTAGAATACGTCAAACATTCTCCTACATATTTAGCAATATCGGCTTTCATACCTGGCCACCAAAAATGTTTCTTAAGATCCTTGTACATCTTCCCCGTTCCAGGATGTATTGAGTATCTGGTTTTATGAGCTTCTCTAAGTACCATTTCTCTCATATCTCCAAATTTTGGTACCCAAATTCTTTCAGCCCTATACCGGGTTCCATCTTCCCGAATATTAAGATGCTTCTCCGATCCTTTGGGTATTTCATCCTTTAAATTTCCCTCTTTTAAAACTCCTTGTTGCGCCTCCTTTATTTGAGTAGTAAGGTTAGTGTGAATCATTATATTCATAGATTTTACTCGAATGGGTTCTCTGACCTTTCTGCTCAAGGCGTCGGCTACCACATTTGCCTTCCCCAGGTGGTAACGAATCTCAAAGTCGTAATCATTCAACAATTCAATCCACCTACGCTGCCTCATATTCAGTTGTTTCTGATTAAATATGTGTTGAAGACTTTTGTGGTCGGTATATATAATACTTTTGACCCCAAATAAGTAGTGCCTCCAAGTCTTTAATGCAAAAACAACCGCGCCTAATTCCAAATCATGCGTCGAATAATTTTGCTCGTGAATCTTCAATTGTCTAGATGCATAAGCAATCACCTTCGTCTGTTGTATTAATACACAACCGAGACCTTGCTTTGATGCGTCACAATAAATCACAAAATCATCATTCCCTTCAGGCAATGACAATATAGGTGCCGTAGTTAGCTTTTTCTTCAATAATTGAAACGCCTTCTCTTGTTCATCCTTCCATTCAAATTTCTTCCCTTTATGCGTTAATGCAGTCAAGGGTTTTGCTATTTTGGAGAAATCTTGGATGAATCTTCTGTAGTAACCAGCAAATCCTAAAAATTGGCGTATATGCTTCGGAGTTTTTGGGGTTTCCCACTTTTCAACGGTTTCGATCTTTTCCGGGTCCACCTGGATACCTTCTTTGTTCACTATGTGACCGAGGAATTGAACTTCTTCCAACCAAAATGCACACTTTGAAAACTTAGCATACAGTTTTTCTTTCCTCAATACTTCTAGCACTTTTCTCAAATGTTCTTCGTGCTCTTGATCATTCTTTGAGTAAATAAGTATGTCATCGATGAAAACAATGACAAACTTGTCAAGATATGGCCCACACACTCGGTTCATATGGTTCAAGAACACAGCGGGTGCGTTAGTCAATCCAAACGGCATAACCATAAACTCGTAATGACCATAACGCGTCCTAAAAGCAGTTTTTGGAACATCATCCTCCTTTACTCGCATTTGATGATATCCAGAACGTAAATCGATCTTCGAATAAAACGACGAGCCTTGTAGTTGATCAAATAAGTCGTCAATTCTCGGCAGTGGATAACGGTTTTTGATGGTAAGTTTGTTCAACTCTCTGTAGTCAATATACATCCTAAATGTACCATCCTTCTTCTTGACAAACAAAACAGGAGCTCCTCATGGTGATGTGCTTGGTCGAATGAAACCACGTTCTAATAGTTCTTACAGTTGGCTTTGCAGTTCTTTCATCTCGCTGGGTGCGAGTCTATAAGGAGCACGAGCTATTGGTGCAGCTCCTGGTACAAGATCTATTTGAAATTCAACAGATCGATGTGGATGTAGTCCCGGTAATTCTTTCGGAAATACATTGGAAAATTCTTTTGCGACGGGAACATCATTGATGCTCTTTTCTTCAGTTTGTACTTTCTCGACGTGTGCTAGAACAGCATAGCAACCTTTTCTTATTAGTTTTTGTGCCTTCAAATTTCTAATAAGATGTAGCTTCATGTTGCCCTTTTCTCCGTACACCATTAAGGGTTCTCCTTCTTCTCGTACAATGCGAATTGCATTTTTATAACATACGATCTCTGCTTTCACCTTCTTCAGCCAGTCCATGCCAACTATTACATCAAAACTCCCTAACTCTACTGGTATCAAATCAATCTTAAATATTTCTCTACCCAGTTTAATTTCTCGATTCCGGCATATATTATCTGCTGAAATTAATTTACCGTTTGCTAATTCGAGTAAAAATTTACTATCCAACGGTGTCAATGGACAACTTAATTTAGCACAAAAATCTCTACTCATATAGCTTCTATCCGCACCTGAATCAAATAAAACGTAAGCAGATTTATTGTCAATAAGAAACGTACTCGTAACAAGCTCCGGGTCTTCCTGTGCCTCTGCCGCATTAATATTGAAAACTCTTCCGCGGCCTTGTCCATTCGTGTTCTCCTAGTTCGAGCAATTTCTAATAATGTGGCCCGGTTTTTCACATTTATAACAAACTACATTGGCATAACTTGCTCCGACACTACTTGCTCCGCCATTACTCGTTCCGACACCATTTGTTCCTTTCGTTTTATTAACCCCTGGTCCGTAGACCTCACACTTCACCGCGCTATGACCATTTCTTTTACACTTGTTGCAAAATTTGGTGCAGAACCCCGAGTGATAATTTTCACACCTTTGGCATAGCTGCTTCTGATTATTGTTGTTGTTGCGGTTGTTATTGTTGTTGGGATGATTGTTGTAGTTGCTGTTGCTGTTGCTGTTGTTGTTGTTGTTGTTGTTGTTGTTGTTGTTGGGCCATTTGTTGTAGTTGCGATTGATGTTGCGATTGTTGGGATAATTGTTGCAATTATTATTGTAATTGCTGTTGTTGTTGTATTGGTGATTCTTATCACCGTTTTCCTCCCACTTTCTTTTGACTTACTTCACATTGGCCTCTTCAGCCGTCTGTTCTTTAATTCTTTCCTCAATCTGGTTCACTAGTTTGTGAGCCATTCTACATGCCTGTTGTATGGAGGCGGGCTGGTGTGAACTTATATCTTCTTGGATTCTTTCCGGTAATCCTTTCACAAATGCGTCGATCTTCTCTTCCTCGTCTTCGAACATTCCCGGACACAATAGGCACAATTCTGTGAATCGTCTTTCGTACGTGGTAATATCAAATCCTTGGGTTCGTAACCCTCTAAGTTTTGTCTTGAGCTTATTGACCTCGGTTCTGGGACGGTACTTCTCGTTCATCAAGTGCTTGAATGCTGACCACGGTAGTGCGTATGCATCATCTTGTCCCACTTGCTCTAGATAGGTATTCCACCATGTTAACGCAGAACCTGTGAAGGTATGCGTAGCGTACTTCACTTTGTCCTCTTCAGTACACTTACTTATGGCAAACACCGATTCGACCTTCTCGGTCCATCGTTTCAATCCGATCGGTCCTTCGGTTCCATCAAATTCCAAAGGTTTGCAGGCAGTGAATTCTTTGTAGGTGCATCCTACACGATTTCCTGTACTACTAGATCCAAGGCTATTGTTGGTATGTAGCGCAGCCTGTACTGCGGCTATGTTTGAAGCTAGAAAAGTACGGAATTCCTCTTCATTCATATTCATGGTGTGTCGAGTAGTCGGTGCCATTTCCTTCAAAATAGTCAAATGGAACAAGTTAATCATACAGAATATTAAGAGTAGTTAATAGTATTTCGTAGCATAATATGAACTCATTTATAAAAGCTTTTTCTTCATATTAGCGTTGTATAAGTTTAAATTCGGGTAGTACCTACCCGTTAAGTTCATACTTAGTAGCTAATATACAATTCAACTACTACAATTCTATATGAAAAACTGATTATAATAATATTTCGCGTTCAAACTTTTATACAATATTTTACAAACTTACAATACCGCTTATTTTACATAAAGCATGAAATATAGCACACAATAACTTTGATACAAGATAGTTGTGAAGATAATTCTAGCTAGTACACAAGTCGTTCAGCAAAGGCAATAAAGACACGTAATTCATACGTCTAGAAACAAGTCATGCATTCTGGTTTTACTATGACTACTTCCCATCCTTGGTCTTGTGGAACATAACAGTTATGGCCGTTGATAAGACAGCGTGTTGTAACGTCGTCAAAGGGACGAGGGTTACGTAATGACCAACAGTCTCGTAATAACCTAAAAACCTCATTTCTTACCCCAATTACTGACTCCGTCACTTGTGGGAACGTTTTGTTTAATAGTTGTAGCCCGATGTTCTTTTTCTCACTTTGGTGAGAAGCGAACATTACTAACCCGTAAGCATAGCATGCTTCTTTATGTTGCATGTTAGCCGCTTTTTCTAAATCATGAAGTCTTATATTCGGATACATTGAGTCAAAATAATTTCTTAACACGTTGCGTAAAATAGCATTTGGGTTCCCCGCAATATATGCATCAAAGTAAACACCTCGTAACTTATGGGTTTCCCAATGTGATATCCCCCATCTTTCAAATGAAAGTCTCTTATAAAACAAGACATTCTTGGAACGTTCTTCGAATGTCTTACAAACTGATTTCACCGTAAATAGTTGTGCCGAAGAATTATGACCGACTCTAGACAAGATTTCATCAATCATGTCTCCGGGTAGGTCTCTTAAAATATTAGGTTGTCTATCCATTTTGTGTTTTTATACTGTAAAATAGACAAGAGTTAAATTCATAAAAAAAAATACTTATTAATACAAGCAATTTTTACATATATCATAAAGCATAAGCACACTATATTACATATATTACACCATACGAATACAACTATCTTATTCCGAATTTCTCGTTTCGTCTTCTTCGGTTTTGGTTTGTTTTGCCAAGTTTCTAGGGATATATGATGTTCCCCTAATACGAGCTGTCGTTTTCCACAACGGTTTAGAAAAACCTGGTGGTTTAGAGGTTCCCGGGTCATTGTTACAACTTAAGGGCTTCGGGGGTTGACGATACATATAAAGTTCATCGGGGTTGGAATTAGATTTCTCTATTTTTATGCCCTTTCCCTTATTATTTTCTTTTGCCTTTTTAAATTCAGTTGTGGTAATTTCTATAACATCATCGGAATTCTCGTCGGAATCCGATTCATCGAAGAATTGGTAATCCTCCCAATATTTTGCTTCCTTGGCGGAAACACCATTGACCATAATTAACCTTGGTCGGTTGGTTGAGGATTTTATTTTACTTGACCATTTTATTATTTCCCCCACCGATTCTATTTCCTCCTCCGGTTCCTCCTCTTCTGGTTCTGATTCTTCTTCCGGTTCTGATTTTTCTTCCGGTTCTTCTTCGGGAACTTGTGAATCAGTCCAATATATATTCGACTCTTCGTTATTATTAGGTGAGTCAATGGGATTTGTGCTAGAGGTAGACATCTATCACACAATATCAAACATGTTAAGAGATTAATATATCACATAATATTTACATGTTAATAATATATAGTTTCCAACAAAAATGTTAAGCAATCATTTTTAAAGAAAACACGGTCAAAGTCCAGACTCACTAATGCATCCTAACAAACTCGATAAGACACACTAATGCAAATTTTCTGGTTCTCTAAGACCAACGCTCGGATACCAACTGAAATGTCCCGTTCTTATTGATTAAAAACGTTCCATATTAATTGATTTCGTTGCGAGGTTTTAACCTCTATATGAGACGTTTTTCAAAGACTGCATTCATTTTTAAAACAAACCATAACCTTTATTTCATAAATAAAGGTTCAAAAAGCTTTACGTAGATTATCAAATAATGATAATCTAAAATATCCTTTTTACACACGACCATTACATAATGGTTTACAATACAAATATGTTACATCGAAATCAGTTTCTTGAATGCAGTTTTTACACAATATCATACAAACATGGACTCCAAATCTTGTCCTTATTTTAGTATGTAACAGCGGAAGCTCTTAGTATTCACCTGAGAATAAACATGCTTTAAACGTCAACAAAAATGTTGGTGAGTTATAGGTTTAACCTATATATATCAAATCGTAACAATAGACCACAAGATTTCATATTTCAATACACATCCCATACATAGAGATAAAAATCACTCATATGGTGAACACCTGGTAACCGACATTAACAAGATGCATATATAAGAATATCCCCATCATTCCGGGACACCCTTCGGATATGATATAAATTTCGAAGTACTAAAGCATCCGGTACTTCGGATGGGGTTTGTTAGGCCCAATAGATCTATCTTTAGGATTCGCGTCAATTAGGGTGTCTGTTCCCTAATTCTTAGATTACCAGACTTAATAATAAGGGGCATATTCAATTTCGATAATTCAACCATAGAATGTAGTTTCACGTACTTGTGTCTATTTTGTAAATCATTTATAAAACCTGCATGTATTATCATCCCAAAAATATTATATTTTAAAAGTGAGACTATAACTCATTTTCACAGATTTTTACTTCGTCGGGAAGTAAGACTTGGCCACTGGTTGATTCACGAACCTATAACAATATATACATATATATCAAAGTATGTTCAAAATATATTTACAACACTTTTAATATATTTTGATGTTTTAAGTTTATTAAGTCAGCTGTCCTCGTTAGTAACCTACAACTAGTTGTCCACAGTTAGATGTACAGAAATAAATCAAAAAATATTATCTTGAATCAATCCACGACCCAGTGTATACGTATCTCAGTATTGATCACAACTCAAACTATATATATTTTGCAATCAACCTCAACCCTGTATAGCTAACTCCAACATTCACATATAAAGTGTCTATGGTTGTTCCGAAATATATATAGATGTGTCGACATGATAGGTTGAAACATTGTATACGTGTCTATGGTATCTCAAGATTACATAATATACAATACAAGTTGATTAAGTTATGGTTGGAATAGATTTGTTACCAATTTTCACGTAGCTAAAAAGAGAAAAATTATCCAATCTTGTTTTACCCATAACTTCTTCATTTTAAATCCGTTCTGAGTGAATCAAATTGCTATGGTTTCATATTGAAATCTATTTTATGAATCTAAATATAAAAAGTATAGGTTTATAGTCAGAAAATAAGTTACAAGTCGTTTTTGTAAAGGTAGTCATTTCAGTCGAAAGAACGACGTCTAGATGACCATTTTAGAAAAAAACTTCCACTTTGAGTTTAACCATAATTATTGGATATAGTTTCATGTTCATAATAAAAATCATTTTCCCAGAATAACAACTTTTAAATCATATTTTATCATAGTTTTTAATTAACTAACCCAAAACAGCCCGCGATGTTACTACGACGGCGTAAATTCGGTTTTACGGTGTTTTTCGTGTTTCCAGGTTTTAAATAATTAAGTTAGCATATCATATAGATATAGAACATGTGTTTAGTTGATTTTAAAAGTCAAGTTAGAAGGATTAACTTTTATTTGCGAACAAGTTTAGAATTAACTAAACTATGTTCTAGTGATTATAAGTTTAAAACTTCGAATAAGATTGCTTTATATGTATGAATCAAATGATGTTATGAACATTATTACTACCTCAAGTTCCTTGGATAAACCTAATGGAAATGAGAAAAATAGATCTAGCTTCAAAGGATCCTTGGATGGCTTGAAAGTTCTTGAAGCAGAATCATGACACGAAAACAATTTCAAGTAAGATTTCCACTCGAAATAAGATTGTTATAGTTATAGAAATTGAATTAAAGTTTGAATATGATTATTACCTTGTATTATAAAGATAACCTACTGTAAGTAACAAAGGTTTCTTGATCTTGGATGATTATTTGGAATGGATTTAGAAAACTTGGAAGTAAACTTGCAATCTTGGAAGTATTCTTGATTTTATGAAACTAGAACTTTTGGAATCTATGAAGAACACTTGGAACTTGAAGATAGAACTTGAGAGAGATCAATTAGATGAATAAAATTGAATAATGAAAGTGTTTATAGGTGTTTTTGGTCGTTGGTGTATGGATTAGATATAAAGGATATGTAATTTTGTTTTCATGTAAATAAGTCATGAATGATTACTCATATTTTTGTAATTTTATGAGATATTTCATGCTAGTTGCCAAATGATGGCTCCCACATGTGTTAGGTGACTCACATGGGCTGCTAAGAGCTGATCATTGGAGTGTATATACCAATAGTACATACATCTAAAAGCTGTGTATTGTACGAGTACGAATACGGGTGCATACGAGTAGAATTGTTGATGAAACTGAACGAGGATGTAATTGTAAGCATTTTTGTTAAGTAGAAGTATTTTGATAAGTGTATTGAAGTCTTTCAAAAGTGCATAAATACATATTAAAACACTACATGTATATACATTTTAACTGAGTCGTTAAGTCATCGTTAGTCGTTACATGTAAACGTTGTTTTGAAACCTTTAGGTTAACGATCTTGTTGAATGTTGTTAACCCATTGTTTATTATAACAAATGAGATGTTAAATTGTTATATTATCATGATATTATGATATATAATATATCTTAGTATGATATATATACAGTTAAATGTCGTTACAACGATAATCGTTACATATATGTCTCGTTTCGAAATCATTAAGTTAGTAGTCTTATTTTTACATATGTATTTCATTGTTAATACACTTAATAATATATTTAATTATCATTTAACATAATTAACCAAGTGTATCAATATCTTAATATAATTCATATGTACCTAGTAAGACGTTGTTATAACGATAATCGTTATATATATCGTTTTCGAGTTTCTTAAATTAATAGTCTCATTTTTATGTATATAACTCATTGTTAAAATACCTAATGAGATACATACTTATAATAAAATCATGTTAACTATATATATAACCATATATATGTTATCGTATAGTTTTTACAAGTTTTAACGTTCGTGAATCACCGATCAACTTGGGTTGTCAATTGTCTATATGAAACCTATTTCAATTAATCAAGTCTTAACAAGTTTGATTGCTTAACATGTTGGAAACACTTAATCATGTAAATAATAATTTCATTTAATATATATATAAACATGAAAAAGTTCGGGTCACTACAATATATATATATATATATATATATATATATATATATATATATATATATATATATATATATATATATATATATATATATATATATATATATATATATATATATATATATATATATATATATATATATATATATATATATATATATATATATATATATATATATATATATGATAATGTGCGCATAAGCAAGACTATGTGTGGGTTTTGGTAGCGTTAAGTCTTACGAAGCTATAGTTGAAGGTTAGGTGAGAATAGGAAGCGGGTTTGGGACGTACAAAATTATTTATTATCGAAATTCGTTTAAGATGGTCAAAATGGCCAGACAGTGCCTTAGGCCGCGCCGCGACCTTATGGTCCGCGACGCGGCATATTAAGCAAACCAGGATCAGAACATGAGTTAAAGAGGGTAGAATTTCCCGTTGTATGTCGCGCCGCGACGATTAATGTCGCGCCGCGACAGTTCTGCTGAACTGGTGCCGGTTTTAGCTCAAATTAAATGACTTCAAGGGGCAATTTGGTAATTTTGCGTATAAATCTGATGGGAGCATTAAATCCCAACCACTCATCCATTTCATTTATTTTCTTTTATCTTTTCTTTCAATTTCTCTCCCAAAAACTCAACACCAATTTAGATTTAAAGTGAGTTTTGAGAGTGAAGGATTGAGGGTTAATCTTTGGAGCAAGAGTTAAGGTTGTTACTTGTGTCTCTAGCTACGCGTTGATAGTCTCGGTAAGTTCTAACTCCAAGTTTTGAGTTCTAATTGATTATTGACTAGGGTTTTGGTTACTAGAGACTTGTATGACCCATTTGGGGGTAAAATGGGTGAATTTGGGTTATGTTGTTGTTGTGGAACCCTAATAACCATGATCTAGGGTTTGGTCTAATGAAATGAAGTTTGTAGGTGTTAATGGTGTTGTCAAGCATTAAACACATATCCAAATGTTAATGAGGTAGTAAAAGTTCATGTTTGACAAATTGGATGGCAAGTGTGAAAATGGGTCAAAAGTGTACTAGTTGACCTAATTTGGGTAAAATGGGTATGAATGCCATAAGTTGGTGTTAGTTGAAGTTAGTAGACTTTAATTCACTAGCTTTAAGTGACTAAAGTCGAGTCTTGGCCATTTAAGGGCGGTTGTGGCGTGTTTGAGTCATTTAATGCGAATTGGGTCATTAAATGCTCAAGTAGGTGTAATGTGGTTAATTCCACTAGTTGTGTAATTGAATGTGTACTTAATGTATCAGGTACTTTGCGTTGAAGCTCGGAAGTGCATAATCACCACCGAAGTGCTAAGGTGAGTGGGATAATTATGTGCATGCTTATATGATGTATTTATTTGTGTTGTATGAGTTATGAAGTGTCGAGGTGTTAAGGCACCACTTCTCATGTGATGGGTGAAGCATCGAGGTGTTAAGATGCCACTCGGGGTGAAGCATCGAGGTGTTAAGATGCCACCTAGGGGTGAAGTGTCGAGGTGTTATAACACCACTCCGTAGAATAGATGCGTGAAGCATCGAAGTGTTAAGATGCCACTCGGGGTGAAGTGTTGAAGTGTTAAAATGCCACCCGTGGGTTAGTGTACGAGGTGTTAAGTGCACTAATGGTTGTTACGAACTCTGACGGTCTTTAAACACCGTTCCCTTATTCGATTGGTTAACCATGGTTGTGTGCGGATTTTAGCATATTATATTGTTTAAATAATATGCTATTGTTATGCTAGCTTACGTTGTTGGAAGTTTAGTATTATACTTGCGATGGTATGATTAATTATATTGCTATAATGTATGCGGGAATGTGTAAGTGATTGCAAGTAAGTAGGTTGTATATGTAAATATATAATTATTGCACTCATTAAGCGTTAGCTTACCCCTCTCGTTGTTCATATTTTTAGATGCAGGTGCGGATAAAGGCAAGGGGGTTGTTGGGCACTAGGTGTCCCTTGTAGATGTTATGTCGAAGCTTTTGGAAGTTGGCCTACGTTTTGGGTAGTTTAGTCCCAAACCATGCTCAAGGGGTCGTTTGGATTATAAACTATCATTTGTAGTTGGTCAAACTTGTATCACATTCGTTAATGGCCTTTGTTCCTTCTTGTAAACATTAAACTCGTGGTATGTTTTAACGAAACATGTGGAATGGTTTACATATTTAATTGGCGCGTAAATGTGTATTATTTCAAAAAAAAAATTATCGTACGGAGTACGGGTTGGGTTGTTTCAAGTGGTATCAGAGCATGGTCTAAGGGATTTAGGCGACTTGAGATAGGTGCCTAGACTTAGACTTTATTGTGCATGCACTTTTATGCGGGACTTATAGGACTTTGGGTCTAATCGGGATTTGTTAGTGCTTTGGTTATGTGAACTAACCTCGTGCTAATTGATTTGTGTTGTGTTTAGCAATCATCAAGCGAGATGGACGTTGTACTAGCAAGTTAATGCGATGTGCTCGCGTAACAATGATTAGCTACCATTGTTACGGGTGCAAATCGTGTCAAACAAGTGACGTACGATGATTGTCGAGCAAGATGGGGTAGTGTGGTGTACATGTATATACATTCGTGTTAAGTCCTTTTGCTTCGTCATTTAACCCTTTTCGTTTTATAGAATGAAGATGAGAAATGGACCCGATGTTGATAACGGGGGTTCGAGCGAGGACGTTGATTTCACGGCCAAAGTTGAGGCCATCTTTAAACGTCAAAAGGCGGAATATCTTGAGGAGATTAAGAAGATGTTTCTAGACTCGATTGACGAGCAATTAGTCAATGTAGTCAAAGAGCAAGTCAAGGCCGTTCTTCATGATGATAATATGGGAAGACGCGACTTTCTCTTTAAGAATTTCAAAGATGCTCAACCACCTATTTTTGAGGGCGAAAGAGACCCGTTAAAGAATGCCCGGTGGATCTCCGATATGGAGGGGGCCTTTCGAACTTGTGAATGCCCGATTGGTAAAAAGACAAGGTATGGTTGTAGCATGCTAAGAGGTGATGCAAAGCTATGGTGGGATGCAAAAATCCAAGTTTATGGCGAGGAACAATGCATGGATTTTACTTGGGATGAGTTCAAAACGGAGTTCTTCCAAGAGTACCGGACTTCGGCCGATCTTACTAGGCTTAAGGACGGGTTGCGTTCCTTGAGGCAAGGGTCGATGGATTTGAATACTCTTAAATCCGTTTACTTGTCAAAAACTCAATTTTGCCCGGAGTATGTCGGGAATGAAAAGATGTTGAAGGAAGACTTTTACCGAATATTGAATGACAATTATCAAGAAAAGATTAGTGTGAACGTGGTGAAGAGTTTTGATGAGTTATTTGATATGGCCAAAGGGTTTGAGTCGCTCATCTTGAGAAAGAGTGGCTTCACCTTCGGCAAAAAGAAGTTTGAAGCTATTAGTCATTCAAACTTTTCCAACAAGAAGCATAAGAAGGGCTTCGAGAGTGTTGGTATTGTTAAGAAGGGTGTTTTCGGTGATTTTACTTATGCTTGCTACAATTGTGGGCAAAGGGGGCATATGGCTCGTGAGTGCCCAAAACAATCATTCGCAACCAAGCTCACTTGTTTTAATTGCGGTAAGGAAGGGCATAAGAAGCCGGAGTGTCCCGACTTGCGGGGTGATCATGTTAGGAGGTTAGAGAAGGCGGCGGGCACGGCTAAGGGTCGAAATTATTTGATGACCAATGATGAGGCCAAGCATTCCAATGAAGTTGTCTCAGGTACTTTCATGGTTAACTCTAATCCGGCAAAGATATTATTTGATAGCGGTGCTAATTTGTCTTTTGTGCCGCCCCGATTTGTGTCTAAGATTAACAAACCGCTAGCTAAGTTAAGTCATCCGGTAGAAGTTGAAATAGCGGATGGTAAGACGGTGCTAGGGGTTGATGTGTGTAAAGATTGTAATGTTGTGTTTGGTACCGAAACGTTTAAAATCGATCTCATTCCGATGACTTTGGGTGAGTTTGATATTGTTGTTAGTATGGATTGGTTCAATCGTTATAGAGCTGATATTGCATGCCATGATAAGTTCATTCGTGTCAAGACCCCAAGTGGGGTAGAGTTGATTATTCATGGCGACAAACGAAGAAGACTCGTACCATTATGCACTTATGCACGGGCGCGACGTTTTCTCAAGAGTGGTGGTATATGTTATCTTGCTCATATAGTTGATACTCGTGACGAGCCACCACCTATTCGTGAAATACCGGTGGTTAATGAATTTGAAGACGTTTTTCTGGATGAGTTACCGGGTGTTCCGGCGGAAAGACAAGTTGAATTTCGCATTGAGTTGGTTCCGGGAGCTACTCCCATTGCTAAAACTCCTTATCGTTTAGCGCCGACGGAAATGCAAGAGTTGTTAAATCAAACCCAAGAGTTGCTTGAGAAGGGTTTCATTCGACCGAGCTCCTCGCCATGGGGTGCTCCGGTTTTGTTTGTGAAAAAGAAAGATGGAAGTATGCGGATGTGCATCGATTATCGGGAGTTGAACAAAGTGACGATCAAGAATCGCTATCCGTTACCTAGGATTGACAATTTGTTTGACCAACTCCAAGGTGCAACATATTTTTCTAAGATTGACTTACGGTCCGGCTATCATCAAGTGCGGGTCCGTGAGGAAGACATAGAGAAAACGGCTTTTCGAACGCGTTACGGGCACTATGAGTTTGTAGTTATGCCTTTTGGTCTTACGAATGCACCGGCGGCATTCATGGATCTTATAAACCGGGTGTGCCAACCTATGTTGGACAAGTCGGTAATTGTGTTCATCGATGACATACTTGTTTATTCTAAGAGTATGAAGGAACATGAGCACCATTTGCGTGAAGTGTTGAAGACATTGCGGAAGGAGAAGTTGTATGCAAAATTCTCCAAATGTGAATTTTAGCTAAGGGAAGTCCAATTCCTTGGCCATATTGTGATTCAAGAAGGTATTCAAGTAGATCCGGGGAAGATAGAAACGGTGAAGAGTTGGGGACAACCGACTACGCCTACGAAAATCCGAAGTTTTCTCGGATTGGCCGGTTATTATCGTCGGTTCATCCAAGACTTTTCTAAGATTGCTTCTCCTTTGACTAAATTGACGAGGAAGAACGTAAGATTTAATTGGGAGAACGAGCAAGAAATCGCTTTTCAATTGTTAAAAGAGAAATTGTGTCAAGCTCCGGTGTTAGTGTTGCCGGAAGAAGTAGAAAACATGACGGTTTATTGTGATGCTTCTTTAAAAGGGCTCGGGTGTGTTTTGATGCAAAGAGGTAAGGTCATCGCTTACGCCTCTCGACAATTAAAGGAACACGAAAATGGATACCCGACTCACGATCTTGAATTGGCGGTGGTGGTTCATGCGTTGAAAATTTGGCGCCACTACTTGTATGGTGTCAAGTGTACGATTTATTCGGACCATAAGAGTTTGAAACATCTCTTTACTCAACGAGATTTGAATTATCGTCAACGTAGGTGGATGGATGTGGTAAAGGATTATGATTGTGAGATACTTTACCATCCGGGAAAGGCGAACGTGGTCGCGGACGCCTTGAGTCGAAAGAGTCAACATCCGGCGATACGAGTAGGATCGTTACGCATGATTATTACTAATGATTTTCTTGTAAAGCTTGGTGAAGTTCAAATTGAAGCGTATGTTCACAACAAGCACGAAGAGCGAATTGTGGGGCAAACGGAGTTCATTACTATGGGCTCGCGTGGTTTGTTGTCATTTCAAGGAAGAGTGTGGGTACCTAAGATGGGTGGTAACCGACAAGTGCTACTAGATGAAGCACATGAGTCAAAGTACTCCATTCATTCGGGTGCAACAAAGATGTAATATGATTTGAAGAAAGATTATTGGTGGCCCGGTATGAAACGTGATGTGGTTAAGTATGTTGAACAATGCATCACGTGTTTGCAAGTTAAAGCCGAACACCAAAAGCCGTACGGTAAGTTACAACCATTGGAAGTCCCGAAATGGAAATGGGAGCACATTACCATGGACTTCATTACTAAGTTACCAAAGACGACGAGAACCCAATATGATACGATTTGGGTGATAGTTGATCGATTGACGAAAAGTGCTTTGTTTCTTCCCATTCGGGAAACGATATCATCGGAGACTTTATCCAAGTTGTTTATCAAGGAGGTGATATCGAGACATGGGGTTCCTATATCTATTGTTTCAGATCGAGATACTCGTTTCACGTCCCGGTTTTGGAACAAGTTTCATGAAGATATGGGTATTCAATTGAAAATGAGCAACGGCGTATCATCCTCAAACGGACGGTCAAACCGAGCGTACGAACCAAACGTTAGAGGATATGTTAAGGGCGTGTATTATTGATTTTGGTGGAAGTTGGGATGAGCACTTACCATTAGTGGAATTCTCGTACAATAATAGTTACCACACTAGTATTGGAATGCCACCATATGAGATGCTCTATGGACGTAGGTGTTGAACTCCCATTTGTTGGGGAGAAGTGGGTCAACGAGAAATCGGAAGTTCCGATTTGGTTTTGGAAACAAATAGTAAAATTGAGATGATTCGGGCTTGACTTAAAGCGGCGCAAGATCGATAAAAGTCTTATGCCGATAAAGGTAGGAGAACGATTGAGTTTCAAGAAGGTGACATGGTGATGCTTAAGGTTTCTCCATGGAAGGATGTTATCCGGTTTCGGAAACGAGGAAAGTTAGCTCCTCTTTTTATTGGTCCTTTCAAGGTTTTGGCACGTGTTGGTGAGGTTGCTTATCGACTAGATTTACCCGAAGAACTTGCGGGAATCCATAACACGTTTCATGTTTCCCATATTCGTAAGTGTCTTGCGGATGACTCGACTTGGGTGCCTTTAGATGAGATTACGTTGAATAACAAGCTAGAGTATGCGGAAGAACCGGTTGCAATCCTTGATGAGAAGGTTAAGATGTTGCGAAACAAGGAAATTAGAACTTTCAAGGTGCAATGGCGACATCGAAGGGGTTCCGAGTTTACATGGGAATCCGAAGACTTTGTCTTGGTCTATCTTCCGGCTTGTCATGCGGCTTGGATCGCGAGGACGCGCTCCGATTCAAGTGGGGGATAGTTGTAACATCCCGTTTTTCTCGTACATATCGAAAGGTACATACTTAATCATTTGTACATTTATAACTCGCTAGCTTACGCGTTGATGTATGAATATATGTATACTTGATAATGTGCGCATAAGCAAGACTATGTGTGGGTTTTGGTAGCGTTAAGTCTTGCGAAGCTATAGTTGAAGGTTAGGTGAGAATAGGAAGCGGGTTTGGGACGTACAAAATTATTTATTGTCGAAATTCGTTTAAGATGGTCGAAATGGCCAGACAGTGCCTTAGGCCATGCCGCGACCTTATGGTCCGCGCCGCGGCATATTAAGCAAACCAGG
Source organism: Rutidosis leptorrhynchoides (assembly GCF_046630445.1). Taxonomy (NCBI): domain Eukaryota; kingdom Viridiplantae; phylum Streptophyta; class Magnoliopsida; order Asterales; family Asteraceae; genus Rutidosis; species Rutidosis leptorrhynchoides. The sequence continues at coordinate 337,986,535 of NC_092336.1, forward strand.
ATCAGAACATGAGTTAAAGAGGGTAGAATTTCCCGTTGTATGTCGTTCCGCGACAGTTCTGCTGAACTGGTGCCGGTTTTAGCTCAAATTAAATGACTTCAAGGGGCAATTTGGTAATTTCGCGTATAAATCTGATGGGAGCATTAAATCCCAACCACTCATCCATTTCATTTATTTTCTTTTATCTTTTCTTTCATTTTCTCTCCCAAAAACTCAACACCCATTTAGATTTAAAGTGAGTTTTGAGAGTGAAGGATTGAGGGTTAATCTTTGGAGCAAGAGTTAAGGTTGTTACTTGTGTCTCTAGCTACGTGTGGATAGTCTCGGTAAGTTCTAACTCCAAGTTTTGAGTTCTAATTGATTATTGACTAGGGTTTTGGTTACTAGAGACTTGTATGACCCATTTGGGGGTAAAATGGGTGAATTTGGGTTATGTTGTTGTTGTGGAACCCTAATAACCATGATCTACGGTTTGGTCTAATGAAATGAAGTTTGTAGGTGTTAATGGTGTTGTCAAGCATTAAACACTTATCCAAATGTTAATGAGGTAGTAAAAGTTCATGTTTGACAAATTGGATGGCAAGTGTGAAAATGGGTCAAAAGTGTACTAGTTGACCTAATTTGGGTAAAATGGGTATGAATGCCATAAGTTGGTGTTAGTTGAAGTTAGTAGACTTAATTCACTAGCTTTAAGCGACTAAAGTTGAATCTTGGCCATTTAAGGGCGGTTGTGGTGTGTTTGAGTCATTTAATGAGAATTGGGTCATTAAATGCTCAAGTAGGTGTAATGTGGTTAATTCCACTAGTTGTGTAATTGAATGTGTACTTAATGTATTAGGTACTTTGCGTTGAAGCTCGGAAGTGCATAATCACCACCGAAGTGCTAAGGTGAGTGGGATAATTATGTGCATGCATATATGATGTATTTATTTGTGTAGTATGAGTTGTGAAGTGTCGAGGTGTTAAGGCACCACTTCTCATGTGATGGGTGAAGCATCGAGGTGTTAAGATGCCACTCGGGGTGAAGCATCGAGGTGTTAAGATGCCACCTAGGGGTGAAGTGTCGAGGTGTTAAGACACCACTCCGTAGAATAGATGGGTGAAGCATCGAAGTGTTAAGATGCTACTCGGGGTGAAGTATCGAAGTGTTAAGATGCCACCCGTGGGGTTAGTGTACGAGGTGTTAAGTGCACTAATGGTTGTTACGAACTCCGATGGTCTTTAAACACCGTTCCCTTGTTCGATTGGTTAACCATGGTTGTGTGCGGATTTTAGCATATTATATTGTTTAAATAATATGCTATTGTTATGCTAGCTTACGTTGTTGGAAGTTTAGTATCATACTTGCGATGGTATGATTAATTATATTGCTAGCATGTATGCGGGAATGTGTAAGTGATTGCAAGTATGTAGGTTGTATATGTAAACATATAATTATTGCACTCACTAAGTGTTAGCTTACCCCTCTCGTTGTTCATATTTTTAGATGCAGGTGTGGATAAAGGCAAGGGGGTTGTTGGGCACTAGGTGTCCCTTGTAGATGTTATGTCGAAGCTTTTGGAAGTTGGCCTACGTTTTGGGTAGTTTAGTCCCAAACCATGCTCAAGGGGTCGTTTGGATTATAAACTATCATTTGTAGTTGGTCAAACTTGTATCACATTCATTAATGGCCTTTGTGCCTTCTTGTAAACATTAAACTCGTGGTATGTTTTAACGAAACATGTGGAATGGTTTACATATTTAATTGGCGCGTAAATGTGTATTATTTCAAAAAAAAAAAAAAAATATCGTACGGTGTACGGGTTGGGTTGTTTCATCTGCGTTCAAAACCTTTCATGATCCTTGAAAACACATCAATCGAGAGGATGAATCAACTACACTTCATCTACGGAAGAAAAGTTTGATGCATATAGTTATGCATCTGAAAAACTCTCAAAAATTGAGTAAACGTTTAACACGAAATTCCTTAGTGTTATTATTACCCAAAATAACTTTGCAGATCTTTTCCAAAGTAGTTAATTTTGTCACAGCTTCAGCAAGTCAACTTCGATTTTTCATTCGAAACAACCTTATTATAACCTTGATATATATGTGTGCTTTTTTATTGTTACCGGGGAACTTTTTATATTCCATCATATTACCAGCAGACGTACCAGCAACCTCGTTGCTCCTTGGTTTAAATCCCTCCGACAAATCACTATATTTATCTATTGAAGTCTCATCATGTACTCATTTGCATCTTGTAACAAGAATTGCCATACCAATTACCGGAAATCAGCAAATCTGTATTGTGAGTCTGGCAACGTTTCCACATCAATAGTTATATGTATCCATACAACATTTATCTCTTAGAACTATGATCTTCCATTCTGAAATTCTGAAAAGCACCCAGTCTGCGAATTAATGCTCTGAATTTTGAAAAGTTGAATGAAGCAACAAAAACTGTAAACGACCTCAACAGCCAAAAGTTGATGATAAAGAATTGTATGTTGGCAAAGCTCAGAAAAAGTTTGAAACTGAAAACTAATTGAGCAAACTACGAAGGAGTCTCTGAACAAATCACAAGGACTAAACTTGTACATTAAGAATCCTAATGATTCTGTTTCTGATGAAATCTTTAGCGAATATCTTACTTCTGACTCCAAACTCTTGCGGACAAATTTTCTTCACCATCCTTCGATAGTAGAAATTCCAAGATATCATCGTATCTTTCATTATAAAAATCCTCCATACTTCTGAAGATATTTTCATAACTATTTGTATCTGAAATCATTAATCTCTTCGTGCTATCAGTGTTACATCATATAGAAATTGTTAGTTTCTATATTCTGTAAACTTTTGAGCTTAAAATATGAATGTTATTGAAGTAATGTTGGGAACTGAAGCATGGTATAATATAATGACACTTGATCAACGTGATTATATTACAGTAAGTCATGCTGAGTTTCTAATGGAACGTGATGATTCATAGATTATAACGTCATCATGTGTCATGTTACATAACTCTTTCATTCTGATTAACTTCTGAACATGTCAAGAAAATATATTCTTGATAGTTCTATTATCAGTGATTCTGGGAATTTGACAAATCAAATCGTGCTATTACGTTCTTTCTCGTTTAGAACATTAAGTTCATTCGAAACTCCATACTTACGAATTCTGGACCATCACTCGCTTTACTAGAGGTCGAGAGGAGAATAAAAAGGCAAAGAGCTCCAAAATATAAGAGAAAATATAAAGCCCAATAGCAACACGGAGGTTACAAACCGTAGATATTAATATGAATAGAAATATAAAGACACGGTATAATTAAGAATAGTATCACCCAAGGTTATAGTAGAAGTAAACAGATTTTTCTGGTGGAAGATTGAAAAGAAGGGTGACAGAAATGATAATTAGAAAAATATCAAGGATTAGAACGGAATTAAGCATTTTCACAATCTTTTGGATGTATGAATTAAGAAAGAAAGTATAGAAATGGTGAGAATAATAGAATGGGAGAGCTTAATTTATATTGGAAATATCAGACAGAATAATCGAGGCAGATTACCGTATTTAATTATAGAGATCTCAATTTCCTTACTCGTCGAAGAATCAAATCTTTTAGATTTCGTAGATTTTCGTTAAATCCCTTGAATCCCGGAATTCAACCAAGACAACGTCAAAAGTTAAGACGCACCTTATTTTATAAATTCAACCTGACTACGTCAAAAGCTAAGACACATCTTTACTTCTTTATTTCACACTTTTGTGACAGCTTCACTCGTACGCTTCGCATAATTCGATTTGTTTTATCTGTATTACTCAGTAATGATAAAAACTCTATTTATCAACTTATATTCGTCATGAAAACATTTTTATTGTTAGCTATGACGCCCTCGATCAAATTTCGGGACGAAATTTCTTTAACGGGTAGGTACTGTGACGATCCGAAAATTTCCGACCAAATTTAAACTTAATCTTACTATAATTCTGACACGATAAGCAAAGTCTGTTAAACCGAGTCTCAAATTTTTTTTTAAACTACCATATGGAATTATTTAACCTATGACCATTCCCGACGATTCACGAACAATTGTGTGTACATAAATATGTAAAAGTATATATATAATGAATAAATATTAAATATTCAGAAAAAAAGTTATTATCTATATATAAAAATGACATGTGTAAAAGTAATATATCAAGTATAAATACAATTTTAAATACAGAATTATATCAACATTATTATTTTTACTTTTATTGTTAATATTGATATTAATATTATTATTTGTATTATTAATATATAATATATAGATATGAAATTCAAGATGTATAAGATATTATATTGTTATTATTATTATCATTATCATCTTAATAATATCAGTATTATTAGTATTATTATTAGCATCACTAATAATAATAAGTATTATGATTATTAATATCATTATTATTATAACTTTGATTATTATTATGATTATTTATTATTATTACATTCACCAATAGTATTATTATTTTTTTATATATCATAATTATTAATATAGTTACTACTATTATTAGATATTATTACCATTATCATTAAGAAATATTATTATTATTATAGATTATTATTATTATCATTAATATTATAATCATTAGGAACTAATACAATTTATTACATTTATCATTAATAATATTATTAATATCATTCCAAGTATTATTTGATAATATTAATAATATTAATATTAATTATATTAAAATTTTATTTAATTATAATTCTTAACTTTCAATATATAAGATCATTCACACGATTACAGAATCAAGAGTTGTTTTGCATCTCAATCCAACAGTATACGATTTTTTTCTTGTCTCCAATTAGTTTCATATCAACATTGATCGTACTAGTTAGTGATTAAACATAAAGATAATCCAAATTTCTGTAACCATCAATTTCTACTTTATGTCTTTTAATATATTCCTGTACAATCGAATATTACATGTCGAGCAAATCAAATTATCAAACAAACGATATTTGAGCCACATTAGCTGTATTTATATCTCAAAAAACATTTAAATAATACTCTATAAATGCAAAAATCACAAACCATTACAACAACTCAAATTAAAACAGAAAAGAGAAGAAACTGAAGACGTGTAACCTCTTTTCTACGAGCAAACCAAATCATCAATTGAACCCGCCACTTTCCACCACCATAACTCTTGCCCCACTACCCGACATCACCTTTCTTATTCGAACCATCACCACTTTAAACCTTCATTCTCTTGTAATCGAGAATCACCTTTTCAAACATCGCAGATTATGCTCAAGAACCAACCTAAAACACCCCAATCCGGTAACCACCTACCGTCATTTTCTTTTTCAGTTCAAACCCATCATCGCCCACCTAAACCAAAAGCTACTGCATCGTATTTTTTGTTTTATTTTAAATGATAGTAAGATGGAAGGAGTGGGTCATGAGTCATATATATATATATATCTATATATATATATATATATATATATATATATATATATATATATATATATATATATATATATATATATATATTCACAGTTTCATGTTGCCATTGATGGAATAAATGTACTCCGTAATATATAAAGGATTAGGTGGTACCAATTGTCACTAGGATGACCGACAGATTTAATCACCAAAAGAAAAATGGATACGTTCCATTTAGAGTAATTGTGATGTTTATATTTTAATCCTAGATGAACCCCACGTACGTCTCAACTAAACTTCTTGTAGATTATTATATCATGCAACTTGATCCAATTGAATTTTTTTGCTGTCATTGGACAATTTATGTATAAAGGGGATTTGGATTGGAGCCGTGAAACTTCCTATAGTTTAGGAAAAATTTCTTTTTGTTGATTGGTGGACCGTAGGATTTTTTAAATTAGGTGATGGCCCGTATTAGTGCATGATTGATAATGGGTTTAGTCAACTAGTATAAGAGGGCAAGGAAAGAATCATTTAAATAACAAGTTGGTAGGGCTTGTGATATCATGTTGTCAACAAAAAGGAGGGGTGGGGACAAAACGCATGAAAATGAAGTCCTTTACAGCACTTTGTTTTGTTGCATATTGTTGTTAATTGCTGTTCGACCAACATGGGTCCAGGGAAGGCAATGTCTGCTTTTTATATTTTTATGATTAATTGAGTGATGAAGAAGGTCATCAAATTGATGTTAGATGATGTAAATAAGGTATAATTATCGATGGGTTGATGAAGATAAGTGATGTGTATACGATGGTAATGGTGACAGTGAACGAGGATCACAATGTGAATGATATGTATGATGATGATTGACATGATTAGAAAATTATGATGATGACTCGTGGTTACTGCTACCAGACGACACCCACAACACACCAACTTAATTCAATCATGTTAGTGGGCTAATTGTTAATGGATTCAATTATCATTAATGGGTTATTACTTGGGATTTTCTTCTGTTAATGGACTACAAACCCAGTTGGTACATAATAAAATATATGACATGCGAGTTATGTTAAGAAAGTAACGAGTGGTTCGAGGGTTTGGGGTGTGTTTGTGAAGTGAGAGGTTGCGAGTTCGATCCCTGCTGGTGACGTTTTATTTTTAAAGCTTGTTTTGAGGTAGTTTTTCATTACCATAAATTATTATTATTATTATTATTATTATTATTATTATTATTATTATTATTATTATTATTATTATTATTATTATTATTATTATTATTATTATTATTATTATTATTATTATTATTATTATTATTATTATTACTATTATTATTAGTAGTAAAAGTATTCTGATTATTATTAATATCATTAACATTATTATTATCACAAAAATTATTATTATTACTATTACTATTAACATATAACATTTTTATTTATTAGTATTATCATTATTATTAATATTAAAAGTATTTTCATTTTTATTAACATTATCATGATTTTTATCATAATTAGTATTATTTTTATATAACAAATTATTGATTTACAAAATAATGCTATATATATATATATATATATATATATATATATATATATATATATATATATATATATATATATATATATATATATATATATATAATAAAATAATTATATGTATAAATATTAATATACAAAATAAATATATAAATAATCTTTAAAATAACAAATATATTACTAAATTAAATAAATAATATATATAAACTGGTTTGATTATTATTACATGTTAATTATATGTTTTAATATATATAACTGATATAGGTTCGTGAATCCGAGGCCAAACCCTGCATTGTTCAATGTCGTCATATGTATTTTTATTACTAAATACAGTATATTGAGTTTCATTTGCCTTTTTACCCTTTATATTTTTGGGCTGAGAATACATGCGCAATTTTTATAAATGTTTTACGAAATAGACACAAGTAATTGAAACTACATTATATGGGTGAATGATCGAAGCCGAATATGCCTCTTTTGCTTGGTAACCTAAGAATTAGTAAACCGATCTACTAATTGCCGCGAATCCTAAAGATAGATCTATTGGGCCTAACGAACCCCATCTAAAGTACCGGATGCTTTAGTACTTCGATATTGTTTTTATCATGTCCGAAGGATTTCTCGGAATGATAGGGGATATTCTTATATGCATCTTTTTAATGTCGGTTACCAGGTGTTCACCATATGAATGATTATTTTTGTCTCTATGCATGGGACGTATATTTATGAGAAATGGAAATCTTGCGGTCTATTAAAATGATGAAAATGATTATTTATGTTAAACTAATGAACTCACCAACCTTTTGGTTGACACTTGAAAGCATGTTTATTCTCAGGTACGAAAGAAATCTTCCGCTGTGCATTTGCTCATTTTAGAAATATTACTTGGAGTCATTCATGGCATATTTCAAAAGACGTTGCATTCGAGTCGTTTAGTTCATCAAGATTATTATTAAGTCAATTATGGTTGGATATATTATGAAATGGTTTGTATACCGTCAACTTTCATTGTAAAGAAAGATTGTCTTTTAAAATTGAATGCAATGTTTGTAAAATGTATCATATAGAGGTCATGTACCTCGCGATGTAATCAACTGTTGTGAATCGTTTATAATCGATATGGACTTCGTCCGGATGGATTAGGATGGGTCTCTACAAGTGCGTAAGCAGCATCTTGTCCTACCTTCTCGAGATAGGTATTCCACCATGTTAATGCCGTACCTGTGAAGGTATGCATAGCGTACTTAATTTTTTCCTCTTCAGTACACTTACTTATGGAAAACACCGATTCAACTTTCTCGGTCCACCGTTTCAATCCAATTGGTCCTTCGGTTCCATCAAATTCCAAAGGTTTGCAGGTAGTGAATTCTTTGTAGAAGCATCCTACACGATTTCTTGTGGAATTAGTTCCATTGCTAGATCCAAAGTTATTATTATTATTTTGCATTGCGGCCTGCACTGCGGCTATGTTCGCAGCAAGGAAAACACGGAAGTCTTCCTCACTCATGTTCAAGTTCTGACGAGTTGTCGGTGCCATTTCCTTCAAAAATAGCCAAAAGAATTGAGTTAATCATATAGAATTTAAGAGTAGTCAATAGTATTTCTTAGCATAATATGAACTTATTTATAAAAGCTTTTTCTTCATATTAGCATTTTATAGTTTTAATTCGGGTAGTACCTACCCGTTAAGTTCATACTTAGTAGCTATTATACAATTCAACTACTATGATTCTATATGAAAAACTTATTACAATAATATTTCGCGTTCAAACTTTATACAACATTTTACAAACTTACAATACCGCTATTATACATATAGGATGAAATATAGCACATAATAACTTTGCTACTCGGCAACTATAAAGGCAATTTTAGTTAATGCGCAAGTTGTTCAGCAAAAGAAATAAAGACACGTAATTCATAAGTCCAGAAACAAGTCATGCATTCTGGTTTTACTAAGACGACTTCCCATCCTTGGTCTTGTGGAAAGTAACCATTATGACCATTGGCTAGGCAGCATGTTGTAATGTCATCAAAAGGACGAGGGTTTCATAATGTCCAACAGCCCCGTAATAATCTAAAAAAACTTGTTTCTCACCCCAACTACTGAATCCGTTACTTGTGGGAATGTTTTATTTAAAAGTTTTAACCCGATGTTCTTTTTCTCACTTTGGTAAGAAGCGAACATCACTAACCCGTAAGTATAACATGCTTGTTTATGTTGCATGTTAGAAGCTCTTTCTAACTCATGAAATCCTATGTTGGGATATGTTGAGTCAAAATAGGTTCTTAACCCGTAGCGTAAAATTGCATTTGGGTTCCCCGCATTTAACGCTTTAAAGAAAACACGGCGTAACTTATGGTCTCCCCAATGTGATATACCCCACCTATCAAAGGAAAGCCTTTTATAAACTAAGGCATTTCTGGAAAGTCTTTCAAATGTTTGACAAGTTAATTTCGCCATAACTAAATGTGCTGATGAATTCTGATCGACTCTAGACAAGATTTCCTCAATCATATCCTCTGGTAAGTCTTCTAAAATATTCGGTTTTCTACCCTTAACGTCCAATTTATTTTTATACTATAAAATAGACAAGGATTAGATTCGTAAAAGATAATTAACAAACAATACAAGCAATTTTTACATAGAACATAAAAGTACAAGCACACTACAATACATATAATACACAACATGATTACAACCCTCTAATCTGAATCACTGGTTTCATCTTCTTTGGACTTGGTTTGTTTTCCTAATTTTCTAGGGAGATATGGTGTTCCTCTAATACGAGCCGTCGTTTTCCACAATGGTTTAGAAAAACCTGGTGGTTTAGAGGTTCCCGGGTTATTGTTACATTTTAGAAAATACGGACGTTGCCGATACATATAAAATTCATCGGGATTGGAATCAGGTTTCTCTATTTTTATATCTTTTCCCTTATTATTTTCTTTTGCTTTATTAAATTGGGTCGAGGTAATTTCTATAACATCATCGGAATTCTCATCGGGATCCGATTCATCGGAAAATTGGTAATCTTCCCAATATTTTGCTTCCTCGGCGGAAACACCATTGACCATTTTTAACTTTGGTCTGTTGGTTGAGGATTTTCTTTTATTTAATTGAATTACTGTAGATATCAATATTTATTCCTCCGGAACCTCTTCTTCTTCCGGTTCCTCTTCTTCTGGTTCCTCCTCTTCTAGTTCCTCTTCTTCTGGTTCCTCCTCTTCCGGTTCCTCCTCAGGAATTTGTGAATCCTCCACAAATATATTCGACTCTTCATTATTATTAGGTGAGTCGATGGGATTTGTACTAGAGGTAGACATCTATCACACAATATCAAACATGTTAAGAGATTAATATATCACATAATATTTACATGTTACAATTTGTAGTTTCCAACAAAAGTGTTAAGCAATCGTTTTTAAAGAAAACACGGTCGAAGTCCAGACTCACTAATGTATCTTAACAAACTCGATAAGACACACTAATGCAAATTTCTGGTTCTCTAAGACCAACACTCGGATACCAACTGAAATGTCCCGTTCATATTGATTATAAACGTTCCATATTAATTGATTTTGTTGCGAGGTTTTGACCTCTATATTAGACGTTTTTCAAAGACTGCATTCGTTTTTTTTTAAAACAAACCATAACCCTTATTTTATCGAAAAGGTTAAAAGGACACCACCTAGATTATCCAGAAATGATAATCTAAAAATATCACACTTACACACTACCAATACATATTGGTTTACAATATTAATATGTTACAACAAAATATATCTCGAATGCAGTTTTAAACAATATTATACAAGCATGCTGACACCAAATCTTGTCCATATATTAGCATGCAACAGCGAAAGCTCTTGCTAATCACCTGAGAATAAACATGCTTTAAACGTCAACAAAAAAATGTTGATGAGTTATAGGTTTAACCTATATATTTATCAAATCATAATAATAGACCACAAGATTTCATACTTCAATATACATCCCATTCATAGAGATAAAAATCATTCATATGGTGAACACCTGGTAACCGACATTAACAAGATGCATATAAGAATATCCCCTATCTTTCCGGGACATCCATCGGACATGATAAAACAACATCGAAGTACTAAAGCATCTGCAACCATGGATGGGGTTCGTTAGGCCCAATAGATCTATCTTTAGGATTCACGTCAATTAGTAGATCGGTTTACTAATTCTTAGGCTACCAAGCAAAAGGGGCATATTCGGCTTCGATCATTCACCCATATGATGTAGTTTCATTTACTTGTGTCTATTTCGTAAAATATTTATAAGACTTCATGTATTCTCATCCCAAAATATTAGATTTTAAAAGTGGGACTATAACTCACTTTCACAGATGTTTACTTCGTCGGGAAGTAAGACTTGGCCACTGGTTGATTCACGAACCTATAACAAATATGTACATATATATCAAAGTATGTTCAAAATATATTTACAACATTTTTAATATGTTTTAATGTTTTAAGTTTATTAAGTCAGCTGTCCTCGTTAGTAACCTACAACTAGTTGTCCACAGTTAGATGTACAGAAATAAATCGATATATATTATCTTAAATCAATCCACAACCTCGTGTATACAAGCCTCAGGCTAGATCACAATTCAAAGTATATATAATATTTTGGAATCAACCTCAACCCTGTATAGCTAACTCCAACATTACTACATATAGAGTGTCTATGGTTGTTCCGAAATATATATATAGATAGGTTGATATGATATGTCAAAACATTGTATTCGTGTCTATGGTATCCTAAGATTACATTAGAATGCATATATAATATAATATGAGTTAGCTAGGATATGATTAATATAGATTTGTTACCAATTTTCACGTAGCTACAACAAGCAAAATTATCCAATCTTGTTTTACCCATAACTTCTTCGTTCTAAATCCATTTTGAGTGATTCAAGTTGTTATGATTTAATATTGAACTTAAGTTTATGAATCTAAATAGAAAAAGTATAAGTTTATAGTCGAAAATACAGGTTACAAGTTGTTTTTGTAAAGGTAGTCATTTCAGTCGAAAGAACGACGTCTAGATGACCATTTTGGAAAACATACTTCCACTTTGAGTTTAACCATGATTTTTGTATATAGTTTCATGTTCATAAGAAAAATCATTTTCCCAGAATAACAACTTTTAAATCAAAGTTTATCATAGTTTAAGAAAAATCATTTTCCCAGAATAACAACTTTTAAATCAAAGTTTATCATAGTTTTTAACTAACTAACCCAAAACAGCCCGCAGTGTTACTACGACGGCGTATATCCGGTTTTACGGTGTTTTTCGTGTTTTCAGGTTTTAAATCATTAAGTTAGCATATCATATAGATATATAACATGTGTTTAGTTGATTTTAAAAGTCAAGTTAGAATGATTAACTTTTGTTTGCGAACAAGTTTAGAATTAACTAAACTATGTTCTAGTGATTACAAGTTTAAACCTTCGAATAAGGTAGTTTTATATATATGAATCGAATGATGTTATGAACATCAGTACTACCTCAGGTTTTGTGGATAAACCTACTGGAAATGAGAAAAATAGATCTAGCTTCAAAGGATCCTTGGATGGCTTGAAAGTTCTTGAAGTAGAATCATGACACGAAAACAAATTCAAGTAAGATTTCCACTCGAAATAAGATTGTTAAAGTTATAGAAATTGAATCAAAGTTTGAATATGAGTATTACCTTGTATTAGAAATATATCTTACTGTAAATAAGAAAGATTTCTTGAGGTTGGATGATCACTCAAAGTGAATTTATAATATTGGAAGTAAGCTAGCAAACTTGGAAGTGTTGTTGGTGCGTTCATGAGTAGTTGTTTTATAACTTGGTTTATGTATGGATTTATGAACTAGATTGAGCTAGATTTTGATGAAGATGATTAAGAACACTTAGAATAATGGAAGAACACTTGAGAGAGAGTAGTTTGATGCATGTAAGTTGTAAAATGAAAGTGTTTGTGTACACCCATTCTCACGTGAATTATGGTACATCATATAGGCTCCATTAGTTTGTTATTTTGTGAGATATTTCATGCTAGATGTTAAATGATGGTTCCCACATGGACTGATAAGAGCTGATCATTGGAGTGTATATACCAATAGTAAATACATTTAGAAGCTGTGTATTGTACGAGTACAAATACGAGTGTATACGAGTAAAATTGTTGATGAAAATGAATGAGGATGTAATTGTAAGCATTTTGTTAAGTAGAAGTACTTTGATAAGTGTCTTGAAGTCTTTCAAAAGTGTATTAATACATATTAAACACTACATGTATATACGTTTTAACTGAGTCGTTAAGTCATCGTTAGTCATTACATGTAAGTGTTGTTTTGAAACTTTTAGGTTAACGATCTTGTTAAATGTTGTTAACCCATTGTTTATTATATCTAAAGAGATGTAAAATTATTACATTATCATGATATTATGATGTATTAATATATCCTAATATGATATATATACATTTAAATGTTGTTACAACGATAATCGTTACATGTATGTCTCGTTTTGAAATCCTTAAGTTAGTAGTCTTGTTTTTACATATGTAGTTCATTGTTAATATACTTAATGAGATACATACTTATCATAATATCATGTTAACTACATATATATATATATATATATATATATATATATATATATATATATATATATATAGTTTTTACAAGTTTTAACGTTCGTGATTCGCCGGTCAACTTGGGTGGTCAATTGTCTATATGAAATCTATTTCAATTAATTAAGTCTTAACAAGTTTGATTGCTTAACATGTTGGAAACACTTAATCATGTAAATATCAATTTTATTTAATATATATAAACATGGAAAAGTTCGGGTCACTACATCATCCTTGGATTTATAACAATGATGAGCTGATTGACTCATTCAATCTTGCTCCAGATCAAACGGAGAATGAAGTTGAGTTCCAAATGCTGTTTGAATTACAAAATGAACCAGAAGTATCTGCACCTACACCAACTCCAACTCCATTACCCACTGTCAATGAACCTGTTCTAGATTCAGATCAATATGTTGATCCAGTGTACGATACCTGCGGATCTGATATTTCAAATGAGAGTTCTGATAATCATGAAGATATTGGTGATACCACGAATCTACATCATGAGATACCTGTTCCCGCACAACCAGTTCCCAGAACTACAGCTGATCATCCTAGAGAGAATATTATTGGAGATCTAAACGCATGTGTTAGAACAAAAAGGTAAGTTCAATTTGATGGTCAAGTTGATACTCATATAACAGCTGTTGCTGCATACTACGAGTACTCATATCATATTTCTAGAATAGAGCCAAAGACAACAAAGGAAGCCTTGAAGCATGTTGATTGGGTCATGGCAATGCAAGAAGAGATTCAGCAATTCCAGCGTTTAGATATTTGGAAGCTAGTTACTAAGCCGCATGGTGCTAAAGTAATTGATCTCAAATGGGTTTGGAAGTGAAAATTTGACGAAGACGGCAATGTTATCCGTAACAAAGCAAGATTAGTTGCTAAAGGTTATCAGTAAGATCCTGAATTCGATTATGATGAAGTTTTTGCTCCTGTTGCCAGATTGGAAGCCATTCGCATTTTCTTGACTTTTGCTTCATTTATGAAGTTCAAAGTGTTTCAAATGGATGTTAAGAGTGCATTTATTTATGGCAATCTAAATGAAAGAGTATATGTCAATCAACTACCGGATTTTGAAGATCATCTTCATCCTGACAAAGTTTACCGTTTACGAAGAGCCCTATATGGTTTACATCAAACCCCAAGAGTGTGACAACCCGGAAATTTCCAACCAAATTTAAACTTTAATCTTTATATGTTTCCGACACGAAAAGCAATATTTGTTAAGTTAAATTTGAAGAATTTTAAACTATGTTCATACATTCATTCAACCTCGACCAAGTTCCGACGATTCACGAACCATTAAACGAATATGATTATATATGTATATATATTATAACTTAAAACGTAAACAAAATATTAGATTAAATACTTTATAGGATTGTATCTGTTTCAAAAAGTTTATCAATGGAATTAGAAGATAAGATCAAATGATTGAATTATCAGATATATTGAATTATGATTACAAATCTCTATTGAAAGGCCCACGTTGATTTGAGAAATCTTTCCATTTTAACAATATTCGGAAAATGGTAAAGTGATTTATAAATAAGAACAAATTGTCAATCATTGAGAACTAGACAAAGGATGGTGGAAGATTGAATCTCATAAAGACTCGATTGATCTATTTAGTTTCAAACGTACAAAAATATTTTCAGTTTAAAAAGAACTTTATTATTAAAACGTATATAACTTTTATAAATATCTAGAACCACTTTTGACAACTCATTACTTAACTAGTATGATAAAGATAACGATATTTATATTTTATTTTATTAAATATATATAATGATTTAAATTAATATTATATATATTTATACGCGTATTATACGTACATAGTTTTATACTTTTACTATACTTAAACTTTACCTTTACTTTATTTTTACTTTACTTTAACTTTAATAATTCACTTTAATAATTCATACTTTAATAATTCACTTTAATAATTTATACTTTAATAATTCACTTTAATAATTCATACTTTAATAATTCACTTTAATAATTCATACTTTAATAATTCACTTTAATAATTCAAAAATCTATTATAAATAGAATTCAATAGGTTTCATTATTTCATAGAAACTTGAAAATATTTTTCTCTAAACTCTCTCAATCGATTTACATATATATATTTACTCTGTATTATTTCAAGATATTATTAGTATACATAAAATATTACGACGGAGTGCTGTCCGAGTGATTTCGAAATTGTATTTCGAGTAGGATAGGATTAAGGAAATTATGGGTTATAGCTATGGAGGTGATTGAGTATGGTTCATGGGTATGCTCGTGAGGTCAATATAGTGTTTATCATTTTCGTTGCATCTACGTACCTTTCCTGCAATATTGAATCTCAATATTGATACGTTCGTGAATCCGAGGCCAACCTTGCACTTGTTCAATGGCGTTATATGTATTTTTACTACAAAATACAGTATGGTGAGTTTCATTTGCCTTTTTACCCTTTATATTTTTGGGACTGAGAATACATGCGCTTTTATAAATGTTTGACGAAATAGACACAAGTAATTGAAACTACATTCTATGGTTGAATTATCGAAATCGAATATGCCCCTTTTTATTAAAGTCTTGTAATCTAAGAATTAGGGAACAGACACCCTAATTGACGCGAATCCTAAAGATAGATCTATTGGGCCTAACAAACCCCATCCAAAGTACCGGATGCTTTAGTACTTCGAAATTTATATCATGTCCGAAGGAGGATCCCGGAATGATAGGGGATATTCTTATATGTATCTAGTTAATAGCGGTTACCAGGTGTTCACCATATGAATGATTATTTTTGTCTCTATGCATGGGACGTATATTTATGAGAACTGGAAATGAAATTCTTGTGGTCTATTAAAATGATGGAAATAAATGATTATGATAAACTAATGAACTCACCAACCTTTTGGTTGACACTTTAAAGCATGTTTATTCTCAGGTGTTAAAGAAATCTTCCGCTGTGCATTTGCTCATTTTAAAGATATTACTTGGAGTATTTCATAGCATATTTTGAAGAACGTTGCATTCGAGTCATTGAGTTCATCAAAGATTAGTATTAAATCAATTTATAGTTGGATAGTGGATATTATAATGGTATGCATGCCTGTCAATTTTCGATGTAAAGAAAGTTTGTCTTTTAAAAACGAATGCAATGTTTGTAAAATGTATCATATAGAGGTCAAATACCTCGCAATGTAATCAACTATTGTGAATCGTTTATAATGTATATGAACGGGTCCTTTCAGTTGGTATCAGAGCGGTGGTCTTAGTGAACCAGGTTTGCATTAGTGTGTCTAACTGATAAGTCGATAGGATGCATTAGTGAGTCTGGACTTCGACTGTGTCTGCATGTCAAAAGTTTTGCTTATCATTTTGTGTCGAAAATTAACTACTTATCATCCTCAGGAAATTACCTGCTTATCATTTTTAGTCTAAGACACGTCTTGCTGCATTGATTGCATGAATAGTGTATAGACAAAAACTAAAATATCTTAGCATATCTGCTAAATCATATCTTATCGTATCTGTTACTTTAAACTTTGCCTGACATATCCCGCAAAGTCCTCCGTAATGTACGAAATCTTTTGATCTATATATATATATATATATATATATATATATATATATATATATATATATATATATATATATATATATATATATATATATATATATATATATATTCTATGTAATTAGAATACCGTCCGTTAGCCAAAATCATTTCATATCGAAAAAAAAATCCTTTATCCAATCGTACGAAATGGAATTCGTCATCAGTTCAAGTCACTCAGATTCTGAAATGGAATCCCATTCAAGCTCCGAAAGCAGTGTGACCGGAATAGATCAACCAATCAGTCATCACCTATTATGGATGAATTGGGGATGAGTTCGTAGCCTTCTCAATCATTGAAGACAAGAAGAAGGTGATCCCTTCCATCCACCACATTGCCCTCTTAATGAAGAACCTGAAGCACTTACCGGCGAACCTGTCCGAAACACCATTTTCTCGCTCATTTCCAGAGTATCTCGTCACGATTATATATTACATCAAATTTTAGATTTTATTTATCCGCTCGTCTGAACCGACAATCACCCCGGTGTAATAGAAGAAGTCAACGAGCTTCGCGCTCGGGTAGTGGCTTTGGAGAATATGGTGCAGAGATTACAAACACCAGCAGCAGCATCAGCAGCATAACCAGTACCACCATCATCAACGCCAACAGTAACATTACCACCTCCAACCACAACCATGTCGTAAACCTCAACTTCACAATCTGTCTCACGAGCATCAATGTCATACGCACCATAGATACCAAGGAGTACCAACAACAATAACTGATGAAGTATTAATTCATAACTTCATTGGAGAAACATTCCGCGGCGATTATGTAATCTCTAAAGTCTTAGAGATTATCTAATCTAGCCCTAACCATAAATCAGTTAAGCGAACCAAAATGATAGAAGGAAGAGTAGAAACCCTGACAAAAATGGTGTGTGATTAACAAGCTAAACTTGCTTTACCAACAGCATCAACAGTACCGTCAGCGTTACCAGCATCGTCAGTACAGTCAACATCCGAATCAACAACACCGATAACATCACAAACTCCGTCAGTTCAAGAATCACTGTGGACATCATTACGAATCAATAACATGTATATTGTATCAACGAGTTATGAAGAATTAACTCATTCCCTCTGATGAAATTATATGTATATTATATTATATATATATATATATATATATATATATATATATATATATATATATATATATATATATATATATATATATATATATATATATATTGAAATAAATCTTTTCGTGCTAAGCTATTGTGTGTGAATCTTAACTACTCGGTTAATTCATATTACAAATATGCAATAATGTAAGTCCTTCGGCCGCAACTTAACCAGCGTTAACTACAATCTCTGTCGAAATTCAACAAATTCCAATTCATAATAAATCAAGTATATATTTGATTTTACACTTTCATCATCGATGTACCCGAAACTTTTCAGATAACATCATTCGTACTTTGCGAAATTCACAAGAATTCCACGAACCGAACATCATACATCAACAAATAACGAAGTATTGATTCATAATTTCAATGTCATTAAAGAACTACTGCGTAAAAGTTATGTACTTTTTAAAGCCTTTAGGGATTATTCAATTCTAGTTTCAACCGTAAATCAAATGAGTTTAATTTAACATTAACTCATTAAATCTATGTTACATCTGAAGAAAATATACATATATATATTTTCATAAAGACTGTAAGAAAATTCTTTTGTACAAAATATTAATTGTGAAATTTTTTTTAACGAGTAGGTAATACCCGAGAGATATATAAATTCACAATTAATATGTTACATTCTTCGAATCTGATTCAGCAAATCATCCATTATACTCCCTACTTTCACAACAATATACATTCTTTTATAGAAATCAAAACAACCATGCTCATTCAAAATTTAATTACATATTCTGATTTTGAAATCTCAAAATTCAACTTGAGATATGACCAAAATCATCACTCTTAGATCCTTACATCTTTTACAAGCTATATTTTAACTTCAAAACTGTGTTAGAACATCAAATGTATGTTAACGATTACAATCTGTGTTCAAACCTTCGAAAAATTTCTGAAGACACTTCGAATGATGAGCAATCGAGATGATGATCCAACCACATGTTACCCACAATTATGTACCCGAAAAACTCTTGAAACCAAAGTAAAAGTTTAAACAACGTATCCGCGTCAGATTCTTTGGCATTTATTAGCAAAAAATAATTTTGCGACTCCTATTCAAAGTAGCCAGTTTTGTCACAGCTCCAGTAAGTCAACTTTGACTTTTCAGTCAGACTAACCTTATTATAACCTTGAGATATACACCTTCGTTACCAGGGAACCTTTTACATTCCACCACATTATTAGTAGATGTACCAACAACTTCATTACCCTTTGACTTTAGCCTCTCCAAAAAGTCATTATAATTATTCATTGAAACCCCATCATTCACTCATTCACATCTTGTAATGAGAATTGCCATACGAATCATTGGGAATTAGCAATCAGTATTTTGAAATCTCGCAGCATGTCTACGCCAATAGTTATATGTGTATATATAACGTCTTTCTTCTGGACTTAATTTGAATGTGAAGTTTCTGAAAAACACTTCGAAGTACGAATTGGTTCTCCGAAAATGGAAAAAATGCTGATGAAGCAGCAAAAACTATAAACGACTTTAAACGATAAAAGCTGGATGATAATGATGAAGTGTGCTGGCAAAGCGCAGAAAAAGAGAAGTTTTGGAACTGGAAAACGGATTGAGCAAAGTAGGAAGGAGGCTGTGGACAAATTACAAAGACTGAACCTGACTTCAAAGGATCCAAATGATTCAGTACCTGCTGAAGTCATTAACGAATACCTTGCTCCTGACTCTAAACCCCTGCGGACAATATTCTTCATTATCCTCTGATATTAGAAATTCTAAAATATCATCATATCTTTCATTATAAATATCCTTCATATTTCTGAAGATATTTTCTTAATTTTTCTTATTTGAAATCATTTACCTCTTCGCGCTATCTGTATTACATCATAAAAGAAACTATTTTAGTTTCTAAATTCTGAAACATTCAAGTTTAAAATAGGAATATTTTGAAGTAGTGTTGGAAACTGAAGCATGAATTAATATAATATAATGACACTTGATCAATGTGATTATATTACAGTAAGTCATGCTGAGTTTCTAAATGGAATGTGATGATTCACAGATCATAACATCATCATGTGCCATGTTATATGACTCTTGTATTCTATTTAACCTCTAAAATGTCAAGAAAATATTTCTTGATGATTCGGCCTTTTCCAAGGTATTCTAGTAATTTGACAAGTCAAAATCGTGCCATCACAATTTCCTTCCTAGAACATTAACAATGTTCATTCCGAAATTCATATCTGTGAATTCTGGACCATTACAAGCGGTGCTTAATCACAAGAAGAAGAAACGAAAGGACAAAACTCCGAAATAGAAATTGGGGTATAAATTGCAGCAAATAAAAGAGAGCATTAACTATGAATGATAATGATTATAGAAGACAGAAGCAGAGACTTTGGAATATAATGGAACATATAAAGCCCAGCGACAAACCAGAAATTATAAACCATATATATCGATGCATATAGCAATATAAAGACACGGGAGAACTAGAAACACTATAAACTCAAGAGTATAGTAGAAGTAAATAGATTCTTCTGGCGGTAGATGAAAAAGAAGAATGACCGATATGAAAGTTAGAAGTATATCGAGAATCAGAACTGGATGGAGCATATTGATGAATACTTTAAAATATGAGTTGAGGGGGAAAGAATAGAAGGTGATGAAACATGATTAGGAACTTAGAAATCAACAGATTTAACTCACATAATGGCGGAATAAGTGAATCAAACCCTCTAGTGAATATGTTAAGTTTTTTTGATTAATTTAGTCAAACCACAACTAAATCAAGTGTGATTAGATCAACACTTAGAGCTATTATATACCACCTTGGTGATTTGGACTGAGAGAGAATCAGAGGAGCTCACTAGATCTGAGAGTGTGTAACAAATGAGAGGCTTAACCTAAAATGAAGAACATAAGACTTTATATACCCCTGCTGTTGACTCACCCATACAATTCATTCATCACACGTACAAGTTGGCTTCATCAGCCGTACGGGTGATCACTCACTCGTGTCTTCTCATTTAGGTTGTAATTGTGACTTAGCTCAGCATCAACCGTGCGTATGAGCCTGTCAGCTGTACTAGTGAGGCTTCACTCGTACGTCTGACTAAGTCTAACATAGTCAAACATCTAAATCTCGTTCCTGCAATTCCTGTAACCACATACAAACACAGATAGGATAATAACGAGCAATCATGGTGGCCTGTAAACTGTTGTACCTGCAATGGATGTGGGTAGATGTCTAGGGACTTGCATAAAATGCATCAACAGAAGGTGTGAGTTGTAAAGAAATGAAGGAGGTGAATTTATAAGAAAATCTCCGACAGAACAATTAAAATGGACCATCGCATTTAAAGCGGATCCTAATTCCCTTGATTACCGGAGAGTCAAATCTTATTAAAAAGATTTTCTTCAAATCCCTTGAAATCTGGGAATCAATCATATCTACATCAAATGATAAGATGAATCTACACTTACTCATTTCACTCTTCTATGTTAGCTTCATTCGTACTCTTCATATAAATGGATTGTTTATCCAAATTATTCGCTGCTGATAAAACTCTAATTTTCAGCCCGTATGCATCATGAAAACATACTTATTATCATTCACGACCCTTCCACTCAAATTTCGGGACGAAATTTCTTTAACGGGTAGGTACTGTGACAACCCGGAAATTTCCAACCAAATTTAAACTTTAATCTTTATATGTTTCCGACACGAAAAGCAATATTTGTTAAGTTAAATTTCAAGAATTTTAAACTATGTTCATACATTCATTTAACCTCGACCAAGTTCCGATGATTCACGAACCATTAAACGAATATGATTATATATGTATATATATTATAACTTAAAACATAAATAAAATATTAGATTAAATACTTTATAGGATTGTATCTGTTTCAAAATGTTTATTAATGGAATTAGAAGATAAGATCAAATGATTGAATTATCAGATATATTGAATTATGATTACAAATCTCTATTAAAAGACCCACGTTGATTTGAGAAATCTTTCCATTTTAACAATATTCGGAAAATGGTAAAGTGATTTATAAATAAGAACAAATTGTCAATCATTGAGAACTAGACAAAGGATGGTGGAAGATTGAATCTCATAAAGACTCGATTGATCTATTTAGTTTCAAACGTACAAAAACATTTTCAGTTTAAAAAGAACTTTATTATTAAAACGTATATAACTTTTATAAATATCTAGAACCACTTTTGACAACTCATTACTTAACTAGTATGATAAAGATAACGATATTTATATTTTATTTTATTAAATATATATAATGATTTAAATTAATATTATATATATTTATACGCATATTATACGTACATAGTTTTATACTTTTACTTTACTTTAACTTTAATAATTCACTTTAATAATTCATACTTTAATAATTCACTTTAATAATTCATACTTTAATAATTCACTTTAATAATTCATACTTTAATAATTCACTTTAATAATTCATACTTTAATAATTCACTTTAATAATTCATACTTTAATAATTCACTTTAATAATTCAAAAATCTATTATAAATAGAATTCAATAGGTTTCATTATTTCATAGAAACTTGAAAATATTTTTCTCTAAACTCTCTCAATCGATTTACATATATATATTTACTCTGTATTATTTCAAGATATTATTAGTATACATAAAATATTACGACGGAGTGCTGTCCGAGTGATTTCGAAATTGTTTTTCGAGTAGGATAGGATTAAGGAAATTATGGGTTATAGCTATGGAGGTGATTGAGTATGGTTCATGGGTATGCTCGTGTGGTCAATATAGTGTTTATCATTTTCGTTGCATCTACGTACCTTTCCTGCAATATTGAATCTCAATATTGATACGTTCGTGAATCCGAGGCTAACCTTGCACTTGTTCAATGATGTTATATGTATTTTTACTACGAAATACATTATGGTGAGTTTCATTTACTTTTTTACCTTTTATATTTTTGGGACTGAGAATACATGCGCTTTTATAAATATTTGACGAAATAGACATAAGTAATTGAAACTACATTCTATGGTTGAATTATCGAAATCGAATATGCCCCTTTTTATTAAAGTCTGGTAATCTAAGAATTAGGGAACAGACACCCTAATTGACGCGAATCCTAAAGATAGATCTATTGGGCCTAACAAACCCCATCCAAAGTACCGGATGCTTTAGTACTTCGAAATTTATATCATGTCTGAAGGAGGATCCCGGAATGATAGGGGATATTCTTATATGTATCTAGTTAATGTCGGTTACCAGGTGTTCACCATATGAATGATTATTTTTGTCTCTATGCATGGGACGTATATTTATGAGAACTAGAAATGAAATTCTTGTGGTCTATTAAAATGATGGAAATAAATGATTATGATAAACTAATGAACTCACCAACCTTTTGGTTGACACTTTAAAGCATGTTTATTCTCAGGTGTTAAAGAAATCTTTCGCTGTGCATTTGCTCATTTTAAAGATATTACTTGGAGTCTTTCATAGCATATTTTGAAGAACGTTGCATTCGAGTCATTGAGTTCATCAAAGATTAGTATTAAATCAATTTATAGTTGGATAGTGGATATTATAATGGTATGCATGCCTGCCAATTTTCGATGTAAAGAAAGTTTGTCTTTTAAAAACGAATGCAATGTTTGTAAAATGTATCATATAGAGGTCAAATACCTCGCAATGTAATCAACTATTGTGAATCATTTATAATGTATATGAACGGGTCCTTTCAAAGAGCTTGGTATGGACGTTTGTCAAGTTATCTGATCGAAAAAGGTTATCAAATGGGCACGGTATATTGTACTCTGTTCATGAAGGTTAAAGATGATGATATTAATTTGGTCCAGATCTATGTAGACGACATTATTTTCGGTTCTACTAAGCAGAAACTCGTCGATGAGTTTGAGCAGGTTATGAAGGACGAATTCGAAATGAGCAAATTGAGTCTCTTACACTACTTTCTTGGGTTACAAGTCGAATAGACTGATAATGAAATTTTTATTCATCAAGCAAAGTATGTAAATGATATACTCGAACATTTTGGTATGACTCAAGAACGTCCTGTGTCGACCCCGCTAGCTGTGAATCACGGTATTTCGTTAGACTGTGAAGGGGAGCTTGTTGATCCTACATACTATCGAGCAATCATCGAATCGCTCATGTATCTCACTGCATCTAGGCCGGATATTATGTTCGCAACATGTCTGTGTGCTCGTTATCAAGTTAATCTGAATACAGTTCATCTTACATTTGCCAAAAGAATTCTTCGTTATCTGTTACATTCTCCAAATCTCGGCATCTGGTATTCGAATGAAGACAAGTTTGATCTTGTAGCATATAGTGATTCAGACTATGCAGGTTGCAAAATCAACAACAAATCTACATCAGGAGGATGTCAATTTTTAGGTGAAAGGCTGGTGACCTGGCAATGCAAGAAACAAACTGCAGTTGCGCTTTCCACATGTGAAGCTGAATATATCGCTTCTGCTAATTGCTGTTCGCAAGTTGTTTGGATCCAACAACAACTTCGCGATTACAGACTAAAAATCTCTTTCTCTCCTCTTTATATTGATAATACTGCTACTATTGCAATTACTAAGAATCCTGTGCAACATTTTAAGATTAAACACATAGGTGTTAAATATCATTTTCTTAGGGATTGCCATGAGAAAAAGATAATTGAGGTTAAGAGAATAGGTACTAAGGACCAGAGGGCTTACCTTTTCACTAAGGCTTTCGATAAACCTAGGTTCTTGCTACTTTTATAGATTAATGGGATTGTTGATCGAGACAAAGTAATTTCGGATGTTGATTGTGAGGGTTAATCAAACTTTTAGACTTTGCATGTAGGATGCATGACATATAGATTTTAGTTTCTTATTATCTGTATTGCATATTTTTTCTTCCTGTCTGCATCTCTCTGCATGATTTCTTACATGTTTGCATGCTAGTTTGTAGTTATTTTCTGTTTCTTTTGTTAAAATGCTAAAAGTCAAAAAGATTTTATGTTTTAGTATTTTAGGGGGAGTATTTGTTATCAACAGAAAATACCTAAAAAGTGTAACATCCCTCATTTTTCTGTTAATTCATTTTAACGCCCGTCTTTTTTTTTTAAATAATCTTTCGTCATCTATATTCGTACCTTCTGTTAACTAAAGCTCTTAACATTTCCGTTATTGGATTAAAATCTTCCGTTTAATCTCGCATATTTAAAATAATTCGTTTGGTTAATTCACGCATCTGCTTTTAAACTTGAGGGATTGAAGTTGGCCAGTGGGCAAACTAGTTGACTAGGTTAACTAGTCAATCCCACCACCACCACTTATTCATCCACTCTTCTCTTTCTCTCTTCCTTTTTCTTCCATTTTTTCTCTCAACTTCCAAATTCATAGATTCATCATCTATTTCAAATCAAGTAAGCAAACATCAAAACAAACTACATATTTGTGATCCTTGCATCATCCTCTTCAATTTGGTACTAATTTCACTACTTGGGATAAAGTTTCTAAAAACTCTAGATTTCTCTAATTCGTTTTATAGACTTGAAATGGTGTTAATTAGTGTCTATGGCTCATTGTGATGTCGTATATGTAATTTGTATGCTCGATCTTGTTATTTGGTGTAACTAGCATGAACACTTGAAATAGGTTTGTTAAATCCTTGATTTTGGTTGATTAAATGTTGTTAGATATTAAACCTTATGTGTTAAAAGTGTTACTAGCATCATTAGCTTCGTTTTGATATGTTGGATGACATGAAAAACTTACATTAACATGATTATTGATTTTGTGATTCAGGGTTAGGGTTTGATAGATCTTAAAACGAACATTCGATGCATTAAATGCTTTGCAATCTCATTTATAAGTGTTTAGTTGTATTGTACGCGTAATTACCTATGAAACGGCATATTATATGTGTGTAGTAAGTTCCCGAATCATAAAATGCGTTTTACGAACTTGAAACTTCAATGATGAACATTTAATGATCATTCGACGAGGATTTGGTCATTTTAAATGATGTAATTGTTTGATGATATGTGTTTAGTTGTATTCCTCATCAAAATACCTTTCTAACTATATAAGATACGTGTTTTGAATGTTTTCGGTTCATAATTTGTGTTTGAAAGTGTTTTGGTTCGAGACTTGTCAAATTACAGCAGCAGCAATCTGTAATACATTTGGACACCGTCCCAATCCCTTGGACACCGTCCCACCCTTCACTGCTGGACGCCGTCCAACCATTCTGGATGCCGTCCAAATGATCTATCAGGGGCTGTCCAAAATTGTCATTTTTCGTTTAATTCTAACTATGCAACGCACCTCCGATTAACATGAAACTTGGCCAACATGCTCACATATGATTATATAACTTAGAAAAATTGTCGGATACCCAACCCAACCCCGTTGACTTTGACTTTGACCAAGTTTGACTTTTAGTCAAACTTAACCAAAAACTTATGCAATCGTTCTCATCCTCTTTTATACTTGATTCTCACATGAAACTTGACAACTTGATTCACATGATTTATAATTGAGTCATAACGAGCCATAGGACTAATTGAACACATTTCACCCGATCTTGTGTCGTAACCGGTTAATTGATACAACTTACTTGTTTAGGTCAAGACTAAGCAACTTTCATGCACACGTTTACTTTGTGAAGTACATTTATACTCGTGCACTCGACGTGAGATCATAGTCCCATCTTTCAACAACTTTTATACTTTTAAATCACGGGATTAGAAACATATACAGTTTTATACTACATACTTTTATACTTTGAACACAAGTACGGAAACAAACATTCCACAGCGAGTTAGAACAAAAATACTCAATTCGATTATCATTAGTTACACTTGCAGGGTGTAAACGAAAACTTATATTGTGTGGCCATACGGGTTTGACAAACCCTCATTCGGACGGTTCGCTACCGTTATGCGGATGAAATATATTTTCGAGAAACAGTGTATGTTCAAACACTATTGTGATGGTGTTCTATGGAAGGAAAGTTAAGTCTTGATAATTGCGTACTTGCGAACATACCTTTGGAATGCAAACGATTTGAATAATCAACGTTATGGAAATACAAAATCTTGTGGTTCAAAAACAACGTTTACAAATACACCTATGATTTCACCAACGTTTTTCGTTGACAGTTTTCTATATGTTTCTCAGGTTCATGAATGGCTATTTGATACATGCTTCCGCGTACACTCATACTTGCTTGGGGTCAAGCATACATGCATACACTCTGATTACTTACTTGGAGTCAAGCATACATACATACTTACGCTATTTATAGCAACTTTGATTTTTCAACTCATATTATGTCGCAAGTTATTTCATTTATACTTTATAACTTTTGTAAACTTAAACTTCTTGTTGAACCATTTGGTAAACTAAACTTTGTAAGTTTTGTACATTTCAAATGAATGCGACATAATTTTGGTCAAACGCGTCTCATTTAGGGACTATGATCACGTAACGGGACCTAAGTTAACGGCGCAGGCAATGACGATTTTGTCGGGTCATTACAAAAAGTGTAAAATGCCTCACCAGAAAACCCTAAAAAGTTGAAAATTTTCAAAAATGAGCTTGTTTTTATTAATATGTAGGAGATGAAGAAATTACTGTACTGAGAATTGATATATTTGATTAGTAAGGACTGATTTGAACGTTTATGTTTATCTATTGTGTGATGTACTGATAGATGTGACTTATGAATTCTTGGCATTAGATAATCATAATAAGAATAACGATCATCTAAGATTCAGAAGTCATGAACGATCTGTAGCGTTTGAAGGTAGTCACCTAATTATCTCCGAAACTGTATCTAATGATAATTGTTGAGGAACTCAATAGTTGGTTGAGGGTATCCCCTATCATAATTGATAATCACTAGAAAAGGTTGGGGGTGGATTTTAAGGTTGAGGATTATCTGTTTGGCTGGTGCATACCGCGTTGTCACGGGCCTAAGACTTTATAATCGAAACTAAACCCCGAAAACATCAGAGAAAATTAGTTTATGTCGAAAGTAAGTGTCCCTTCTCTCTTAAGGTTGAAAAGTATAATTCCTTATTGCGGACCGTTCAAGCATTTAAGGGAGAACACCTTCGAGTGAACTGAGCACACAACAAAGAAACATGAGTTCATGCATAACAATGGAAAATCCATTCATGATGGCATTCAAAATCAATATATCAAAAGACAGTGATATGCTGAAAAAGAAATATCAAAAGAAAATCAAAGTCAAAAATAATTGGCATATCAAGATTACAAAGTCATGAAAGTATGAAGAATGCTGATTCATGATGTGCTCATAATGAACTTAGATCATTCTTAGTGTGATGCCCCCGCGCAGCTTGAATTGCTTAATCACGACGTTCATGTAGTGACCCGAACTTTTCCATGTTTATATATATTAATTGAGATTGATATTTACATGATTAAATGTTTCCAACATGTTAAGCAATCAAACTTGTTAAGACTTGATTAATTGAAATATGTTTCATATAGACAATTAGCCACCCAAGTTGACCGGTGATTCACGAACGTTAAAACTTGTAAAAACT